>NC_053164.1:8878149-9183149 GCF_016835505.1 Polypterus senegalus | reverse complement strand
AACTGAATGATTTGATTTGTTATTGCGTAAATGAAGTCAACCGTTTTAACAAACAGCGTATTGCACTGATACTGAAATAGCTGTGTGTGTATATATGTAGATATGTATGTATATGTATATATATGTTTATATATGTGTGTGTATGTATAGATATGTATATATATATATGACAACAACACTCATCACTCACAACAGTGACAAAACAATTACATTGACAATCAGGTTACGTTATTTTCAAAATGTTTCCTTTTCTTTTCATTGCTTCTTTTAACACACTACTCTCGCTCCGCTGGAAAGCTGGTATTTTGCTAGTATATATATATATGTGTGTATATATATATATATATATATATATATATATATATGTGTGTGTGTAATATATATATGTGTATAGGCCAGACGTCATGCCACCGTTAAGCATCTTGAGCCACAAGAGACTGTGAACTGGGGCCCACAGCAACCAGCAACTGATATTTTATGTTGATTTATGTTTCAGACCCTTGCTTTGGGTGCTTTTCAGAAAACTGCATGTTTTGGAAAGACAAAGAGTAATCCAAAAATAAAATAAAGTTTAATGAGGTGTGGACACTAGAGGGCACTGTTGCTCCTCTAACCCAACACAATAGACACCAGGCTGAAGTTCAAAGTTCAAACAGCTTATTTTTAAGTAAACTCTTCCCCAAAGTGTTTCCCACCACCACAGCCAGAAGTAAACAATACAACCCAGAATTATTCTTTCTCTTCTCTTTCTCCTCCGCTCCTCCCAGCAAGCTTCGTCTGTCTTTCACTCAACTCCGGCTCGTCCCTGTGAGGTTAGTCCAGTCCATTTCTATTGGCCAACCCAGAAGTGCTTCTGCTCTTCCATCCACGTGGTCTTCCAGTGAAAAGCTTATGCCATATAAGTCCTCGACAGCACCTCCTAGTGGTACCCAACAGGGCCGTGGGAGTCCAGGGCACCACTGTAATCCAGGGAAGCTGCCACACGCCAAGGAGTCTCTTCGTCTGGTCAGTATTCATGGACTAAATGTAGATGTGGTGCACACCTACAAGTACTTGTGGATCCACATTAATAACAGGTTGGACTAGTCTTGGAAACACAGAGGAGCTAGAGAAGAAAGGGCACATCAGGCTCTTTTTTCTTAGAAGACTTCATTCTTTCAGGTAGGTAGTGTCATCCTTCATATGTTCTGCAATTCTGTGATGCCCAGTTTGAGTTTCTACACTGTGGTATGCTGGGCTGGTAACATCACTTCAAGACAGGCCCGCCAAATCAAAAAGCTGATTAAAATGGCACGCTCAGTTTTGGGACCCACTCTGGACCCCCTGGAGGTCGTAGAGGAGGAGAGAATTGAAGCAAAGCTGAGTGCCATTATGAACAATGCTGCACATCCTCTCTCTGACACACCAACACTGAGGAGGTTCACACAATGAATTACTGAGCAGAAGTGTGTCAAGAAGCACATCTGTCTAAACAGGTTCTGTAAAAAGCCCAATTTCTCCCTGGGGATAAATAAAGTTCTGTCACCAAAAGATGAGTCAATAGTAGGAGAACAGCATAGGTGAAGTTAGTTCAGACATCTCTGGACTTTTCTGGATCTTGGCATTGCTTTCTGATACAGCCTGGTGCCAACATGCTTTAGCTCTGATGTTTTGATGTAAAGTTTAAGAAATGCATAGGTTTCAACAATTAGACGTTGTCACAAAAAATGGCTGGAGACATCAAAAAGGTTTGGGGCAGCCAGCCACCCATTATAATATTCCCTGGCTGCCAGCTGGGTATAAGCCAGTACAATGTGTACAGATTCAAGTCCAAGACAGAACCGATTCTCTGGCACAAAGATGGTGGCTTTAAAGGGGAGTTGAGGAAATGACGTCATCATAGGGGCCGGAACCTGAAGTGACGTTATCGATGCCGGGACAGGAAGTGATGTCATCTTTGAGCCCAGGACCAGAAATGGCATCATTGAGGCCAGAAGTGACATCATCAGAGCCAGGCAGAATTTCCCGTAACTGGTCTGTAGAGAAGCAAGAGAAAGAGTTGATGCACTCCACCATCCTCTGGTCTGCCGTGGATTTCCTCTCATTCAGGTCCTTTAGCTGCCTCCCATGCACATGTGTGTGACAACGTGTATCCATTTTTCTCAATCTCCTTGTCAATAGGTTATTTATCAACCCATACCACAAGAGGAGCAGCCCTCTCGTTCTGAGAAAATGGATCCTAGACCCTATCTGCGGATCCTGCAAGGAATTGACCACAAGTACCCAGCAGATGAGCGTGGAGACCTGCTACTCTTCCTTAGTGGTGTCTCTGAGATCGCTACCATTATGGAGGCCGTGCAAACGTATGCCACGCACACAAAGCGCTGGATTGCCCTTCCGCTCCACAGTACCCTCTCTGTGGCTGACCAAGATCGGGTAAGCTACACATAAGTAAAAAGAAATCATGTTGGTAATGTTTAGTTGTCTTTTTTTTTGTTGGGTTACAAAAGTTTCAGGAATATTAATTTGAACAATGATGATATAAATGCAAGAGCAATGAAGTGAGTATGAAGTGTAAGCACAGCCAATGGCACCACAATTATAAATTCTCTGACAGCCCTTCCCTTTCTTTTGATGAGTGTTGCCCTCTGACGCCTGTGGTGAGGCGGTGGACTCCTTTTAAGCCAGACATGGAGGTGCTTCTTGGTGTTAATGCATTGCCTGCCAGGAGCACCTCCAGGTCATGTGAAAACCAGGGATGTCCTTCCCCAGCAGCACCTTCTGGTGGCACCTAAGGACCGTGACAGCGCTGCACTTCCATACTCTAAGTGCCATTCAACCCTGGGGTGTGCAAACTGGGATCTGTTGAGAGGTACAGTACACTGCCACCTTTCATGCTGGGGGATCAACTGCCCCTGGCATTTAATTTCGTCCATTATCCATTATTCTTTGATCCAACCAGGTTGAGCGTTGCAAGGTGAACAAAGGGCAAGAAATCATCTTCGATCATTTCCCGTCCATCCTCCATGGCACTTACAACATGTATTTTTGTAATGACATTATATCACCCACCTCTACTGCCTGTATTCTTCTGTCTCCCAGTCACATCGCCCCTGTTGATCTACGGAAATCAAAAAACAAATGTTTTGTTGACGACCATTTCAAGCACACACATTAGGTTCCTCTTTTGGAGTTCTATGTTTCAACTTTCACTGTTCTTCAGAATGCATCCCAGTCTGCCTATAATGACCTACATGTGGTCCTGGCTCTCATTCTCACCCACCACTCCACTTCTGCTCTCCGATACTTAATCGGGTGCCTCCAGTTAATGTGCTCCTTGTCCTTGAGAGCATGTCATCTTAGCAAACTTGAGCTCAGGTAGACCTCAGTTAACTTGGACTGCCACTAAATTCATGGCAATCATTACTCCAGTTAGTCAGTCAGTCGAAAAATGTGTTTCAAGCTTTCACATTTTTGCTGTTTGGCACTGTGTTGGGTGTTTTGTCATTACAAAGTTTATCCACATCGAAAAGTAGGAAAAGACTAGCAAAACTGAGGCTCTGAACTCCGGGCCAGGTGGGCTGCAGTGCCTGCAGGTTTTCATTCTCACCTTTTTCCTAATCAGTTTTCACTGCTAATTAACTCATTTTCCCTTCGTTTCAATAGCCCTGTTTTTAAGGATTCAATCCTCTGATTTGATTCTTTTGTTCATTAAATGATAGCCAAACAGAAAGGAGATGTGAAACAAGCCAACAGATGAGCAACTAAACTGGGATTTCAAACTCTAACCAATTCCATTCCAACCAATTTCTTAATGAGAAGCTGATTCTTGCTGTTAATTAAACCCGTTATTCAATTCCATGGCTTGTTGCTGCTCTCATTCTCTCACAGCAGACATTTCCAAAACTGTTGATTTTTCTGTTTTTTCATAGAACAACATCCAAATGTTTTGGTGACCTGAGAGATCAACCTTACCAAGACCATCACCTTTCTTTATTTTCAGATGTTGCATGATAGGCACAGGCGACATGGTCATGTGGTGGCTTGTTTTGTTTCTTATCACTGCACAACAATCGTTTTGAAAAGTCTTGCTGCCTAAAAAGTTTTTGCTGATTGTGACAGCAGGTACCTACTGGGTAAGCACAAATATAGTTTAGGTTTTACTGCATCACGTAGGAACGCAGAGACATAGACATTTATATGTTTACTGACAATCGCATATTTAGTCACGTTTATGTTTCGTATAAGCTACAAACCGGATTCCAAAAAAGTTGAGACACTATACAAATCGTGAATAAAAACTGAATGCAATGATGTGGAGGTGCCAACTTCTAATATTTTATTCAGAATAGAACATAAATCACGGAACAAAAGTTTAAACTGAGAAAATGTATCATTTTAAGGGAAAAATATATTGATTCAGAATTTCATGGTGTCAACAAATCCCAAAAAACTTGGGACAAGGCCATTGTCACCACTGTGTGGCATCTCCCCTTCTTCTTACAACACTCAACAGACGTCTGGGGACCGAGGAGACCAGTTTCTCAAGTTTAGAAATAGGAATGCTCTCCCATTCTTGTCTAATACAGGCCTCTAACTGTTCAATCGTGTCGGGCCTTCTTTGTCGCACCTTCCTCTTTATGATGCGCCAAATGTTCTCTATAGGTGAAAGATCTGGACTGCAGACTGGCCATTTCAGTACCCGGATCCTTCTCCTACGCAGCCATGATGTTGTGATTGATGCAGAATGTGGTCTGGCATTATCTTGTTGAAAAATGCAGGGTCTTCCCTGAAACAGATGACGTCTGGATAGGAACATATGTTGTTCTAAAACCTGAATATATTTTTCTGCATTGATGGTGCCTTTCCAGACATGCAAGCTGCCCATGCCACACGCACTCATGCAACCCCATACCATCAGAGATGCAGGCTCCTGAACTGAGCGTTGATAACAACTTGGGTTGTCCTTGTCCTCTTTGGTCCGGATGACATGGCGTCCCAGATTTCCAAAAAGAACTTTCGAATCGTGACTCGTTTGAACACAGAACAGTCTTCCATTTTGCCACACTCCATTTTAAATGATCCCTGGCCCAGTGACAACACCTGAGCTTGTGGATCTTGCTTAGAAATGGCTTCTTCTTTGCACTGTAGAGTTTCAGCTGGCAACGGCGGATGGCACGGTGGATTGTGTTCCCTGACAATGGTTTCTGGAAGTATTCCTGAGCCCATTCTGTGATTTCCTTTACAGTAGCATTCCTGTTTGTGGTGCAGTGTCGTTTAAGGGCCCGGAGATCACGGGCATCCAGTATGGTTTTATGGCCTTGACCCTTACGCACAGAGATTGTTCCAGATTCTCTGAATCTTCGGATGATGTTATGCACAGTTGATAATGATAGATGCAAAGTCTTTGCAATTTTTCGCTGGGTAACACCTTTGATATTGCTCCACTATCTTTCTGCGCAACATTGTGGGAATTGGTGATCCTCTACCCATCTTGGCTTCTGAGAGACACTGCCACTCTGAGAAGCTCTTTTTATACCCAATCTTGTTGCCAATTGACCTAATTAGTGTTTATTGGTCTTCCAGCTCTTCGTTATGCTCAAATTTACTTTTTCCAGCCTCTTATTGCTACTTGTCCCAACTTTTTTGGGATTTGTTGACACCGTGAAATTTTGAATCAACATAGTTTTCCTTTAAAATTATACATTTACTCGGATTAAACGTTTGATCTGTCATCTACGTTCTATTACAAATAAAATATTGACATTTGCCATCTCCACATCATTGCATTCAGTTTTTATTCACAATTTGTTTAGTGTCCCAACTTTTTTGGAATCCGGTTTGTATTAAATTCAACAGAATTTAAAGTGTTTTGCTCCTGATTTTCTTTTGTATTCAATGTCTGGTGCATCACGTTGCAGTGTCCAACAGTAGTCAGCAAGCATTGATTCCAGTTGCCCTGGTATCGTCTCTCCATCGTAGCAATGTCCTGGTGAAGCCTTTCACTGTGTTCATCACTGACAGCGCCGAGATTTGTGGGGAAGAAGTCCAAGCGTGAGTGGAGGAAAAGAATCTCGAGTGACATGTTGCACGTCATTGTCTTGTATGCTTTGAGAAGTTTGTCTACCAGCTGAATGGAGTTTGGGGCTCTGTAATTGCCCAGAAAATTGTCAACAACGTCTTTGAAGGCTTTCCAGGCAATTTTTTTCCAGCCCAACTAACAGATCTTCAAACCATTTGTCACTCATGTCTGATCTGGGGGCCAACAAAATTGCCTTCTTTGATCTTGGCGCTGGTTATTCTTGGGAACGTCTGTCTTAAATATGAAAACCTTCACCTTCCTTGTTCAGTGCTTTCACGAAATTCTTCATGAGTCCCAATGTTATGTGAAGAGGAAGCAAAACTATCTTTGCCGGGTTGACAAGCGAAGCCACATTTTTTTTGTCCTGGAACTAACTTTTTACAGAGTGGCCAGTTCTGTCGAGAATAGTGTGACTCTTTGGCATGACTGTCCCATTCACAGATGAAACAACAGTACTTTGTATAGCTGAGCTGCAGTCCTAGTAACAGAGCAACGACTTTAAGATCTCCACAGATATTCCAGTTGTACCCGCTATACTGGACGTGCTTCAGCAACAGTTCCACATTCTCATACGTTTTTTTTTATGTGTGCTGCATAGCCAACAGGTACTGAAGGGTAAACATTGCCATTGTGTAGCAGAACAGCTTTCAGGCTTAACATTGACGAATCAATGAAGAGACGCCACTATTCCGGGTTGTAATCACAACCCAAGGCCGAGAACAATCCTTCAATGTCACAACAGAAACAGAGACTGTGGACTTGTGCAAAAAATGTGGTTATATCACGATGTCGGCCTCGAAACACAGAAATGTTCGTACCTGGTGACAGCAAACACCATTCCTGCAGTCTCGAATCCAGCAGCTTGGTTTTTGCTTTTGACAGACCCAAATCTCTGACCAGACCGTTCAATTTGGACTGTGTTATCAGATGTGGATCACCTGATGAGCACAGTTCTGTCACTGTCAGTACCGTGCATTGCAGTTTCTTCATCTAAGGTCCAATCCTCTGGTGGTTTCGGAATTGGAAGACTGTCGTCACGGGTCTCATTGCTGAAGGCAGATTAGGATATTCAATGACTTCTTGTTTTTGGCAGAGAAACCAGACACATTAGTCAAACTGAATTAACAGTCCGTCACATGGTCTTTCACCATGTCATCGGAACAGCAAATGGCGTCACCTTTAGAGTGCCTCTGAGCTCAGACTGACAGCACATGTCGCACAGCAAATGTGTGGCGTCCTATCCTTGTCCTGATCACCATCTGAAATACAGACGATAAGCTTTCTTCACAAGAGCAGTCATCCAACGTCTTTGAGGCGCAAGTGTATATTCGCAACAGATAAGGCAGAATGTATCATGGCTGTTAGGACATTGATGAGACATATCGCCGACACCATAATGTCTATAGCATCACGCTTACTTACTGTTATATTGCTACAGAGACTATACTTTAATATACTGATACTCCACATACACACTGACTATCTATATTAACCAAATGAGCAGGCAACCTTTATAGCAGGCTGAGTCAGCATCAAGCTCGTTCAGACCAGCCCAGGATGTCAACTTCCACAGAACAGCTTCCAACCTGGCGTGATTCCATACCTGGACATGCCCAGGCTGTACAAACCGTTGTTGATAAATCACTTACGGGAGCGCAAATGTTTGGACACAAATACAAGAAAAAATCATGACAAAACTGAAACGGTACGTGAGGGGTAAATGCTGATGTGATATTCGTGATCAGCACCCAAAAATCAATCAGAAACACCCAACAGTGTTCAAGAAGCAAAATCATTGTTGTGCAGTGTTAGTGTTTGGCTGCTAATTAAGGAAAAAGAGACAACTAAGGGGTCTGAGTCACATTAATTAAAAATGAGGCAAAAGAAGTGAATTAGCAGCAAAATGGGCCACTAATGAAGAAGATGGTTAGAATGAAAACCTGCAGCCACTGCGGCCCTCCAGGCAGGCTCGGAGTTCTACACCAATGCTCTAGACAACAGATCAATCTTCAGAGTACAAGTGCATGCTTATTTTCAAAATGCTAGTTGAAACGAAAGTTACCTCATTACAGGATGGGGCATTACAGACTTGGAATAATGTGTAATTCCACATTGTGTACTTGGTCACGCTCTTTATTTTCCCTCGTCTCATTTAGGTGTTTGATATAGCTCCGGCTGGCATACGAAAATGCATCATTTCAACCAACATCGCAGAAACATCAGTTACCATCGATGGAGTCAGATTTGTTGTTGACTCAGGTAAAGTAAAACATAAACAGAAATATAGATGACGATAAGATTGCTGCAGAGCTGATTGCCCATTGAATCAACTCACATTCCACCTGAACAGTTTTTAGGTGTGTTATAATGCAAAGAGCACCTACTGCAGATGCCATATTGGGCTCTCTGTGTGTCTGTCTATCTGCATGAAGTGTAATTCTCATTCTCATTTCAGATTCTTAACTTAAATCCCAAGGGGACTTGTGTTTGCTGTTTGTAATGTTCATTGATTTCTCTGGTATTACAGGTATCTATCAACTTTTATACAGTGTGGTCATCCAAGGGACTTTTTTTGAGTTGCCAACACAGCCATCCCCATTTACTTTAAATCTCAACACGAAACAAACGCACGATGGCACAAAAAGCAAACAAAAATAGTCACCATGCAAAGTAAGTGTCTGCTGTTACTTAGTATGACGAAGTGGATTGGCTGCACTCTCCCAGAACCATCTTTAACATACATCGCCTGTAACGTAACCAAGGATGAGCCAGGCAAATGAGGACACATACATAGAAGAAAGGTTAGATGCAAAAGTGTTATAGCTGCTTTTCAGGAACAAAACAGTGTCCAAATAAATAGTTCAATGCGTTTCAAAAGGTTCAATAAATACATAATCCATAAAAAATTAAGGTGATGATGGAGTTAAAAGTCATCCAATAAATATTCCATTTAAATAGACGTTAACACTCCCAAGAGACACTCAAGAGCCCCCTGTATGCTTCCCTCTAAAATCCAGTATCTTTTCCACTCATTCTTGCCGGATCTTGCAGTAGGAGACACCTGCCGATCCCCATTGCCAAACCTTCAGTAACCCTAGGGTGCCGCGCCAAACTGTACACGTCTCCCAATGCCAGTCCGTCCGTGGGAGAACCTGCACATCAGGTCGTTCCTACTCTCAGTCAATCGCTCAGTAGGAGCGCCCTTTCCTCGGCCTCAGGGTCCTGCAAGGCCTGACGCTTTCTCTTCCGACCACCCGCTTCCATTCTCTTCAGCCGGGTCTCCCTCACTCTGTTTCTCTCTCTCTCTCTCTCTCTCTCTCTCTCTCTCTTCCAGGGGGCATTCTCTTTCTTTTTGTCTCCCCACTCTGCCATGCCTATACCGTCTCTCCTAATTGGGCACGGGTGTGAGATGCTGCTCCCTCCAAGGCACTAATGAGGCACTTGATTGAGGAACCATTAGCCGGGCATCCCAACTGTCCCCGGAGTGAAGCACACTCGCCTGTGCCCAGTTAGAACGTGCACCTCACAGGGCGCAACTATTTATTTTAAAACTCGCCAGACACCATGGACCACCTATGACACTCAGGCTCTCTAGTCTGCTATAGCAAATTAATAGACCACCTTAGCTCTGGTTGACTTGTGAAGAAGTGACCCCGTCATTCCGGGCAATGGCCATTTTATAGCCCAGAAACTGGAAGGCGTCAGTGGCCCTCACTGGGTGGTTTCTCGGCACTGTGGAGGAAGAAGAAGACAGTTAGCTACAGTGCCTCCTCTTGGCCCAGGGTGGCATCACTTACCTGGGAAGAGCTTGGAGGGTGATCATCAGATGTGCATGTGTGCCAATATTTTGAGTCTAGCACTGGGGACATAAGTCAGTATGGGCGTATCTCTATAATTACAGGGGGGTCAAATATACAGCACAAGACACAGTAATATCACACATATTTAGGTAAAGCTCCTTGTTTTTCAAAATTGTCACTATCGTATAGTGAGACCAGCCAAAGTCACACATGATAATGTTCATTGCTTTGCCACTTTCGTGTTTTTGTGGTAACGATTTGTGTAACCAACAACAGGCAGGTGAGTCTTGACGGGGCAGGTCAGACTCTGCAGGTGGAGCTGAGCTGTGTGTGCTAAGTGAGTTTAAAAAAAAGAGGTGCAGAAAAGCACGGCAGGTCAGATGGTCCGACTCAGACCCGGCCAGTGTGGTGTGAAGACTCGTGACCGCAGCAGTCTCCCTTGAAGACAAAGAGGATGAGTGGTGGGACACTGTCCTCACAAGTCTTCATACCGCACCGGCCTCCTCCTTTCGGGTCCAAGTTGGACCATCCAACCTGCAATGCTGTTCATCACACTTCTTTTTAGGCTTGTATCTTGTATCATAAATATATAAGCTACGAAATATAAAATGCGCACAGGAGCCACGAGTGAACATGACTGGAACCAACCAGCTGATGCCTGATATTCTATGACAATGGTAGAAAATTGTTATGCAGTACACAAAACAAATAATAAAAAGTTCATACTTTATCTGTAACATATCAGTTTGGTATAGCTGTAAATAAGTAAATATTGTCAAATGAAAAGACAAGAACCAGAAAATGGTTTGAGGGAGCCTCCCATATACTTGAAACCCGGCTGCAAATTTCAAAATTGGTTGCCCATTAGAGTGAGTTTGAGCCCAGACCAGAACTGGCTTGGATGAGGCAAAGATGGCCGCTTTAAAGGAAGGCTGAGGATTTGACGTCATTGGGGGCACTGGTGTGCCGTGGAAAGTGAGAAAACATTCGCACCCTCCTCCTCCACCCCTGGTGTGGCGTGGAATTCCCTCATTCGAGCCCTTTAGTTGCCTCCCATCCACACGTGGCGCAGTCCTGCTGCTTTGCAGTAAGGAGATTGTGGGTCCTCCCTGTGTGGAGAGCACTTTGAGTAGTGAGAAAAGCGCTATATAAATGTGAAGGATTATTATTACTATTATTATTAACTAGGGGGCTTCACCCCCTGCTCGCTTCGCTCACCACACTTTTAAGATTTTTTTTCTTCTTTGAATTGTTGCTATTTCATTAGTTTCACTTTTATTTCAGAACTTCTTTTAAAACAATATTTGGAATCTTTCGAGTCCTGATGTGCTGACTCTTTTTAATGAGCTCAGTGAGACGTGTGTTTAATCCCTTTGTACCCTAATTCAGGATCGGTGTCTCTTTTTGAAATTTCAGCACAGACAAAGCGATCTTCATCATCAGCAGTTAATCATTTTTTTTTTTTTTTTGCAAAGTAACCAATAAATGCATGCGAGGTAAACTCCGTTTTTGAAATTCTCTTGACTTAAACTTCAAAGCCTTACAATATTTAGACACTTCTGACATATCGCCTGTGTCCATATATTCGATCTCTATTCCCATTTTTGTTATTTCTCCGAGTAATAATTTCTCTTTCTTTGCGCTAATGCGATCTTTACTTTCTTTATTCTGACCCTGTCATTTTTTTCTGCTTTCATATTCTGTATCTTGCTCCACATGTGTTTCTACGAGTCTTTTGAATTCCAGTTTTCATTTTCTCTAACCTGCTGTGGATGTGTTTGGCCCCCTTGTTTTTTAACCTCTTTATGGAGTTTTACTTTGTTTTCTACTCTTTGTCTTTTATTTCTGACCTCGATTTATCCTGCTTTTGTTTCAATGACTCCTGGTCTATGGAGATTATTTTCCCTTTTTCGAGTAATAATTTCCATTTGTTTGCGCTCCTGCAATCTTTTCTTTCTTTTTTTTATACTTTTTAATTTTCCTACTTTCATATTCTTTAACTTTCTCCACATGTGTATTGTGCCAACTTTTTTTTTTGAGCCTTTCGAATTCCACAGCTTTCCTAATCTCTAACCTGCTCTGCATGTGTATAGCGCCAACGTCCGGATTGGACCTGCTTTTTTTTTTTCCAATTCCACTTGTTTTTCGAGCTGATAATTACTTTCCTTATTTTCTGAATTTGCACCGAGATTATTCTTTTTCTTTTTTGCCTCCCTAACGCTTTTGAGTCTCTTTTCTCTGCACTGCTTTCTTCTTCGCTTAGTCGTCTATGTTTAATTTATAACATATTGTCCTTATACATTTTATGTGCACTGAGAGCTCTGGATCTGTGTCTGCTCAAAGCCAAAGCACGACTGAGTGTGTTTGCTGGCTGCCTGTGCTCTTATTTATTTGTAAGTAAGACGTGTCTTGCAAGAATCTCCTGTTCTATGTCATCACGAGACGCTCCGGGGTCAATCTTTTGGCACAAAGTCTCATGTTTAAGGTCCCCGCGAGATGCTCCGTGGCCAATCTCTTTAGTCTCACGGGTCTTTCAAGTGTCTTCCGTGATCTTAACGTGAAGATCACGTCTCGTCGCCTTACTGTTTCTCTCTAAGATTTTTTTTTATTATAGAGAGCTATATATGTCATAAGTTAGACATGTACTGTACTCTTGTACAGTCGCCACTGCAGATGGTTTTGTTAAGAACACACGTGGGGCGGGAAGATAGATTCCCCACTGACAGCCGTCGAATGTATGTTTGATGGGACGGTAGGACAGATATAAGATAGACAGCTGCAATGAGCCTCGGATGTAAGTAGGATTGGATGTTCCTAAAAGGAGTGGATACCCGTATTGATTTAACAATATTTTCGGAAAAAATGAATGCGATTTGCATGTTTCAAACATACAACTGAGATAACTGACATATGGATTATGTGATGTGAGTAAGATGTGAGATTCTTTTGTTTTCATGGACATTTTTCTTATTGTTTGCCATTGTACAGCTCTGCTCACATTTGGCTTATATCATCCATCCATCCATTTCCCAACCCGCTGAATCTGAACACAGGGTCACGGGGGTCTGCTGGAGCCAATCCCAGCCAACACGGGGCACAAGGCAGGAACCAATCCTGGGCAGGGTGCCAACCCACCGCAGGGCTTATATTATTTCATATCAAAAACTTTATCTCCATACTACATTGAAACCCAAGGTTAACATTTTTTCTTAGTTGTCACTACAAGTGATACAGTGTAAGCAATATATAAAAGATCCGCATTTTCAGTGGAATATTCTGGTAAAACATCTTAGTAAATGTTTTGCAGGAAAGGTGAAGGAGATGAGCTTTGACCCCAAAGCAAAAATGCAGCGCTTGCAGGAGTTCTGGATCAGCCGAGCCAGTGCAGAACAACGGAAGGGCCGTGCTGGACGAACCGGACCAGGAGTCTGCTACCGGCTGTATGCCGAGTCGGATTATGAGGCCTTTGCTCCTTACCCCGTACCGGAAATTCAAAGGGTTGCTTTAGACTCTCTTGTCCTGCAGGTAACTTTTCATATTTAAGAACCGTACATTTTTGAATTTATGAGTTCAAACTTGAAGTCAGTCAGTCGGTCATTTTCTAACCCGTTATACCCTAACACAGGGTCACGGGGGTCTGCTGGATCCAATCCCAGCCAACACAGTGCGCGAGGCAGGTGTAAGAGCCATTTTCCTATGGCAATGCAATGCATAATCTATGGGAGGTTCCTATAAACCCCATGAATAGAATTGTATTGGTATATTCTTGCCATTTCTAACAGCTTTTAGTAAACATTAAAGTTCAGTTAGTGTCTAGCCTTGCCTCGTGTAAGGTATAGAGGTATACGGTTTTTAACCCAGTTCGTGCTCATGATTGTGCTTGATGGCCTACGGACTCTTAGAATGTGTGAAGTAACACGTAAAGAAAACTTGCTTATTTAAGTACTGTAGCTGCGTTTTCCCAAAATTACCAAAGTTCAGCAGCTTCAACTCAAAAAATGGGATTCAACAAAAGCCTGACGCGTGGAAATGATTCCACAGACAAAATATCTTTGTTTTTTAAAGTTTAGTTAAGTTTTAAAGTAAAACAGTTCACACTAAAAAAGGAAAATTAAAATAGCAAAAAAGGAAAAGTTCAATTCTAAGCGTCATCTTGTTACATCTCAAATCGTTACTATTTACTTAACATTTCAGAACCATTTCAAAACGGTCAGAAAGCTGTATGCTTATCTTTTAAGTCCTTGTGTACTGGACAACTGAGTTTATTCTCACACGGCTTCTCAGGTACAGTAAGAAGGTTCTAACTCTTGCTAACTTATAGGAGGAAAAGACCATACCATAAGTTCAGACTATGAAAGAAATGTATGTTCTCTCCAAACATTAATATGAGTTTAATCCAAAGCTTCAACTTTCAAAGTTCATATGCTCAAGGTGTACAGAAGAAGAAATTAAGAACCTTTAAGTATAGAAACAAGAAGTACAGAAATAACTAAAGTTTCTCAAGAAAAGCTAAGATTATAGAAGATACATTTTTTCCTTTTTTTGCCTTTTATTCTATGTGTGTAACTATTTTTTCTTTTATTCTTGTGTGGATTATTTGCTTTTAACTTTCACTAAATATTTTAAAACTAACTTTTGGACTGACTGTTTTACCCGTGCCTGACTTCGCCTTATGCACCAGCAGCTACAGCAGGTACAAACCCCGGGCAGTGTGCCAGCCCACCACAGGGCACACACACCAAGCGCACACTAGGGACAATTTAGGACCACCACTGCACCTAACCGGCATGTCTTTGGATTGTGGGAGGAAACACGAGGAGAACATGCAAACTCCACGCAGGGAAGACCCGGGAAGCAAACCCAGGCCTCCTCCAACTGTGAGGCAGCAGCACTACCCACTGCACCACCGTGCTGTTTTATTTTAATTTTAAAGTTTTACTTTAAAATTTAACTCTGTACTTTGAACTGAAGCAAACATTGCCATGTGGTACCAGCACTGAGATACACAGTTTCGTGAACTAGGAATCCCAAAGCACATAAGTCTCAAAAAAGTTCCAAATGGCTTTTCCAATAATGGGAGAAGGATAGCATTAAAATCCCTGGCTAGCCTCAAAAAGGGCTTTGAAAAATCGTCACAGAATAAAATAATCAGGAGTGCTCTCCCCTCGACTTTCTCGTATACTCAGATATCCATCCATCCATTTTCTAACCCGCTGAATCCGAATACAGGGTCACGGGGGTCTGCTGGAGCCAATCCCAGCCAACACAGGGCACAAGGCAGGAACCAATCCTGGGCAGGGTGCCAACCCACCACAGGACACACATAAACACACCCACACACCAAGCACACACTAGGGACAATTTAGAATCGCCAATGCACCTCACCTGCATGTCTTTGGATGGTGGGAGGAAACCCACGCAGACACGGGGAGAACATGCAAACTCCACGCAGGGAGGACCTGGGAAGCGAACCCGGGTCTCCTAACTGCGAGGCAGCAGCGCTACCACTGTGCCGCCGTGCCGCCCACATACTCAGATATGGGGAGGGATATTTGATGAGTAACCTGCAAGACAATGATTATTTATTATGTCATGTACATTAAAGAACCATCAATAACAAATCAAATCAAATGAATAATATATTGAGCAATTATTATAAAAGTAAAGTGAAATAAATGAGACTCTTCAGCTGCATGAATAAAAAAGTACCACTTCCGGTTAGTGGAAATAGCCAAAAAGTTGATAGAAATCTACATTTTGTTCCTAATACTTGTAAGCAAAATTTGGTTGACCTAACTGAACACGTACTCAAGTTATCGTTTTTATACACACACAGACAGACACACAGACATAATTCCAAAAGTAGTATTTTCAGACTCGGGGAGGTCTAAAACGGTCATCAAAATCTCGAAATTGAATTTTTGGATGATTACAATACTTCGTACACGAGAAAGTAAAAATTATCTTCACAAATTGCTCTTAAACAAACAAAAATTCAATGGAGCACAAAAAGCACAATGGAATTGCCTGAAAACACAAGACAATCCGGGTGAACAGACTCCCAATGCACAGTCCAGCAACAAACTCAAAAAGCGGAGCAAGAGGGTTGAAAAAAATTCATAAAAAAATTCATAAAGGTGCAAGAACTCCCCAAAACTCCCAGAGCACATTCACCGTGAAATGAACCACTAGGAACTGTGGAAGTCCCTCCAAACATGTAGGGCAGAGGGCAGTTCCTGGTGGTGATTGGCAGGGAGCACCCACCAGACAGATGGAACATAATTGAGGCAGCTTATTAACAAGGTCGAATACAGAGATTAACCCGTAAACCGCCGGAACCGGCTAGAGTCAGTTCCCAATACAATTTGCCAGCACGTTGGAGCCGAGTATATTCGGCAAAGTACATTCGTTGAACGTCGCAACCGGCGAAAGTCGGTTTCCAGTGTAATTTGGAAGCACTCCGGAGCCGAGTATATTCGGCGACATACATTCATTGAACGCCACAACCGGCTATAGTCGTGTCTCAGTGCAATTTGCCAGCACACAGGGGCCGAGTATATTCGGCGATGTACATTCATTGAACGCCACAACCGGCTATAGTCGCTTCACAGAGCACTTTGCCTGCATGCCAGAGCTGATCAGTTCCGCGCTGTACATTCGTTGAGCAGCCCGCGTATGACCACTGGCGCCCACTAGCGAATCAGCATCACTGTCCCTGGGATTCGGCGGCTGCACTGGACTAGCCTGCGAGCGTCAGTGCTTACCTCTGTGTGCAGCCAGTTCAAGGGCAGTTGGCTCGGTGATTTACTGAATTTCATCAATGGCGTCACTTGCACCTTCTACATATAATAATAGATTGTTGCGGTAATTTTTAAAATAGTTTTTATAGTTCATTGGCAGTGTATAAAATGATCAGCGTTGCAGTACTTCTAATGCTCTTTGCATGAAAAAAAATATGTGTTCACTTTTTCTTGATGAATTGTGACGTAAAAAAGTGCAGAAAAAAAGTATTTGGCCTCCAGGGGTGCATTAACCCCCTAAGTATGTGGCGGTTTAAGGGTTAATGCACATACTCAACAAACAAAATAAATAAATAACATAAATAAATGGCACAAAAAGGACATGAAGCAAGACTTCGATTTCCAGCCAGGGGAGGAACCGCGACTGAAACGTGACCCACAGCTTTTCTTGTACAATGTTGTCTGCTTAGCAATGTGCAATAGGTCGTCTTTTTTTGCAGGGTTATGTTATAAACCTTTAAAATGCAACTTAAGACAGCCTCACATTTTATCTGAATTTGAATTATTCTAATGAACATCCACCCATTTTCTAGGTGGTTGTTTTGCTTTGTTTTAATTTCTATGCTTCATTATGCTGCAAGATATACTAACATGCCAGATGACACACTGGTGAAGCCTCATCTTGGACTACTGGGTGTAGTTTTGGTCTCCAGGCTACAAAAATGACATAACAGCAATAGAGAAGGTCCAGAGAAGAGCGACTGGGCTCAATTATGAATGAATTATGAGGAAAATTAAAAGAGCTGAGTCTTTACAGTTTAAGGAGAAGGAGATTAAGAGGAGACCTGAGTGAAGTGTTTAAAATGATGAAGGAAATTAGTCCAGTGGATCAAGATGGTGACTTTAAAATGAGTTCATCAATAACACGGGGACACAGTTGGAAAATTTCACAGGAACATTTGGAAGTTTTTCTTTACACAAAAAATGATAGACACTTGGAATAAGCGACCGAGTGGTGTGGTGGACAGTAAGACGTTAGGGACTTTCAAAACTCGAATTTAGCGGATAGGACTGGCGAGCTTTGCTGGGCTGAATGTCCTGTTCTCGTCTCGATTGTTCTAATGTTCTAACGAGGTTCAAAACAGTCTCTGGAATGGAGCCTCAAGCTTTCTTGCCTAAAGGCCTCCTAAGTTAACAAGTCAGAGAATGTACACATGGCATAGCATTCTGCGGTGTTACCAGAAACGGTTAAATACCCAAATATCAGCATAAATACAGTAGGAAAGGTCTGTCTGGTATCCATTGCCGTACTGACGCAGATTTAATGCACGTTCTTCATGGGATATGTTTTGGAACAGTAACCAACGCACAGCCCAACATTGAAATTGGGACAACAGAAGTGTGTTTCTTGGCTTACCTTTCTTATATTTTTTCTGTCGCACCCTTTGTGTTATTGCAGGCTACCACACCGCCAGCCTTGGTGACCTCCACATTTCCCGTAACCCAAACATTGACAGTTGCCACATTGTGAACAGTGTTTAGGGGGTTCAGGAGGCTGCTTGTCCTCTAGCCACCATGAAAACCTCACCACTGTGTGGTGCTGAGGTGTCACCCGCTGCACTAGGGTCCTAATCCGGTTGGTTGATTGTGTGGTGGGTGCCGCATTGCACTATCCGCGTATGCTCCCAACCTTGCATTCGATCAAAATTGTTTTGCCTCATTTGTCACACAGCTACTCACACACCACGCTGAAGCTTCACGAGACCAAATTCAGCAGGCCTATCACAGCGGTTCAGTCATACAGTGTCGTAATATGCATCAGTTTGTTTCTGTGTTAGCGCCTGTTGACAGATTCACATCATTATCACCAACTTTCGATTTAAGCAGTTGTTCAATTTCAATTCATTATAAAACTGCCTTGATTGCTTTTGATTTGGCCTTGTGTTTTTAGTTGGAGGCTCCACCCCACTCATAAATATTAATGAGCTGTAAAATACTTGAAAATATTCATGATTTTTTTTCAGCATGATGTTATTCCATCCATTTAGATTGTAGCAAAATACGGTTTTCAGCATTATCTGTGCATAAAAAACGCAAAGCGGATCACAACACATCACCCCGAGTCTGATTCTTGCTTACCTGTAATTGCATAACGACCATAAAGTTTGAATTTTTATTTTTGGTATTGATCTTTAGCAATATTTTTCAGTTACTGGAAAGAAAATGTCAAAGAATAAATTTGAAATGTGCACACGCTAAGATAAATCGTGCAGTCCATGAGATTTCATTCTTTATTTATTAACTTAATTCTAAAATCTCCCCAAGATTATGAACTCCCCATTTGTTGTTACATTAAAACATAACGTGCCACATGTTAAAATTCAAGCTTTGCATTATATTTTGATGTTTATGAAAGAGCGGCACGGTGGCGCAGTGGTAGCGCTGCTGCCTCGCAGTTAGGAGACCGGGGTTCACTTCCTGGGTCCTCCCTGAATGGAGTTTGCATGTTCTCCCCGTGTCTGCGTGGGTTTCCTCCCACAGTCCAAAGACATGCAGGTTAGGTGGATTGACGATTCTAAATTGGCCCTAGTGGGTGTGTTTGTGTGTGTCCTGCGGTGCGTTGGCACCCTGCCCAGGATTGGTTCCTGCCTTGTGCCCTGTGTTGGCTGGGATTGGCTCCAGCAGACCCCCGTGACCCTGTAGTTAGGATATAGCGGGTTGGAAAATGGATGGATGGATGGAAGCCAATACAAGTTTACTTAACTCTTTCAAGGCGGATGTCGACTTTTGTCAAAATTCAGGAGGTGAGGACGGTAACCGGCTGTAAACTGTGACAGAACTCGCTGTTATGTTTCATTTTGACTCTCCTTGCTGGAAGGAAAGTTAGCGTCATTGATTTGACCGCGATTGCCTGTGCAAGCATGAGTAGCAAAGAGCAAACAACCTCTAAAATGGTATCAACATCTGGCGAGAGAGCAAAGAGAATGCGCAAAGTAAAATACTCTGTGGGCGACGTTTTGTGTGTTATCGCTGAATCAAACTCTCAAACTCTCCATCTCCATCTGGAGATGGAAATCAGAAATGAAAGTGAGGTTACAGCATCAGCTGATCGTGGTGCTGAGCATGTTCATGTAGCAATGTTCACCTGGGGGGGACCGCCACTTACAATGACAAGAGGTACAAACCATATAGTGTCACACTGCATCTGCTACCGCCTCCCAACTGCTGTGCAAAGAGAGCCAGACAGCCGACCCGCCACGCATTCCTGCTGGCCATCAAGCCACCACAAAGGGGCAGCCAATCCAGCCAGTGACACTGAACAGGCAGCGACAGCCACCACAGCACACAGCAACAGATACCCATCCATCCATTATCCAACCTGCTATATCCTAACTACAGGGTCACAGGGGTCTGCTGGATCCAACACTGGGCGTAAGGAAGGAAACAAACCTCGGGCAGGGCGCCAGCCCACCGCAGGGCACACACACACCCACACACCAAGCACACACTAGGGACAAGTTAGGCTCACCAATGCACCTAACCTGCATGTCTTTGGACTGTGGGAGGAAACCCACGCAGACACGGGGAGAACATGCAAACTCCACGCAGGGAGGACCCAGGAAGCAAACCCAGGCCCAGCGCTACCCACTGTGCCACCGTGCCGCCCGCAACAGACATTTTATGTTGATTTATGTGTGAAACCATTGCTTAGTGTGTTTTTCTGAAAACATAGTTTTTTTTTTGTTTTTTTATATATATTTTAAGCCCTTAAAGAGTGAATTGATAGTTTGGTAACTGCTTGATGGATGTCGGTATTTTATACTGTATTTACAGTGGGATGGAAAAGTTTGGGCAACCTTGTTAATAGTCATTATTTTCCTGTATAAATCGTTGGTTGTTACAATATAAAATGTCAGTTAAATATATCATATAGGAGACACACACAGTGATATTTGAGAAGTGAAATGAAGTTTATTGGATTTACAGAAAGTGTGCAATAATTGTTCAAACAAAATCAGGCAGGTGCATAAATTTGGGCACCGTTGTCATTTTATTGATTCCCAAACTTTTAGAACTAATTATTGGAACTCCAATTGGCTTGGTAAGCTCAGTGACCCCTGACCTACATACACAGGTGAATCCGAGTATTTAAGGGGGTCAATTGTAAGTTTCCCTCCTTTAATTTTCTCTGAAGAGTAGCAACATGGGGTCACAAAACAACTCTCAAATAACCTGAAGACAAAGATTGTTCACCATCATGGTTTAGGGGAAGGATACAGAAAGCTGTCCCAGAGATTGAAGCTGTCTGTTTCCACAGTTAGGAACATATTGAGGAAATGGAAGACCACAGGCTCAGTTCAAGTTAAGGCTCAAAGTGGCAGACCAAGAAAGATTTCGGATAGACAGAAGCGACGAATGGTGAGAACAGTCAGAGTCAACCCACAGACCAGCACCAAAGACCTCCAACATCATCTTGCAGCAGATGGAGTCACTGGGCATCGTTCAACCATTCGCGACTTTACACAAGGAGATGCTGTATGCAGAGTGATGCAGAGGAAGCACAAACAGAGCCGCTTGAGGTCTGCTCAAGCACATTTGGACAAGCCAGCTTCATTTTGGAATAAGGTGCTGTGGACTGATGAAACTAAAATGGAGTTATTTGGGCATAACAAGGGCGTTATGCATGGAGGAAAAAGAACACAGCATTCCAAGAAAACACCTGCTACCTACAGTAAAATATGGTGGTGGTTCCATCATGCTGTGGGGCTGTGTGGCCAGTGCAGGGACTGGGAATCTTGTCAAAGTTGAGGGACGCATGGATTCCACTCAGTATCAGCAGATTCTGGAGACCAATGTCCAGGAATCAGTGACAAAGCTGAAGCTGCCGGGCTGGATCTTTCAACAAGACAACGACCCGAAACACTGCTCAAAATCCACTAAGGCATTCATGCAGAGGAACAAGTACAACGTTCTGGAATGGCCATCTCAGTCCCCAGACCTGAATAGAATTGAAAATCTGTGGTGTGAGTTAAAGAGAGCTGTCCATGCTCGGAAGCCATCAAACCTGAATGAACTCGAGATGTTTTGTAAAGAGGAATGGTCCAAAATACCTTCAACCACAATCCAGACTCTCATTGGAACCTACAGGAAGCGTTTAGAGGCTGGAATTTCTGCAAAAGGCGGATCTACTAAATATTGATTTCATTTCTTTTTTGTGGTGCCCAAATTTCTGCACCTGCCTGATTTTGTTTGAACAATTATTGCACACTTTCTGTAAATCCAATAAACTTCATTTCACTTCTCAAATATCACTGTGTGTGTCTCCTATATGATATATTTAACTGACATTTTTTATCGTAACAACCAACGATTTATACAGGAAAATATTGACTATTAACAAGGGTGCCCAAACTTTTGCACCCCACTGTAGATATTTTACTGCAGAAAAAGTACAATATTGTCACATCAGTAATGGAGTTGCTTTAATGAAAAACCATCAAACGGGATTTCTGTTTTTGCCATGGCATCAAGTATTCTAAAGTTAAACTGGTATTGGTATCATTTTCAAAAATTCAAATATCATGACATCCCTAGTCTTAACTTTTTATGTGACTGAGTTTTCACTTGAATCTGCCCGTCAGGATGACTGGCTGTGGACATGATAAGTCAATAACGACTCACTTACTCCAAGTAGAACTTGGCACCTTCATCCACATCACTCAGTGCCAGGAGTAGAATTGCTCAAGTAGGTTTTGCTGCACAGAGTCAAAGAGTTTGCATTTCATTTGCATGTCGGCGTGTAACGTTTTACTCCAGAAAATCAGAGAAAGTCGTGTATTGCACACCTCATATTTTTTCTAAATTTTGTTTGTCTGCAGATGAAAAGCATGCACCTCGGAGACCCTCGGACATTTCCCTTTATAAACCCTCCTCCGGCTGCCAGCATTGAGAATGCTCTGCATTATTTACGAGATCAGGGAGCCCTGGACAGTCGGGGGGATCTTACGCCCATCGGAAGCCTGCTTGCACAGCTGCCTGTTGATGTTGTGATAGGTAAGAATTCATTCTTGCTGAGGTGTTAATGACTCTTCTCTTTGTGCATATTTTTTATTGTAGCTTTCCTTGGTTATTCCTCAACGCAACCACACCTGGAAGATGATATTACTTTCTAGATTTGTCTTTTTATCTCTCACAGGCAAAACAAAATCAAAATCAACCGGAATGTTCAAGCAAACTATAGAAAAAACCAATCTAAATCCATTAAGCAGTTCTCTCATTAAAAACAGACAGACAGATGTTGGACTTATTTATAGTATATGTACTAGAGGGTCCCCCCCCATCTGCGCTTATGTGCCAGCCGCTTTGCTTCTCTACCGCTCGCTCCTACGAAACCCCCCTCTTAAATGGTGATACAATGGGAAACGAGTAGTTTGTTTTTTTTTTTTTTTACCTCCTCATTACTCGATCAGTGCTGTGCCACGTGATCTGCATCTCGCATGGCCCTTTGAACATTTAAAAGCCTGTACCAGCAGCTGTCCTACTCTTTGTCTTTTATTTCCAGCACCGGGCCTGGTTAAATCACTTGGTACAAAGTCTCATCTCGTGGGACTTGAGTTCTTGATTTTTTTAGTTTATAATTTAAAAATGGAATAAGAATCTGAAAATCTAACAACATCACATTAAAGTTCGATAAATTCTGAAAAGAATGATACCAAACATATATATAACAGATTTTTCTTTAAGGTTGCGAAGGTTTCTGTTCCAACTCCATGCAGTTTGTCCCAGAGACCCACAACTCTTTGTGTAAAGAAGTGTTTCCTGACACAGATTGGACACAGGAGGCACGTGTACAATAAAACAAATACTTTTTATTTTCTTCCCACATCTGTCCCCCAAGCACAAGCACACCACTAATCCACCATGGAGGTGGATTCACTTTCTCTTCCTCCTTGGCACCACCACTCCTTCCAAGCAACCTTGTCCTCCTCCACCCGACTCTGGCCACTGAGTGGTGGTGGGTGGCCCCTTTTATAGCCCACCTGGAAGTGTTCCAGGTGCTTGACCACCCGGTTCCAATTGCACTTCCGGGTGGGGCTGAAGAGTTGGAATCCATGCAGCACCCACTGGCGGCCATCCCAGCTCCCAACTGGGCTGTTGAGGACTCCATCTCCCATGGAGCCCTGCAGGAGGTTGAGGCATCACCGCCGGCCAGGGAAGCTGCCGCCAAGCGCCCCAGGGTAGGTATTGAGTTGCCCATGGTTGCTCCCCTGGATCATATGCAGCAGGGGCATCCCGGCCCGCCTGCCACAAGTCCTAAATGCACTTCCCTTTCATTTCCAGTGTGTCCTTGAGTACGAGATTCACCCTTAAGCTGAAAGAATGTTGCTGGATCTCCTTTATCGATGCCTTTGAGGATTTTAAAGATCTGGATGAGGTCCCCATGCAGTCGACAGCAACAACATTTATTTCTAGAGCAAATTTTCATACAAATGATGGAGCTCAAAGTGCTTTACAAGATGAAGAAAGAGAAAAAAGACAAAATAAATAAGAAATTAGAATTGGGGAACACTGATTAACATAGAATACAAGTAAGGTCCAATGGCCAGGGAGGACAGAAAAAAAAAAACTCCAGATGGCTGGAGAGAAAAATAAAATCTGCAGGGGGTCTGAGGCCATGAGACCACCCAACCAACCCCCTCTAGGCATTCTACCTAACATAAATGACCTGTCAGTCCTCATGGTATTCAGGGTTCTCAAGGAAGAACTTGATGATGACGGTCATGTGGACTTCTGGCCTTTAATCCATCAATGTAGGTGCCTTGATCAGGTGGTGGGGCCGCAGACAGACAGACAGACAGACAGACAGACACTTTAAAAATCCCAAGGGGAAAATCACCTACTCCAGCAGCAGCATACTGATAAAAACAATATTAAATTAAAGAGTGATGACAGTGCAGGTATAACAGACAATAAATTTTTATAATATTAACGTTTACCCCCTCAGGTGGAATTGAAGAGTCGCATAGTGTGGGGTCTCCTCAGTCTGTCAGTGGAGCAGGATGGTGACAGCAGTCTGTCTCTGAAGCTGCTCCTCTGTCTGGAGATGATCCTGTTCAGTGGATTGGATTCTCCATGATTGACAGGAGTCTGCTCAGCGCCCGTCGCTCTGTCACAGATGTCAAACTGTCCAGATCTGTGCCTACAATAGAGCCTGCCTTCCTCACCAGTTTTTCCAGGTGTGAGGCGTCCCTCTTCTTTATGCTGCCTCCCCAGCACACCACCACGTAGAAGAGGGCGCTCGCCACAACTGTCTGGTAGAACATCTGCAGCATCTTATTGCAGATGTTGAAGGACGCCAGCCTTCTAAGGAAGTATAGTTGGCTCTGTCCTCTCTTACACAGAGCATCAGTATTGGCAGTCCAGTCCAGTTTATCATCCAGCTGCACTCCCAGGTATTTATAGGTCTGTACCCTCTGCACAGTCACCTCTGATGATCACGGGGTCCATGAGGGGCCTGGTCCTCCTAAAATCCACCACCAGCTCCTTGGTCTTGCTGGTGTTCAGTTGTAGGTGGTTTGAGTCTCACCATTTAACAAAGTCCTTGATTAGGTTCCTATACTCCTCCTCCTGCCCACTCCTGATGCAGCCCACCATAGCAGTGTCGTCAGTGAACTTTTGCACGTGGCAGGACTCCGAGTTGTATTGGAAGTCCGATGTATGTTGGCTGAACAGGACCAGAGAAAGTACAGTCCCCTGCGGCGCTCCTGTGCTGCTGACCACAATGTCAATGCAGTTCCTGAGACGCACATACTGAGGTCTGTCTTTAAAATAGTCCACGATCAGTGCCACCAGGTATGAATCTACTCTCATTACCCACTGACTTAGAATAGAAGAGTTAGGATTCTTCCAGTTGAGCAAGATAAGCCTATGTGCTAATAGTGTAGTGAAGGCCATTCCAGTCTGTTTGTCCTTCTCCACTTTAAGCCCCTCTGTGAGCCCACCAAACACAGCCGTTAGTGGGTTAGGAGGGATTGTGACACCAAGGCTGACTGATTGGCATTTAAAGATTTTGGTCCAGAATGATGTTAATTTGGTGCAGGCCTAAAACATGTGACCTAGTAAGGCTGGTGCTCGATTGCAGTGTTTGCAGGTTGGATCTCGCCCTGGAAACATTTTGGACAATTTTAAGCGAGACAGATGTGCTCGATATATAATTTTGAGTTGAATAATTGTATGCTTTGCGCATATGGAGCTCGAGTGAAGTCTCTGCATTGCTGCCTTCCACTCCGTTTCTGAGATGTTGAGCGAGAGATCCTTTTCCCATCATCCTCTTGGATCCGGCATCGAGGTAGGTGAGAGGTGAGGAAAGTGGGACAGGTTCTGTTTAACAAAGTTTCTAATTTAAAGGTAGTGGAAGAAATGTGTTGCTGGAAAGTTAAATTTGCAGTGTGATTGTCCGTAGGATGTGAAGACGTTGTCTATGTGCAAATCTCTAAGTGATTTAATCCCAAATGTTTTCCAGACATTAAAATCTGCATATATTTGAGACGGTGGAGAAAGGTGGTTCTCGTGCTGAGGTGCCCCAAATAATAGCTTCTCTGTCTTAAAATGCTTCCTACATTGGTTTCATATTTTGAGTGAGTGAAGCACAATTGGGTAGTTAGTATATCGGCGATATCTTGTATTTATTGGGGCACAAAGCAAGGAATATAAAGAAGTACTGCAGGAATTTATTTCTATTGTGGACCTAGCCTGTGTATGTTCATCTACTTGTGTCCGTGTCCAGGTTTTTATAGCTTGGATATTTGCTGCCCAGTAATAAAATTGAAAGTAGAGCCATGCCACCTCCCACTTTAGGTCTTTTGTTAGGTCGCCCTTTGGAGACGTGGATGTTTTGAATTCCAAAAAAACGAGGTTATGGTTCAGTGTAATTTCTTAAAAAATGATTTAATAATGTATATTGGTATGTTTTGAAATAAAAAGAGGCAAACCGATTCGAGCAGAGACTGGCGTGTGAGTGAGAAAGGGCCCGCCCGGCTACCCCAACCTGACATCATGCTAATGGGCCTGCAGCCTCTGTCTCAGATTAGCATGAATATACCACTCCTGCAAGCAAACTATGATTCTTAGCATGAGAGGTTGCAAAATCAACCGGAATGTTCAAGCAAATTCTAGAAAAAAACCTGATCTAAATCCGTTAAGTAGTTCTATCATTCGCTAGCCAAGCAGAGGTAAGGAACTCCCCGAGGCTGGTGGCGTGTCTCTTGGATTTGCACAGATAAATCAGTACCGCAAGCAAACTATGATACTTAGCGTGATGAGAGAAGTCGCAAAATCAACCTGAACATTCGAGCAAATTCTAGAAAAAACACGATCTATCCATCCTCTTCCACTTATCCGAGGTCGGGTCGCGGGGGCAGCAGCTTAAGCAGAGAGGCCCAGACTTCCCTCTCCCGGCCACTTCTTCCAGCTCTTCCGGGAGAATCCCAAGGCGTTCCCAGGCCAGCCGAGAGACATAGTCCATCCAGCGTGTCCTGGGTCTTCCCCGGGGCCTCCTCCCGGTTGGACGTGCCCGGAACACCTCACCAGGGAGGCGTCCAGGAGGTATCCTGATCAGATGCCCGAGCCACCTCATCTGACTCCTCTCGATGTGGAGGAGCAGCGGCTCTACTCTGAGCCCCTCCCGGATGACTGAGCTCCTCACCGTATCTTTAAGGGAAAGCCCAGACACCCTGTGGAGGAAACTCATTTCAGCCGCTTGTATTCGCAATCTCGTTCTTTTGGTCACTACCCATAGCTCATGACCATAGGTGAGGGTAGGAGCGTAGATCGACTGGTAAATTGAGAGCTTTGCCTTACGGCTCAGCTCCTTTTTCACCACGACAGACCGATGCAGAGCCCGCATCACTGCGGATGCCGCACCGATCCGCCTGTCGATCTCACGCTCCATTCTTCCCTCACTCGTGAACAAAACCCCGAGATACTTACACTCCTCTACTTGGGGCAGGATCTCTCCCCAACCCTGAGAGGGCACTCCACCCTTTTCTGGCTGAGGACCATGCTCTCGGATTTGGAGGTACTGATTCTCATCCCAGCCGCTTTACACTCAGCTGCGAACCGATCCAGAGAGAGCTGAAGATCACGGCCTGATGAATCAAACAGGACAACATCATCTGCAAAAAGCAGTGACCCAATCCTGAGTCCACCAAACCGGACCCCTTCAACACCCTGGCTGCGCCTAGAAATTCTATCCATAAAAGTTATGAACAGAATCGGTGACAAAGGGCAGCCCGATCTAAATCCCTTAAGTGGTCCAGGTCTTTCTCAATTGTGTTGTCAGCTCTCTCTCCAACTCTAGTACCTTCTGTGAATTTCACAAGCTTTCTAACTATATCAGAATCAGTGTCACTAATACATATCAGTCCAAGGACAGACCCCTGAAAGACGTTTCTCCATGTGGAGCGCTCTCCTCTTCTCTGTACTCTTTGTCTCCTGCCGGTTGACCCACCAGAGATCCAGTGCTGTAGGTCACCTCTGATGCCTACAGCTTCTAGTTTCAGAATTAACGTTGATGTGAAATCAGAAATGGGATTTTCAGCATGACAATGATCCAAAGCACACTAGCAAATCCAACAAGGAATGACACAAAAAGAACAAAATGGAGGGATATTAACTGGCCTATTAAAAACAATTGGGGGGGGGACTTGAAATAGGTAGGACATACAAGAAAACAAACACCTTGTAATTGAAGGAATTTTACATGGGGGCCTATTCCAAAATCTCACTAAGTCAACGTTAGGGACTGTTAAGCAACAGGGGACAATGCAAGCTTCTGTGACCAAGGGTGGACTTACTTTTTCATCAGTACAATTTCTTTGTGTTTGTATTCAAGTATGTCACATTTAGCTGTAGGCTTTGTTTGCATGGAGATGAGAGAGAGACAGAGAGACAGAGAGACTGACTGACTTTATTGATCCCAAGGGGAAATTCACATAATCCAGCTATAAAAGAATCCCCCGTTTTTTGCTTTACAACCTTAAATGAAAACACACACAAAATATATTTCTGCCCAGCTTTACTTACTCAGTACAACCTAAAACGTCCAAGTAAAAGATATCACAGCTATAGTTCATAAGAATTATGAAAAATAAAAAAACAAGACCTACTGAGATTAATAAAGGATCGGCCCCCCAATGTCGATGTCATTTTGTTGACCCCCCTTTTGCTTTAATGTCAGCCTTGAGTCTGTTGATTCTTCTCTTTCAGCTTGGCACATCTTGATTGAGTGCCCACTCTTCTTTACAGTTTAATTGTTCAAGTTCGGTCACATTGGCTGGTGAGCTTTGCTGGTCTGCTATCTTCAGATCTTTCCACAGATTTTCACTGTGATTTAGGTCTGGTTCTCTGACTGGCCACACCAGGACATTCACTTTCTTCTCCCTCAGCCGCTTTGTGGTCAATTTTGCTGTGTGCTTCGGGTCGTCGTCGTGTTGAAAGGTGAACATTCTGCCCATCTTCAACTTTCTGGCAGAGGGTAGCAGGTTTTCCTCCAGAATTTGACGGGTATTTTGCCCCATCCATTTTTCCTTCTACCCTAACGAGAGCCCCAGGCCCCCCACAACAGGATGCTGTCCCCTCCATGCTTTACTGTAGGTATGGTGTGTTGTGGATGGTGAGCTGCATTGGTGGACCGTTTGGTGTTGAGGCCAAATAGTTTGATTTTGGGCTCATCTGACCATAAGACCTTTTCCACTTGGCATCAGAATCTTCAAGGTGCATTCTGGAAAAGCTCAAACGAGCCTTAATGCCAAACAAGCCACAGTTGTGGAGCGCTTGTGAAATTGTTGTCACCTGCACACAATGACCACCCTTTGCCATAACATCCTGTCACTCCTTCAAAATGGCCATTGGCCTCTCGGTAGCCTCTCCTACCAGGTTCCTCCTTGCTCTTCCATCCAGTTTGGAGGGTCCTAGTCATACCAAACACTTGCCACTTCTTTATGATGGACTTTACTGAGCTCCTTGGGATTGATAAAGCCTTTGAGATGTTGTTGGTCTCCATCTCCTGCCTTATGTCTGTCCACAACTCTATCCCTGAGATCTTTTGAAAGTGGCCTGCCACCCACAGTCAGTTGTTTTCTGTCAGTTGCTCTACCAAGTTAGGGAATGAATGGACCAGGAAGAGCTTCACTAATCACACTCATTACAACTGAGCACAGGTGGAAGGAAGCGATTGGAAATGGTGGGCACTGCCACCTGAGTGAGTTTACGGCTGGGGGGGTCCTTTATTCATCTCACGATTTCTTGTTTTTAATTTTTAGAAATTCTTCTGAACTGTAGCTCTGATATCTTTCACTTGGATGTTAGAGACTACATTGGATTATGTGTTTTCATTTAAGGCTGTAAAGCAAAAAAAAAAAAGGGAATATTTCAAAGGGGGGCATTCTTTTCTATGCCCACTGTATGTCAAAGTAGTCAACAATTCTCATGGGGTGTACGTACTTGACTGTTGATATAGATACAGAAATGTGTCTTTGGATGCTGCTTCTTTCTCCCCACACCCTAAGAACTTGGAATCCTACAAACCTGAGCTCAGCAATAATATTTGAATGTCTCATTGAGTGTTCATTTTCTGATTTCAAATATGCTAATACATTTAAAGTGTTTGTTGTTTTTTGTTTTATTTTTCTCAACAGGTAAAATGCTTGTCCTAGGCTGCCTCTTCAGGCTGGTGGAGCCGGTGCTTACCATAGCTGCGGCTCTGAGTGTCCAGTCGCCTTTCCTGAGAAGTGCTCAGAATAATCCCGACTGCTCCACGGCCCGCAAGCCTCTGGAGAGCACCCAGGGAGATCCCTTCACCCTGCTGAATGCCTTCAATGCTTGGGTTCAGGTGAGGTTTTGTTTTTTTCAAATATATTATACTGTATATTATTATAAATAGTTCTATTGCACTGTTCTATTGTTTTGGGCGGCACGGTGGCGCAGTGGGTAGTGCTGCTGCCTCGCAGTTAGGAGATCCGGGTTCACTTCCCAGGTCCACCCTGCATGGAGTTTGTATGTTCTCCCCGTGTCTGCGTGGGTTTCCTGCTACAGTCCAAAGACATGAAGGTTAGGCGCATTGCTGGTCCTAAATTGTCCCTTGTGGGTGTGGGTGTGCCCTGTGTTGGGCTGGCACCCTGCCCGGGGTTTGTTTCCTGCCTTGTGCCCTGTGTTGCCTGTTATTTTAAGTTATTTTAAGACTTAACTGCATCTAAACTGAAATTTTTGAAAAGTCAAGGAATCTATTTTCCTTGTCTTCTCGTGACGCCATTTTTGGATTCTTACAGACTTTTCTTACAACTTTTTCTGACTTGCCTGGGTAATTTTCCCAGGATTCCCTGGAAATGTGCAATACGTGATGGCATCAGAGAGCGGTCATCATGTGTGTTTCTTTCTTGTTTAAATTTGGATCGAGCTGAACGTTGGGAGTGTGACTCTCGACGTGAATTCACATATCGGTTTTCTGAATTCTTTGCCGGCTAATGATTTTTTTTTTTCATTCTTGTTTATTGTGAGGAGCGCTGGATAAAAACACAGTCGTTTGTACTGTTGTATTGTATTTCTGAGGTGGCCATGATAGACTGGCTGTGAAGAGGATTACCGGTGTTCTGGTTTGTGTGTTGTATTTGCCCCACTTTTTGATGCCCATTCCATGCCCAACCCATCTATCAGGGGGTCTGAATGAATTCTGTCATTTTTCTTGTCGTCTTTGAGAGTCAAGACTTGAGGGTGGCTGTCAAAAGCACGGCCTATTAACTCTTTCAGGGCTGATGTCGACTTTTGTCAAAAGGAGGAGCTTATGATAATCGGTAACAAAACCAACCGTTACGTTTTAGTTAAACTCTCTTTGGTAGACGGTAAGTTTGCTTCATTGGTTTTGACCGGGATTTCCCGCGCTGCTGTGAGTAGCAAGGCGCCGACAATGGCAAAAATGGCACGGACATCTGGTGAGAGATCAAAGTGAATGCATAAAGCAAAATACTCCATGGACGATGTTTTGCCTGTTCTCTCTGAATTGGACTAAGACTTGTCGGACTCTGATTTTGATACAAGCGATCGAAAACGAATATGAGGTTTTGCAGATTCAGCTGAGTGGTCCTCAGCTAATCATGGTGCTGAACAGGTTCATGTACCTGATACAGCCTATGGCACTGTTCATCTGGGAGGACTGCCACTTAACAATGATGAAAGGTAGAAGCCAGATTGCAATCCACTGTGACCGTGACCGCTGCTGCTGCCCCATGCAGCCACGTGAACACAGCCTGGCAGCTTGCCTGCCGCAAATTCTTGGCAAACTGGTAGCTACAGACGTTTTATGTTGATTTCTATGTAAAGCCATACAATGCCTTTTTGGAAAAAATATTCAGCCCTCAAAGAGTTAAAGCCCCCCAAGGCATTCTTTGTGTGATTTTTGGACTGTACAATGCAGTTCCTAGCTTGTTAAAAGGGTGTTTTGACTTTCTGGCACAGACCCCACATGTATTTTTGACTTCGCTTCATCTCCTGACCCCTTTGATTAAAGTTTTTCATTGACATCTGCTGAGCCAGAACAGCCCTGTGGTGCCAGTATAGGTGTTGCAGCCCCACGACCCTGAACTGGATTATGCAGTGTGACCAGCAGGAGGCGCATCAGTGCCACAAACACAACAACACAACACAGTCCTGGGTTCAAACAGAAGATACTTTTGTATTTTACAGTACCTGCAAATCCTTACCACAATAGTGTAATCCAGAATCTTCTTATCTCCTTCCACATACCCAACATAGTCTCTTCCACTCTCCTCCTGACTCTGAAACTCGGCTTCTTTTATGGCGAACCCAGGAGTATTTCTGGTGCCACCACATCCCATCCAGGAAGCTCTTCAGCATCAGACAGAAGTTCTTTAAAGTGAGGCCCAATGGACCACAACAGGACCATCTTACAAGTCTGCCCTGTGGATATCCATGCAGGCACCGTAGACCAGAAAGACTGCCACCTATTGTATCGGGGGAGCAAATATGCCGTGCAGTTAGTCAGTCTCCCCCTGTCCTCCTTGTTAAACTGGCCTCCTGGCTGGGTATGAACCCTTACGCCATCCTGGCTGGAATACCAGCCCACCTCTGGTGTCTTTGCCAGCAGTTTTGAGAATGTAATTTTTTGTTCCTGTGATGTTTTGTGTTGTGTTCTGTAAAAATAAAGACTGCAAAACGGTAGGCAAATGTTTAATTGGGAATATGAGGTGTGCCAGTTTAATTCCCAGAATGAGCCTGCAGAAAGAATGCATGCATGCGTATCTGTGCCGTAGCGGCCACTGTCACCTTCACAGTACCATCTTTTTGCAGCTAAGCGTTTAGTTAGGTGACGTTGCCGTTGCTGTAAGCCTGAATACCCCTGAGTTTCTTTGTCACGTTACGCTGGATGTCAGAAATGTCTCCAAATTTTTGTCCTTTCGTGGTAGTTTTTATTTTGGGAAGCGTCAGAAATCACAAGGAGCTCATTCAGGTGAATAAGGGTGGATGATCCAATTTCGGTTACCGATTTCTTAGCCAGGAAATCACGACCTCTGACTGCATCGCTGTCTGAGATGGATGGTCCACTTGTCAGGCCACAGTCCTTTAAACAGAATCCCATAACCTATTCAGCACTTCTAAATTTCTAAGTCTGGTTGCCGGTTGCCAGTCAATGAATTTGTGACGGACTTGTCCCCTTGTCCCCTTAATCACACTGGTGACATTATAGGGTGGCCCATATCTAACTATGCAACTTTTAATGCAATGCAGGAAAACAATACAAGACAAAAGAATTGCTGTTCGACTGACAACCGTCTCCCCGCCATTTTGGAATGCAGGGCAGGCGCTGCCATCTATCGGCAACAAAAATAATTTTTTGTGAATTCTCGATCTAATAAACTTAATAAGTTATAGCGTAATGAAAATTGCATAATTAGATCTGGTCCACCCTGTACGCGGCCGATCCAGGGATTAAATTGTCACAGCTCGTATATACGGTGTAAACTGGTGGATAACTTCTTCTTTTCCTCCATCTTCAGATCAAATCTGAGAGGGGCAGCGCATCTCGTAAGTGGTGTCGGCGGCGTGGTCTGGAGGAGCAGCGTTTATACGAAATGGTCAACCTACGACGACAGTTCAAGGTATGGATGGATTCATCCTGCCCCTGCCTGGGGAGGAAACTGGTTTACAGCTGGAAATCGTGGGCCTTAAATGGTAAAGGGCAACTACACTCACCGGCCACTTTATTAGGCACGCCTGTTCAACTGCTAGGTAATCAGCTGATAACACGGCAGCAGCTCAATGCATTTGGCATGTAGACGTTGTCAAGATGTCCTGCTGGAGTTCAAACCGAGGGATTGGAGTCATTTTGAACGTGGCATGGTTGGTGGTGCCAGACGGGCTGCTCTGAGTATTTCAGAAACTGGGATTTTCACACCCAATCATCTGTAGGGTTTACAGAGAATGGGCCAAAAAAGGGAAAATATCCAGTGAGCAGCAGTTCAGAGGTCAGAGGCGAATGGCCAGACTGGTCTCAGCTGATGGAACAACAACAACATTTATTTCTATAGCACATTTTCATAAAAACAATGGAGCTCAAAGTGCTTTATATGATGATGACGAAAGAAAAAAAAGACAAAATCCATCCATTATCCAACCCACTATATCCTAACTACAGGGTCACGGGGGTCTGCTGGAGCCAATCCCAGCCAACACAGGGTGCAAGGCAGGAAACAACCCCAGGCAGGGCACCAGCCCACCGCAAAAGACAAAATAAATAATTAAAATTAGGGAACACTAATTAACATAGGATAAAAGAAAGGTCCAATGGCCAGGGAGGACAGAAAAAACAAATAAAAAACTCCAGACGGATGGAAAAAAAAAAAAAACATCTGCAGGGGTTCCGAGGCCACGAAACCTCCCAGCCCCCTCTAGACATTCTACCTGACGTCAATGTCCTCAATCAGTCCTCATGGTTTTGAGGCTTCACATGGAAGAACTTGATGATGATGGCCACGTGGACGTCAGGCAACAGAACCTCAAATAAGCACTCGTTACACTGAGGTGTGCAGACGAGCATCTCTGAACACGCAACACGTCAAACCTTGAATCAGGTGGTCTACAGCAGTAGACCACCACACTGGATGCCACTCCTGTCAGCTAAGAACAGGCAACTGAGGCGACAATTCCCGTGGGCTCACCAAAATGGGACAACAGAAGATTTGAAAAATGCCCGGTCAGATGAGTCTCGATTCCTGCTGCGACATTTCGATGGTAGGGTCAGAATTTGGCATCAAAAACATGAAAGCAGGGATCCATCCTGCCTTGTTTCAACGGTTCAGGCTGGTGATGGTGTGGGGATATTTTCTTGGCACACATCAGGCCCCTTTTGTGCCAATTGAGCATCATTTAAATGCCACAGCCTACCTGAGTATTGTTGCTGATCACGTCCATCCCTTTATGACCGCCATCTTTTGATGGCTTCTTCCAGCCATGTCACAAAGCTCAGATCAACTCAGACTGGTTTCTTGAACATGACAATAAGTTCACTGGACTGGAATGACCTCCACACTCTCCAGATCTCAATCCAACAGAGCACCTTTGGGATTTACTGGAACAGGACATTCGCATCATGAATGTGTAGCTGACAAATCTGCAACACCTATATGATACTATCATGTCAATATGGAGCCAAATCCCTGAGCACCTTGTTGAGTCTGCGTCATGAAGAATTACAGCAGTTCTGAAGGCAAAAGGGGGTCCAGCCGGGCACAAGCGAGGTGTACCTAATAAAGTGGCCGGTGAATATATTTGTAATCCAGGTAAAGAAAATGCCTACTGTGGTTACTATGGAGGGGCTGGCACCAGGAAACAATCGGGGACATCTAAGATTCTGTCAGGTGGCAGCGATATTTCAGTTGAAACTGAGCTGCTGCAACTACCCAAGTGAAGCTTTACTTCACTTCACTAATTTTCTGCTTCAATATAAGAAACAACAAATTGCTCCCTACTAAAGTTTGGTATTATAAAATCAGTCAGAATTTGAATTATTAATTGATTTTTCTTGATTTTGTTAATGACCGCTCCAAATTCAAAATAATAATAATAATATGGTTGTATGCTTGATGGCCCTTCAACATCCACCAGTCCTAGCAGTGTTTTGTTATGGGATGAGTGGAACTTATCAAGTTTGTCATTGGCTTGCTGTGCTGTCGCTCCCTAAGCTTAACACACACACACTCTCACACACACACACACACACACACACACACACACACACACACACACACACACACACACACACACACACACAACATGCGCACTTAAAAGGAATACTCCACCCAAAAAATGGATTTGTGTTTATGTGTTACTTAGCCTATGGACTTTGTAGCAGTCAGCTCAGCTCAGGTTAGGTTGGGGAGCAGGCATTGGTACAACGTGTTGCTGCCCCCACCACATGCCGAATGCATTAAATTGCGGTCCAGTCCCACCCTTTGGAATGACCCTCTATCTGCCACAGCCAGGTGTTACGTGGGCGTCCCCTTGGCCTGGACCAGCCACTCGGGTCCTCAACAATGAGAATCCTACAAGCCCAGATTTTCACCATTATGTTCTAAATAGGGGGATGACTTCGTGAAGTTTTTTTGCCAGTGATAGATAAAATCTATATATATATATAAAATCCAACATCTTTCTGTCTGTCTGTACATCAGTACACTTTTCACGAGAGAACTATAGGGTGGTCCAGATCTAATTATGCAATTTTCATTACGCTATAACTTATTAAGTTTATTACATATAAAATCGCCTGAAAAATCTCAGACCATGAAGAATCATTTTTGCGCCGAACTGGAATCTTCCCCACATAAATCAAAGTCATCCAAACGATCTGGATCTGCATAATTAGATCTGGACCACCCTGTACTTAACGGATTTAGATCAGGCATTTTTCTACAATTTGCTTGAACATTCTGGTTGATTTTGCGACTTCTCTCATCTCGCTAAGAATCATAGTTCACTTGCATGGGCGATATATTGACACTAATCCGAGACAGAGGCTGCAGGACGAGGGGAGGGGGAAGCGTGACATCAGGAGTGGGGAGCCGGGCATGTTTTAGAGCTGGGGTGGGCTAAGTCAGTCCCGGAGGGCCGCAGTGGCTACAGGTTTTTGATCCAGCCAAGTTGCTTAATTAGAAAACAATCCTTGCCAGTAATTCAAGTTTATGTCTTGTTAGTGCTATCATGTCAGGTCCTTCTTATATCCTTGATCTTTTTTTCCTTTCTAAGGCCATAATAAAAATGATTTGAAGTCTAAAACCGGAGGAGTAATTCTCAGTCCTTCACTTTTTTCTGTTCCCTTTCCTTCCAAGTATTTAATTAAACCAAATAGTGCACAATAAATACACGCGGGTGTAAATGGAGACAAGTGAAATGGAGAACTGCTGGTTTCTCTTGTCATTTGCATCCTAGAGCTAATAAGGAGCAATCGAGAATGCAGCTGTTTAAGACTAAAATAAGCGATAAGGGTTCAAAATCTTAACAGTGAGACCACTAAAATAAAACAGAAGTGTTACTTGAGCAATAAGAGCTCCTCATTAGGCCATTGGGTTGGAGCAAAAACCTGCAGGCACTGTGGCCCACTAGGAACGACTTTGCCCACCCCGTTTTAGGGCATATCATGCCTCCGCGTACCTAGCGTTACCTGTTTGTTTATTGGTTTTGAAAGTTTGTCCTGTTTCACTACCAAGCAGGCAGAACTGTGGGGGACAGCTAGCCTCTCTCTATATAAAATCCACCGTCTGTCTGTATGTCTGTGCGCTACTTAACTACTCAAGAACTACTTAACGGGTTTAGATCAGATTTTTTCTATAATTTGCTTGAAGATTCCGGTTGAATTTTCAACTTCTCTCTCTGCGCTCAGTATCGTAGTTCGCTTGCGTGAATCTGAGAGAAATGCTCGCTCACGTGCCAGCCTTGGGGCGTATCTTACATCCACTTAGCTGGCGAACGAGAGAACTATTTAATGGATTTAGATTGGTGTTTTTTTTCTGTAATATTCTTGAGCATTCCGGTTGATTTTGTGACTTCTCTCATTGTGCTAAGAATAAGAGTTTGCTTGCAGGCGCGACATATTCACGCTAAACTGAGGACTAGGGTAAGCGTGACGTCAGGAGTGGGGAGCTGGGCGGGGCCCTCCTCACTGTCCTGTTTCCTGTTACTATGTGGGCGGAGCCACAGGGGACAGCTAGTAATCGACAAATCTAGAAAGTAATATTCCAGGTATGGTGACTTTGAGATACCACAATAAAGAACCCTCAGAATACACACAAAGAAAGAAAAAGAAAAGTCATTAACACCTCAGCTACAATGAATTCTGTTCAGGCCAATATCTTACCTCTCACAACATGCAAGCAGGCTTCCGATGGGCGTAAGTTCTCCCTGATCTCATAAATAATGCAACGTATTATAAGGGTTTATAATGGGGAAATGTCGGAGGGTCTCTGAGGTGCATGCTATTCATCTGCAGACAAACAGTTTATTAAAAATATGATGTGTGCAATACATGACTTTCTCTGCCACACCCATCACATGACGAAACAGCTCAGGATCCCGGTTGGCAGCACCCCCAAAACCCCGAGGCAGGTACGCGGTCCAGTGCCACCCTCTGTCTGCCGCAGCCACGTGTTGCGTGGGCGTCCCCTTGGCCTGGTCCAGCCACTCAGGCCCTTGTGGCCGAGAAAAAAATGGAATTTTATGTTTTCCTGCAGAACATTAGAACACTCTGGACGAGAGCAGGCCATTCAGCCCAACAAAGCTCGCCAGTACTATCCACTTATTTCTTCCAAAAAAACATCATGTCGAGTTTTGAAAGTCCCTAACATCTTACTGTCTACCACACTACTTGGTAGCTTGGCAGAATGGAGAGCAAGAACTTCATGACATAACAGAAGTCAATTGTGAACATTGCTGTACAGTGACAGACAATGTGAAAGACATCCATGGGAAAAAGAATACAAAACTCTCGCTTTACTCGTGTTGTATAGTCCACATGTACACTATATTGCCAAAAGTTATTGGGACCCCAAAAAATCATTGAATTCAGGAGTTCCAATCACTTCCATGGCCTCAGGTGTATAACATCAAGCACCTCGGCATGCAGACTGCTGGCTTCTACAAACATTTGTGACAGAATGGGTCGCTCTCAGGAGCTCAGTGAATTCAAGCCTGGTACCGTGAGAGGATGCCACCTGTGCAATAAGTCCATTTGTGAAATTTCATCTCTACTAAATATTCCACGGTCAGCTGTCAGTGGTATTAAGACAAAGTGGAAGCAACTGGGAACAACAGCAGCTCAGCCACAAAGTGGTAGGCCACAGAGCGGGGACAGCGCATGCGGAGGTGTGCAGAAGTCACCAACTTTCTGAAGAGTCAGTAGCTAAAGACCTCCAAACTTTTGTGTGGCCTCGTAGAGAGCTTCATGGAATGAGTTTTGTGGACAAAATTAAATTTAGATATATTAATAGAATCTTATCTTAAATTTAGAACCCCTTCCTATTAGAAACCAGGCAGGAGAAGAACCGTTCTACACGTCTTTTAATGTCACCGTTTTGGACTGGGCACACACCAGTGCACAGATCAAGGTCTATAAAGAAATGGAGGCGCGAGTTTGGTGAGGAGGAACTTGACTGGCCTGCAAAAACAGCTGCCCTCAACCTGACAGAACACCTTTGGGATGAATTTGAGCGGAGACTGTGAGCGAGCCAGGCCTTCTCGTCCAACAGCAGTGCCTGACCTCACAAATACCCTCCTGGTCACCAGTTCCCATCAACACACTCCTAGACCTCGTGGAAAACCTTCTCAGAAGAGCTGAAGCTGTTAGAACTGCAAAGGGTGGGCCGACTCCATATTAAAGCCTATGTGTTCAGAATGGGATGTCATTAACGTTCGTGTGTGTGAAGACAGGCGTCCCAATACTTTTAGCATTAGAGTGTATGTTATTCAGTTGTATGCTCAAAAATTAAATTTTTTTTTTTTTTTTGGCTAAAATATTGTTAAATAGTTACTCGGCCCACACTTTAGCAGGATCCAGGCCTTTAATGACCTCTTGGGCACGGCCATCAATAGTGTGTCTGTCTGTGGAGAGAGTGTCGACCTCGTCATTGAGAGGTTTAGTTACCTCGGCAGTGACATTCACGTCTCTGGTGACTCTTCCTATGAAGTCAGTAGTTGGATTGGTTGAGCATCGGGGGGTCATGAAGACTCTGGCGAGTGGTGTGTGGCGCTCCTGATATCTGCAAAAGGATGAAGGTCCAAGTCTTTAGAGTCCTGTCTTGCTATATGGTTGTGAGACATGAAGGCGATGTCCAGTGACCTGAGATGAAGACTGGACTCCTTCACTACTTTGTCTCTCCGGAAAATCCTTGGGTACCGTTTGGTTTGACTTTAGGCGCTTTTCCACTGCATAGTACGGCACGACACGGTTCAGTTCAGCTCACTTTTGGGGGGTTTCCACTGGGAACAGTACCTGGTACCTGGTCCTTTTTTTAGTACCATCTCAGCTGAGGTTCCAAGCGAGCCGAACCGTTACCAAAACGTAACGTGTAAACTCTGCTGGTCACTGATTGGCCGGAGAAAATCGTCATTACTGCGTCACTGAACTTGCGACACGAGACACAACAGACCCGCTAGATTTTTAGCACAGCCAGCGAAGTTGGACGCACCATTTTGTTTTAACCAAAATGGCTGTTTCGTGGTCTATTGAGGAAGTACAGGCGTTCCTCTCGTTGGTAGCCGAGAAGCGGATCCAGTGAGAGCTGGATGGGCGACGTGGAATTAAAAAGTTTTTCAGGAGGTTGCTAAGCTCTTGGGCCACATGGCTACCATCGGACTTACAAACAGTGTAGGGACAAGTTAAAAAAAATGAAGAGCGAGCAGTAGAGACGGCGCAACTATAATGACACGAGAATAATCCCGCCCACTTTAAAGCGGTAATAAATTGCAGTCGAAACGCAAACTGAGCCGAAGCAAGGTGAGCTGTACTGAACCGTGCTGTGCCGTACTATGCAGTGGAAAAGCGCCATTTGTGTTGCTCATGGAGTCCCAAATGAGGCACATGACCTGCTTTGTGGAGGAATATCAGTTACGGCACTACGGCCATGTGGCGCATTTCCCCGAGGGTGATCCTTCTCGTAGGATCCTCATTGTTGGAGACCCGAGTAGCTGGACCAGGCTAAGGGGATGCCCACGTAACACCGGGCTGCAACAGATAGAGGGTCATTTCCAGAGGGTGGGACTGGACCGTGTGTCTGCCTGGCGGGGTCGCCAACCGGGATCCCAAGTTGCCTCATTGTGTAGTGGGTGCGCCAACGCATTGTACCAGTGCATGCTCCCCAACTTGACTTGACTTAAACAGGAAACTAAAAATCTTTCAGGAGTGACTTGAATCACACGTTTGTCATTTGGTTTGTTAGAATTCATCAGTCAGTCATCTTTGACTCCAGAATTTGAGAGAGAGAGAGAGAGAGAAATTTATGCCAGTTTGTGGTTTTGTGTCACACCTTCTTGGACCAATGGGGTGTCGTGGTGCAAGGTGACCATTAAATGGCCAAAGTGGTGTGAGGCCTTTCAGAGGTAAGTTAGGAAGCAGACAGTCTGTCCAGAATGGACACTGTAGCAGTAGGGGACGCAATTGCTCCCTTGAACCCTCAGGTACCACGCCAAACTCCAGGTAAAAGTCCAATAATTCTTCTTTATTGTAATAATTATGTGCATTAAGCACCCTCCACTCCACACTACTTACTTATTATTAAACAATTCTCAATAATCAATAAACCAATCCTCCAACTCCCAGACACTTAGCCACCCTTCCTCCCAGCTCAGCTCATCGTCTGGGAGTTCCCAAAATTCTTTTATAGTCCATGACCCGGAAGCATTTCTTCTCCGGGTCAACTCCACATCTTCCTTCCTCCGGTGCCCTGGAAGTGCCTCGTAACCCCAAAGTACTTCCAGGGTGGCGTAATCATAAAAGCCCCTGGGTTCTTGGTGAGCTCCCCCTGGCGGCACCCACGGTACCCAACAGGGCTGAAGAGACGGACTCCGTTTCCCATGCTGCCCTGCGGGAATCCGAGGAGCCATTTCTATCCAGGGGAGCTGCCATCTAGCGTTCCGGGAGTTTTATTGTCCTTTAGATGCTATTTTTCCCAGTTGAGGGACTTCCTGTCTGGACTGAAGTGTCAGCTGTCCCTCACAATACACACAGAGGCTACGCGATTTGTTAAAGCAAGTTTAAATTAAAAATTACTACAAAAATGTAATACTGGAATTAAAACAAAAATATGCATATAAACGACACATAATATCACAGAGGTTAAAGCCCATGCCAACAGCCTTGGAGAATGTGTGAGGACCCCCGAGTACCAACAGAACGTCCTGAGACATGGTGCAACACCCACCCGTGTGGAAACTGGGCTGACATTTGAACCAGGGTCTATGGACCGTTCACACAGCCCCCTTCGTAAGACATTACTGATTACGTCTTATTATTCCACATTTTCAGGAGTTGTTGCGGAGTCATGGCCTGATTGAAACTGACGAGAGGTCAGCCACAACTTCGCGTGATGCCCACCAGCGTCGTGAGAAGCGCAGCGAGCGCAAGAGACTCCATCAATTAAAGTATGAACACGATACGCATGAGCGCAGCAAGCGTAAAGTGCTGAAACTGGAGTCTGAGGAGATGATCTCCTCTAGCGATGAGGAGGGGGACCGACACCGTGACAGGCGCTCAGGGGTCCAGCAAGGCAGCAAAAGTGTTGACATCCAGGTAATCTGACATTCAAAATGGCTTGGATTCTCTTGTCTTTCTCCATCGTTGTTTTCAGCGGTGCAGGCACAAAACCATCCATGTCTGCTTTGTTTTGTAGGATGTGAAGTTTAAGCTGCGTCACAGTGTGGAGGAATTACGAGAAGCAGTGAGCGCAAGTGACGACTTGTCCCGCCGGCAGCAGGCCCTTCTGAAGCTGGTTTTATGTCGAGGGCTGTACCCACAGCTGGCACTACCCGACGAACACAATGCCAACCGCAAGGATTCAGATCAGGTCATGGTCTTATTGAATTTCATGTGCTTTCTTTGACAAAAAGAAACTGTGCCGCCTTGGGGTTGTGAAGTACACTGGGCAAGACATTTGGGCAAGGAGGTTTAGCTTCCTGAAAAATTGTTAGTGATTAAAATACAAAGAATCAAACTCTGAACACAATTACAGTTCAGATTGACTTATCATTTAGGAATTTAGAGAAACATGATATTAACTTGTATTGAATTTAGTGCGTTTTAATCACTTAGTGATGCAGACACAGTGCAATGGTTCAGCTGAGCTAAAAACATATTGCTGCTAATTTTCATTTGTACTCCGAATCTGATGCTTCTTGTTTCAGTGTACAGTAGTCGGCCTCTTGCTCTAATACTACATTTCTTTAGTTGCAATGTCCTGGTGAAACCTTTCACCATATTCACGACTGACTGCAGCAGGATTAGCAGAGAAGAAGTCCAAGAGTAAATGCAGAAAATGAATAGATAGATAGATAGATAGATGTGAAAGGCACTATATATTAGATAGATAGATGTGAAAGGCACTATATATTAGATAATAGATAGAGTGAAAGGTACTATATAATAGATAGATAGATGTGAAAGGCACTATATATTAGATAGATAGATAGAGTGAGTGAAAGGTACTATATAATAGATAAATAGATTGATTGAGTGAAGGGTACTATATAATAGATAGATAGATATGAAAGGCACTGTATAATAGATAGATAAACTCATAAATACACTTGGCAGTCCCGATGAGGCACTATACAGACATATTCCTGTTGGTATAAAAGGAGCCCCCATCATGTTTCTTGACCCACTTCTGCTGACTGATTCCTTGTCTGAAAGTCCCCATCAGTGTCTGACTGATTCCTTGTCAGAGAGAGAATGGGCAGCATTGTTCATAATGGCACTCAGTTTTGTGTTCACCTTGTGCTCCTCTACTACCTCCAGCAGGTCCTGTGGGCATCCCATAACTGAGCCTGCCTGTTTAATTACTAAGTTAATTTGATGGGCCTCTCTTGAAGTGATGTTACCAGCCCAGCACACCACCACTTAGGAAATTTCACTGACAATGCAGAGTTGCAGAAGATGTGAAGGATGTCACTACTCACATTAAAGGAACTCAGTCTTCTCAGAAAGAAGAGTCTGCTCTGCTCATTCTTCTCTAGTTTCTCTTTATTCCAAGACCAGTCCAACCCATCATTGATATGGGACCCCAATTAAATGTAGTAGTGGACCACCTCTTCATATTCACCGGACATAGAGGCTCTTTGGTTGCTCTGGTTGCACTTTAAGGGTTTGTATACTTGAAGCCTGTTGGCATCTAGCTGGACACAGTTTGGTGCTCTGTAGTCATCAAGAAAATTCCATGCCTTCCATGTGATTTCCGGCGACTCTACTAGCAGATCTTCAAACTGCTTCTCATTGATGACTTGTCTAATTTGTGGACTAACAAAAATGCCTTCCTTGATCTTGGCATCAGTTAGTTATTTGTGGGAACATCTGCTTCAAACATTGATATCCTTCACTTTCCTTTTTGTTGGGCTAACAGGTGGTTTATGTGTCACAAGTGCTAACAGAGTGGCCAGTTCTTAATGGAATGACACTCTTTAACACGGCTGTCCCATTTGCAGTAGTTTGTATATCCAAGCTGCAATTCCACTACTTTAGGATCACCCCAGGTGTTCCAGTTGTAGCTGTTGTGCTGTATATTGTGACCACCAGTGGGAGCCCCCAAACCCCAGACACAACTACATCAAGGAACTGCTGTAGACAAACAACTTCCCCAAGTCCATCCATTAATCTTGGGGTAATAATCCAGTCGCATCCTAACTGGGTTATGCCTCCACTCATGTTGTCTTTCCATTAGGGTGTCCCACCCAGTTGGGATGCCAGTCCATGCACCATAGCACCTACGGTATGTACACTTCAAACCTGAGATGAAGTCAAAGAAATAGGCACTTGCAATAAAATGCTTACGTGACAGCAGTATTTAAAGGTGATTTTTGTGATCAGCAGGTCAAAATCCACAAGATAAAGATGGTACCGAGACCCCTTCATTTTCTGCATACTTTATTGTGTTGTAGATATGGATAAATTTACCATTTTTTGCCCATCAGTCTACATTCAATAACCCAAAATGACAAATGTTTTCAGAAAGGTTTGCAAGTTTATTAAAAATCACTCATGGAAGTATTCAGATCCTGAATGTCATACTTTATAGAGACACCTTTGGCAGCATTTCTAGATTTGAGTTTTCTTTAGTAAGTTTGTACTATAATAGATAGTCAGAAAGATATGAAAGGCAGATATAATAAATAGATAGATATGAAAGGCACGATATAATAAATATATAGATAGATAGATAGATATGAAAGGCACGATATAATAAATAGATGTGAAAAGCACTGTATCATAGATAGATAGAGCTCGATTGGCATTTGCCATAGAATAGCAGACCTGGCAGGTCCACCACTGGCAGGCGCCCTGTGCTTTTCACAGATGAGAGCAGGTTCACCCTGAGCACATGTGACAGATGTGAAAGACGTGAAACGTTATGCTGCCTGTGACATCGTTCAGCGTGACCGGTTTGGTGGTGGGTCAGTGATGGTATATCTGGGGTGGCATATCCATGGAGGGACACACAAACCTCTACAGCCTAGACAACGGCACCTTGACTGCCATTAGGTATCGGGATGAAATCCTTGGACCCATTGGCAGACCCTATGCTGGTTCCTCCTGGCGCACGACAATGCCCAGCCTCATGTGGCAAGAGGATATAGGAACTGACACCATTGCTTGGCCCCCAACGCTCACTCGACTGACCTCAATCCAATAGACCACCTCTAGGTGGGACATTATGTTTGGTCCATCAGACACCTCAGACTGTCCGGGAGCTCAGTGATGCCCTGGTCCAGATATGGGAGGAGGTCCCACAGGACACCATCTGTCGTCTCATTAGGACGTGGTCAGGCATTCTGAGGAGACATACAAACTACTGAGTAGGATTTGGAGTTGCTGCAATGAAATTTTGGCAAAATGGACTCGCCTGCCTCATCATTTTGTCCCTTTGATTTCTGGGGTGTCTTTGAGTTCAGCCCTCAGTCGGTTGATCATTTCAATTCCATCCTTTCGTTCCTAACACATTACCAGTCCATAGCAGTAGAGATAGCCTGGAGGATTTTTACTCCCATTGAGATCTGCTGTTTTTTCAAAGTGTCCCTTTCATTTTTTTCAGCAGTTTGTAATATTAACAAATATGAACATCTTCCAAATAAAACAGGAAGCAAAAAAGAATTGCATAGTTAAATGTTGTGTGTTGCCAAAACACCCAGAAACTTAGAGAAAGACCTGAAAAATGTACAATTTAGTGTAAAATAAATTAAAGACAGCTTCATACCAAAAAATAATACAGCAAATAGAAAAAAAAATGGGTGGTAAACGGAGATTGGAGGTATACTTAAGAAATCTTAAACTGCGCATATCAAAATGAAAAACGTGTCACTTTCATCTAAGGGTTGGACAAGTAAGTAATTTAAGAATGTGATTCCGATTAGAAAATTAGAAAAGTTTTCAAATCTTGTTCTGCTGAAGCAGGTTGACATGGCAGGGGCGTCCTCAGCCCCCATGAAGGCACTCGGAGACTTCAGCGCAGACAGCAGAATTAAGTTTTATTGTATGGCGACCATACAGACTCATCTCAGGTGGCACAATGAGCAGACAACTCAAAGCAACTCTTACATTTATTACAATGCTTATCGCACAAGTCATTGTTCATCCTCATCTGACTCCTAGCATTCCATTGCTCAAGTCTTCCTTCTACTTGATTTCCACCAATATCTCCTGGCTGGGTGGTTGGGTGTCAAACTCTTCCCTGTCCATCATATCTGTCTGACAGCCCCTACCTGCACCCTTTCGTTCTCAGCGCTCACCCATTATTTACAACCCAAGAGTTTACAATCCCCTCCTTATCACGGGGCTCATCTCTTCTCAAACCTCCTGCACGTCCAGACTTTAAGTTTGAGAGATAATGGATGTCTGTGGCTTATACAGGGTAATAAAAATATATAGGCCTGAGCTTTATAATGACCAACTCTTACATCTTAATTCTTACCGTATATATTCACGTATAAGTCAGGGTCTTGCAACCCAAAAAATCGATCATAAAATCAGACCCGACTTACACGCCTGTTCAAAAATACGATACTTCATTTTTTTTCCATCTTCTTGCCTCCTTCAATCTCACATCAGTTTCTCAGACACGTCCAATTTTATTGCAGCAGTGCAGTTACCAATTTCCTTCACCACTTCAATGACTTCGTATTTTCTTCTGATCGAACGCTCCATCATAAGTAAGGGATGCTGTTACGGTAAAGGTGTGTGAGGGTGTGAGATATGAAAAACACAAAATAGCACAAACATCGCTTCGGAATAGTGTGGGTATTACCACGTGGCCACGTAGGCACAATGCATAATAAATAAAATCGGTGCGCACCATGGTTACTCTCTCAGGTAGGCATTAGCATATCATAGTCTCTTGGATCAATAGCGTGAGTTTTCCACATTCGACTTATACGAAATACCAGAAATTATACAGTAAAATCAAGTCCCGACTTATCAACAGGAGAACATAAACACGAGTATATACGGTAAAACAAAATAGAGCGTCTACTTTTCTTATGTGCTTATAATACTTTTCTAACACATAGAGATTACCAATTTTAAGAATACAATACAATTTATTTTTGTAGAGCTCAAAATCACACAAGAAGTGCCGCAATGGGCTTTAACAGACCCTGCCTCTTGACGGCCCCCCAGATTTGACTCTCTAAGAAAACAAAGAAAAACTCCAAAAAAAACCTCTGGAAAGGCAGTTCAAAGAGAGACCCCTTTCCAGGTAGGTTGGGTGTGCAGTGGGTGTCAAAAAGAAGAAGGGGGTCAATACAATACAATACACAGAACAGAACACAAGTAATCCTCAATACAATATAAAAATAAAAGTTTACAAGTACAGAGCAGAATTCAACAGCAGATGATATCCCATAATATGATTTGGATTTGTTTAGAGTCCTGGAGACCTCAGCCATCAAGCTGCCTCCCCCTATTGGCCATTCCACAGCAGAGTTAGTGCTGGGCCAGCCAATCCGATTATAGGACCCCTCTACCCGATGATTCCTGCGATCCTCCATCAGAGTTGACTTTACTTTAGGCAGGCAGAACAACTTGGCAGGTGGGCCGTGGGCACCAAGTGCCACATTTGAGTACCAAGAAGAGAAACCGAATACTAGGGGGCTCAGCCCCCGGCTCGCTTCACTCAACAACTCCCGGGTTTGGTTAACTGGATATATAATTTAAAGAGATTATTATTTTCATGGAAATTGTTACAAATTCATTATTTTCACTTTTACTTTAAAACTTCAGTAAAAACAATATTTGAAATGAACTTTTCTTCAAGATCGCATTGAGTTTTGATTCAGTGTTTGGACTGACATCGTGACAATGTGACATATAACTGCCCATTAGTGAATATCGTTTCTTTCTCTCTAACTTTTTCAAATGTTTGTCCCTGTGATTTGTTAATTGTCAGAGCAAAAGCTATTCTAACGGGAAACTGTAAACGTTTTAATCCACCCATCCATTATCCAATCCTCTATATCCTAACTACAGGGTCACGGGGGATCTGCTGGAGCCAATCCCAGCCAACACAGGGCACAAGGCAGGAAACAAACCCCGGGCAGGGTGCCAGCCCACCGCAGGGTACGCACACACACCAAGGACAATTTAGGACCTGCATGTCTTTGGACTGTGGGAGGAAACCCACGCAGACACGGGGAGAACAATCAAATTCCACACAGGGAGGACCTGGGAAGCGAACCCGAGGCAGCAGCACTACCCACTGCGCCACCGTGCTGCCTAAACGTTTTAATATGAATGGCACATCAAGATCTCTTTTTGTTTCTAATGTTATTCGCAGAGTTTGTACTACATTACCTTTGTTGTCGCCTGTTAAAATGAAGTTCTACTTTGTCTTTTATTTCTGACCCCGATTGGACCTGCGAGGTTTTCAATTCCATTTGGTCCGGGCTGATTATTACTTTCCTTATTTTCAGATTTTGCACTTAGATTATTATTGTTCTTTTTTGCATTCTTTTCTCTCCAACCCATTTGGGCCTCTTTTCGACACACTGCTCATTTTTCTTCGCTTAGTCGTTGATGTGTCATCTACAACGTATAAAATTATTGTCCTGATAAAATGTATCAGAGCTGAGAGCACAGGAAGTGTGTCTGCCATTCACACGACTGAGAGGTTAGATGATCGGGGTCTTGTTTGAAACTAGTTGTACGTAGATGACGTGACTTGAAAGAGTCTCATGTTAAAAGTCTCCATCTCGCGGGACTTCATTCCAACAAGTCTCTTTGTCCGATGATTTTTTTTATTATAATAGAGAGTCGATTTTCTATGTTGTCCATTTAACTAACAGCGGAATTAAACATATTTTCAGCACTTCCTTCTATTTACTTCTCTTCTCCATCTATTTCAGATTTTTCACACACGGACTAAGCAGGGCGTGGTGCTCCATCCGACCAGCGTGTTCTCCAACAGCCCAGAGGTGCTGCATAATGAGGAGCTGGAAACCCAGGATCAAGGTGGGAACTAGCGAGAATTGTGGATTTAGACTTTTGATTTCTTTTTTTATTTGACTATACTTTTTACATGACCTTTGGTGGTCAGAGTGCAGGGTCAGCCATATTGTACAGCACCCCCAGAGCAGTTTTCAAGTTAAGGGCCTTCCTGAAAGGCTCAATGAAATGGGGACCCTTCTGTCAATAACGGGACTTGAACTAGCGACCTTCCATGTAGCGGCACAGGTCCTTAGCCACAGAGCTAGCACTCCACCCTAATGCTGTAGAATTCTATCTGGACTTCTGGCTGGGAAAAAGTTGGTCCATGTGACACCCAGGGTGCCCGCAGTCATGGGCCTCTTGTGTGTCCCAGGACATCGGTAGTCATAACAGAGGATAGACTAGAGTGACCGAGGACACAGCAACAAGTTAATGGTGCAAACTGCGTAGTGTGTTTTATTCAGACCAAAATAAAGTGTGGTGTGTAAATAATTAATAGTTTGTGAAATAATAGTGCCAATAGTGCAGATGAGGAAGTTAGAATCTAATAGGTAAACAGCATAAATAATTAAAATCAAAGTCTGAGTCGGCTCTGCCATCTCATTCCCTGTGTCCCCCTCATTCACTCTGGTGTCCCCTGCTCACCTTTCATTCTGCTCAGCGGGACTGAGATGCTAGCAAACGCGGTCCTCCATCTGGCTCCTGCTCTAACCACCTTCGTCGTTGTCCACTGGGACGCACACGTAGCCTGGCTTCCCAATCCTGCCACCTTTGTTGGTACCCACAGGACCCCTGGAGCCCAAGATCTCCCTTGCTCCAACTACTCATCAAGGTTGATCCTCTCCCGGAGTGCTGTTACCCCTTTGCCCCACTGCTGGGCACTCACTATCGCTCACCTTCTTCCACCCGCGCCAGCTTGAGTGCCCAATTTCACCGTCTCCTTTCCTTTCCTTCATTTTTTTTCCTCCCCATTCCTTTCCTACTCTAACGTTTTATAGATGTTGTGAATGCAAGTGCTCTAAACCAGGGGTCACCAACTCCAGTCCTGGAGGGACCACCATCCTTTTCTTAATGAGTGACCTGTTTTTGTTGCTAATTCACTTTTTTTGCACAAATTTTTATTGATTTGCTCCTGAAGACGCAGACCCTTCAATTGTTTCTTTTTCCTTAATTAGCAGCCAAACGATAATGAGATACAAAATGAGCCAAAAACAACTGGTGTCCATCACAAAATGTCTGAAAATAAAGAAAGACGACGGTCACAGGAATGCTGATCTGCTCAGGTCCACAAAACATTTTACCAGAAAAGAGAAAATCAGCAATTTCAGAAATGTCTGCTATGGCACAATGAGAGGAGCAACAAGCCAGAGAATGAAAGAACGGGTTTAATTAACAACAAGAATCGGCACCTAAATAAGCAATTGGTTGGAGTGAAATTGGTTGGAGTTTGATGCCCTGACTTAGTTGGTCTTCTGTCGGCCCCTCACTTCACATTTCATTTCTGTTTAGGTGCCATTTAAGGAAAGAAATGAAGCAACTCAGAGGAACGACAAAGAAATTCAGGGAAACAAATCTTTAAAAAGCAATTCAGTTAAAATGAATTCACAAGAAGTTCATGAACAGCACAAACAGGACACTCATTTTATAAAAGGGGTTAGAATGAACACTTACAGCCACGGTGGTCCTCCAGGACCCGAGTTGGTGACCCCTGCTGTAAACAGTCCACAAAGCACTGCTTATGTCAATTGTGCTTCTCCCCCATTAAACACTCCAAGGCTGCACAGCTTTACTCCCACACACACCTACTGTACACTTACAAAATCTGAGACACTCCATACTGAAATCCTGCACCCTGCCGGATACACCACAGACCCCTGACTCGATTCACCGCAGTCTACATCTTGCTGGCAGCTAAAGATCTTATTCTTGATGCTGTAATGGAACAGCACACAAAATGGAACAATGGTGTGAGGGAGGCCTCTAAAACACCCAGGAAAAAGCCAGCAAGGGCCTTCACAAGCCTCACTCTAGGCAGCCTGACCTCCTAACTCCACAGGCAGGCTTTGGCCCTATCCAGGCCCCAGAAATGGGAAATAGCTAAAAGTTTAAATTACTTTTAAATGTCAATTTTTAATGTCAATGTTCAATTATTTATAGAACAAATTTAAAACAACATCAGTAATGTTGTAGCCAAAGTGCAGAAGTGCGAAGCTACAGCATGAAGCTCAATGAAAGTGACTCCATCGCCAAAGTGAAGCCGCCGAGAAAAGAGAGAAACTAGCTTAGCTGCTGATAGACAAGCGAGGCGAGCACATCAGCAAAATGAAACTACTGAGGAGAGAGAAACTCACTTAGCCACTAATAAACAAGTGAAACGAGCACATCAGCAAAACAAAACTATCAAGGAGAGTGACACTCGCTTAGCTGCTAATACACAAGCGAGGCGAGAACATCGGCAAAACAAAACTGCTGAGGAGAGAGAAACTTACTTAGTTGCTGATTCACAAGCAAGGCGAGCACATCGGCAAAACGACTCCTCCTAGGAAAGAGATGCCCAGAGTAGTTCCTTTCAATTCCCTGACATCTCTACATTTCAGTTTTTTTTAACAATTTCAATAGTTTCTAGGACCCCAGGCTTTCTACAGCACAGGCTTACACAGCTAGTATACAATAAACATAAATAAAATAAACAGAATAAAATTAAATAAAACAGAATACAAAACCAGCAGTAGATTGAAAACAAACAAATGACAATGAGGAAGGACCCATCAGTATTACTGAAGGTCACATATAGCTAGAGAATAGAAATGCATCCTCCGTCTTGTTCTTAACAGTTCAATGGAGGTGACTCCTTAATGGAATGAGGTAAAGAATTCCAGAGTTGATGTGCAGCACATGCAAAGGCCGTGTCCCCCTAAGTTTTGCATTTGGTACAAGGGACCCCAAGAGACAACGGAGCTGTAGATCCAAGCTCTCAACTCAGGCTGTAAAACCAGTGCTAAAAGCATCACTCAGGTAACTACGTATATAGACGTGTCTCGTGTAAGCATTAGACCTGAGGATTACTCGGGCTGTTAAAGTGCCAACAGCATTTGTGCCGAGTGTTACTCAGTCAGAGGAGTTGTGAGGATGCAGGGAGTAGAGTTGGTGAAGATGAATGGGTTTAAATACTTAAGATCAACAGTATTTGGGAAACAATGTAGGCGTGTCTTGTGTGAGTGACAGGCCCAAGTGTTACCTAGGCAACAGTGCAGACATGTCTTCTCCTAGCCTCATATTGGCGACCTGTAGAAATGTTTTTCAGCAGCCCATGTGTTGCACACTCTTGACAGTTATATGAGCAGTGAACATGAAGTGAATCTGTCTGTATGTGGGGAGTGTGACCGTGGTGAGGTCTGCGATGGGAGTGACGGAGGTGGGATTACATCAGGGAACGGCTCTGAGCCCTTTCTTATTTGTAATGGTGATGGACAGGTTGACAGACGAGATTAGACAGGAGTCCCGGTGGACTGTGATGTTTGCTGATGTCATTGTGATCTGTAGGTTGAGGAGACCCTGGAGAGGTGGAGATCTGAGGGGAGAGGAGAGGAATGAAGGTCAGTAGGACCATCAAGACAGAATACATGTGTGTAAATAAGAGGGAGGTCAGTGGAATGCTGAAGATGAAGGGAGTAGAGTTGGTGAGATGCTGGGTATATTGGGAGAAGGATACTAAGGACAGAGCTGCCAGGTAGGAGGAAAAGAGGAAGACCTAAGAGGAGGTTTATGGATGTGGTGAGATGGGACATGGAGGTGATGGGGGTGACAGAACAAGACGATGAGGACAGGAAGAAATGGAAAAAGATGATCTGCTGTGGAACCCCTAACGGGATTAGCCAAAAGAAGAAGAAGACGATAAAAGAAAGATGAGATTTAATAAAAATGTTAATTTTCAAGCCAAAAATACAAGGCTTTTTATGTTTTTTGTTTGTTTGTTTTTGATAAAAATGTAATGCTAAGGAGCTAAAAAAAGAAGAGTCCCCAAAGAATCTTTAAAAGAAAATTTGTTTACACCAATCAGCAACAATATTAGAACCACTGCCAGGTGAAGGGAATGCACAGTCAGGAGGTGGGACATATTGTGCAGTGAGAGGACAGTCAGGTCTTGATGGTGGTGTGTTGGAAGGAGGAAAAAAATAGGCACCCATGGAGCCTTGTGGGGAGTTCAAGGCACCACTGAAACCCAGGAGGGTGCTGTCACCTAGTGCTCCGGGGGAGGTAATGCTCTGGATACACCCCCGTCCTTCCAGCATGGAGGCATCCCGGCCATACGTCACAGTGATATAAACAAAAGAAGAACCAAAAATGGCAAGATGGTCCAGAAAACAAGTGTAATTTTTATGAGCACCAGGACATTTACTCAGTTTTGCTGGACGACCACCTCTTGGTTGTTCTTGGTGGTTCCAAACTTCCTCCATTTCACAAGTCCTTGAGTCCACTGTGCTCCTGGGAACACTCAAAACTTTAGAAATGGTTTCCTCCCCTTGCCCTGATCTAGCCCTCCTCATATTTTGATTGTGGTGGTCTACAGATAGTTCCTTGGACTTCATACCCTGGTTTTTGTACCCAACGTGCAGTGTGAAATATGGGGCCTTCTATCCACAGGTACAAGTGTGCCTTTCGAAATGATGTCCAGTCAAGTTCTAGAAACATCTCAAGGAGAATTAGAGCTAGCAGGAGGCACCTGAGCACCAATTTGGAGTGTCGCAGCTAGGAAGGAGAGATTTCAGGTTTTGATTTTTAATAGATTTACCAACTCCATTGATGTTCTAGAAACATCTCAAAATGAACCAAAGCAAACGGGGTGCCCTTGATCGCAAGTTGGAGGAGCCACACCAAAGGGTCGGAATACTTCTGAAAATGCGGGATATCACATTTGATTTTGAATACATTTACAAACCTTTCTGGATTTCACTTTGTCCGTTATTGGTTACTGATGGGCAAAAATGGCAAATTTGTCCATTTTCAAATTGAATCTGTAAAGTGTTCAGAAAGCGAGGGGGTTTTGAAGCTTTCTGTATCCACTGTATGTACGTCCCCTTGGCCTTGTTATCATTTTTATGTGAATGAAACTCCGGTCAATTTCAGTGTTTTTAAAAGTAGACATTGCTTATCAAGGTTGGCTCCTGCCTTGATGCCCCGTTGCTGCTGGTGTGGGCTCCGGCTGCCAGACCCCCCGAGACTGCAGCAAGTGCCTTTCAAAAATGTTGAGTCTGTCTGTCAAGGGTGTTCCCTGAGACTCTGCCATTTGTATTGTCACAATTTCACTTTATGGGCAGTAAAGACTTTGCTATTTTAATAACCTCTAGTATCTCAAGACATGTTTATTTATTTATTTATGTATGTATGTATAGCGGTGGAAAATAAGCATAAAACATGTCAACATTTTTCTCAGTAAATATACCATATATACTCACGTATAAGTCGGGTCTTGAAACCCGAAAAATTGTTCATAAAATCAGACCCCGACTTAAACGCCCGTTCAAAAATCCGACACTTAATTATTTTTTTACTTTACATCTTCTTGCTTCCTCCAATCTCACATCAGTTTCTCAGACACGTTGAATTTTGTTGCAGCAGCTCAGTTACCAATTTCTTTCGCTACTTCAACGACGTTTAATTTAAAACCAGCTTCATATTTTCTTCTGATTGAACGCTCCATTGTAGATAAGGGATGCTCTTATGATAAAGGTGTATGAGGGTGTGATGTACAAAAAACACAAATCAGTGCAAATGCCACTTCGGAATAGTTAAGGTATTACTGTGTGGTCAAGTAGGCACAATACAAAGAAAAATAAAGGCCGTGTGCCCCGTGGTGGTCTCTCAGGTGGGCATTAGCATATCGTAATCTTTTGGACCAATAGCGTGAGTTTTCCGCATTCAACTTATACGACCGACATTATAAAATACCAGAAATTATACGTTAAAATCAACTCCTAACGTATCTGCGGGAGAACTTAAACGCGAGTATATGCTATTGACGTGAAATTTTCACCACATGTTGGTAACAACCCAAGTAATCCACACATGCAAAGAAATTAAAGTAAGACCATAAATTGAGTTATGTGTAATAAAGTGGAATGACACAGAGAATCAGTATTGAGCACATGAAGAAAAGAAGGTTCAAGAGGGCCTGGAAAGCCAAGAAAGCAGCTGACATCTGTGAGTACTGAGAAAGCAGCCCAGCTAGCCCCCCATCAGTGCAGATGAATATCTACCGATTGAGTCTTGTCATTCCCAAGGTGTCGCACAAGAACCCAACATGATGGGTAAAAGCACAGAGCTCTCTCAAGACCTTCATGACCTTATTGTGGGCATTGGTGACAGACGTCTTTCTAAACTTCTGAAGGTTCCAGTGAGCTCCATTGGGGCCGTAATCAGAAAGTGGAAAGAACATCATTTCACCATAAACCGGCCACGACCATGTGCTCCTCGCAAGATTTCTGATAAAAAAAATAATCAGAAGAGCCAAGGACCAATCGCCGAGAGCTTTAGAAAGACCAGGAATTAGCAGGTCCAGTTGTTTCAAAGAGATCAATAAGTAGCACACTCGACCGCCATGGCCTCCTCTATGCACGCTCACCCCGCTGAAGAACAAGCACATTGACGCTCCTTTACAGTTTGCTGTACAACATTTGGACAAGCCAATGCAATAACTGGGAGAATAAAGTGCGGTCAGATGAGACCAAAATTGAACTCTTTGGATGTCACACCATGTTTGGAGGAGAAATGGAGAAATCACCCCAAAAACACCACAGCAACAGTGACGTTTGCAAGTGGGGACATCATGGTGTGGGACTGGCAGAGGGGATGAATGGAGAAATGAAACCGGGACATTCTTGATAAGAATCTGCTGCCGTCTACCAGGATGCTGAAGATGAAACGAGGTGGGGGACATCTCGGCAAGACAAGGACCCCAAACACACAGCCAAGGAAACTCAACTGGTGTCAGAGAAATAAAGAAAATAAAGCTGTTAGAATGGCCCAGTCAGTCAGCCGACTTGAATCTGTGGAAAGAACTGAAGATCAGAGGTCATAGAAGAGACCCCTGCAACCTTCACGATTTGAGGACAGTTTGTGTAGAAGAACGGGTCGAAATCCCACCTGAGCAATGCTTGCGACTCGTTTCTCCATACAGGAGGCGTCTTGAAGCTGTCGTTACCAACAACTGAGTAAGAAATACATTTCAGTAGGCCTGTTCAATACTGATTGCCTGTGTCTTTTTCACTTTATTACACAGAACTGAAACGATGGACTTACTTGTTTTCATTTCTTTGAATGTGTGGATTACTTGGCTTGTTGCCGACGTCTGGTGAAAATTTCACGTCAGTAGCTGCATTAGAAATAAATTTACTGAGAACAAAGTTGACGCATTCAATACTTACTGTACTTTCCCCGCTGTATGTATGTATGTATGTATGTATGTATGTATTTATTTATTTATTTATTTGACTTTCCCTAATGTTGTGTACTTAAATTCTGCTTTTCAGGTTCCAACAAAGAGGAGAGCAGTAAGCATCAGATGCTGGCCTTCGTGACGCTGCTTGAAACCAACAAGCCCTACATTGGGAACTGCGTCCGCTTTCCAGCTCTGCAGGTCAGGATGTTTTCCCCATTAACGTGACCTAAACCAAGTAATAAATGTGCGGGCTTCAAATCGTCTCTCTCTCTACGGGTGCATCTCAATAAATTAGGATGTCTTCTCAAAGCTCATTTATTTCAGTAATTCAATTTAATAAAGTGAAACTCACATATTCTATAGATTCATTACACACAGACTGATGTATTTCAAGTGTTTATATTAATAAAGTATCTATCTATCTATCTATCTATCTATCTATCTATCTATCTATCTATCTATCTATCTATCTATCTATCTATCTATCTATCTATCTATCTATCTATCTATCTATCTATCTATCTATTTCTTTTCATTTTTGCTGATTACGGCCTACAGGTAATGAAAACTCCAAATTCGGTATCTCAGAAAATCAGAATATTACATAAGACCAATAAAAACAATGATTGTTAATACAGAAATGTTGTCCTACTGAAATGTCTGTCCATGTAGGCACTCAATACTCAGTCGGTGCTCCTTCTGCATGAATGTTGCGTGGCATGGAGGCAATCAGCCTGTGGCACTGCTGAGGTGTTATGGACGCCCAGAATGCTTTGATCGCGGCCTTCAGCTCGTCTGCATTGTTGGCTCTGCTGTCCCTCGTCTTCCTCTTGATAGATTCTCTATGGGGTTTAGGTCAGGCAAGTTTGCTGGCTAATCAAGCCCAGTGATACACACCATGGTCATTAAACCAGGTATTGGGACTTTTGGCAGTGTGGGCAGGTGCCAAGTCCTGCTGGAAAATGAAATCAGCATCTCTGTAAAGCTTGTTAGCAGAAGGAAGCATGAAGTGCTCTAAAATGTACTGGTAAACGTTTTGGACTTGATAAATGAAACACAGTGGACCAACACCAGTAGGAGAGAGAGAGATAGATAGTGCCTCTCCACTCTTCCTCCAGACTCTGGGACCTTGATGTCCAAATGAAAGACAAAGTTGACTTTCATCAGAAAAGAGGACTTTGGACCTCTGAGCTGTTAACAGTCTAGTCCATGTTCTCCTTAGCCCAGGTTAGACTCTTCTGATGTGGTCTCTGGTTCAGGAGTGGCTCGACACGAGGAGTGCTGTGACAGTTGTAGCCCACGTCCCTAATACGTCTGTCTGTGTGTGTGTGTGGTGGCTCTTGAAGCGCCGACTCCAGCTGCAGTCCACTCCTTGGGAATCTCCCCCAAATTCTTCACAATCCTCTCAAGGCTGCCGTTATCCCTGTTGCTTGTGCTCTTTTCTTCTTCCACTCAACTTTCCATTAATTTGCTTGGACTCCACGCTCTGTAAACAGCCAGCGTCTTTAGCGATGACCTCCTTGTGGAGTGAGGGTCTCAATGACTGTCTTCTGGGCAACCGTCAAGTCAGCTGTCTGATTGTGGGGCCTACTGAACCAGACTGAGAGACCATTTCAAGGCTCAGGACCCCTGTGCAGGTGTTTTGAGTTAATTAGCGGTGTGGAGTGGGACACCAGGAGTCTACAAGATTGAACTTTTTCATGATATTCTCATTTTCCGAGATAGTGAATTTTGGCTTTTCATTACCTGTAAGCCATAATCAGCAAATAAACACTTGAAATATAGCACTGTATGTGTAATGAATGTCTATAATATGCGAGTTTCACTTTTTGAATTGAATTACTGAAATAAATGAACTTTTCGATGATATTCTAATTTCCTGAGATGCACCTCTATGTCTCTCTTTGCAGACCCTGCTCCTCGTGGGCAGCTCGCTGGACACCAATGCTGACTGTTCTCGGGTGGTCGTCGACAGTTGGCTGCAGTTGCACGTCAGTGACAGTGAGGAGGCGCTCCGGACCCTGTCTTTGGCCCTGCAGTTGCGGAAGGACTGGGAGCAGCTGCTTAACAGACAGCTGGGGGCTCGACAGCAGCATGGCGGTGAGATGGCAGCGGTCAACAAGAAGGACATGTCCAAGTTGACGGACTCACTTCTGCGTTTCCTACTCTACACTGAGGTACAAAGGCAGCAGCCGATCCTATTGACAGGCACCATTTGTGTACTCTGTTGGTATGAACTGACTTTACGCAGTTTAAAGTGTAAAAAGGTTACTGCAGTTTGGCTGTTCTATCAGCAAAAATGTGCAGGCTACTTTGGGGAATTAAATATATGGATAACATTTTGTACCCTTAATGATTCCTCAACTTCATTTTTTCTTTTACCTTTGTTTTTTATGTTCTATGCCAGTGTAACATTGTCTAAGTCGCACCTCAGAGGGTGTAGTGACACAGTTGTGAAGTAATCGACAGGAGTCGGGACACCCGTGCAAATTGTCTGCCTCGACTTGCAAGGCTTCATTTATTTGAATTGCTACAGAACATCTGGAGGTTGTCACCTATTAGTTGATCCCTGAAGGAAGTCCATTTGGAATATTCTGAAATTTCCTTTTTTTTATCAGTGTAGAATTTGCTTGAACATTCCGGTTGACTTTGCAACTTTATCTCATTATGCTAAGTATCATAGTACTTGCGGTACCGATTTATTTACGCAAATCCGAGAGAGATGCAGTGGGCTTTGGGCAGCAGCCTCAGGGCGTATCTTACATCCGCTTAGCTAGCGAATGAGAGAACTGCTTAACGGATTTAGATCGGGCTTTTTTCTAGAATTTGTCTCATTTCTCATATTGCACTAAGAATCCTAGTTCGCTTGCAGGAGCGATAAATTCACGCTAATCCGAGACAGAGGGGCCAAGGGTAGGGGGAAGCGTGACATCAGGAGTGGGGAGCCGGGCATGGGCCCTCCTCACTGTCCTCATGGACCCTCCTCACTGTCCTCATGGGCCCTCTTCACTGTCCTCATGTGCCCTCCTCACTATCTTCATGTGCCCTCCTCACTGTCCTCATGGACTCTCCTCACTGTCCTCATGGACCCTCCTCACTGTCCTCATGTGCCCTCTTCACTGTCCTCATGTGCCCTCTTCACTGTCCTCATGTGCCCTCTTCACTGTCCTCATGTGCCCTTTTCACTGTCCTATACTTTATTTATATTGACATGATTACTTTATATTTGCTTCTAGTGTAACATGTCCCTTGTCTGTTGTTAAGTTAAAATAGATAGATAAATAGATATAAAAAGGCACTATATAATAGATAGATATGAACATAAGTCATTTCCTTTGGGATTAATAAAGTTTTCTGATTCTGTTGTTTCTGACATGAAGTATTCCTCATTAAAACCCCCAAACCTGCTCCTGTGTAGGTGAAGTACAGCCTGAAGCGCCTCACCAGCCTGGAGATGCAGAACCTGTACGTTGGACCACAGTCTGGGAGTGACCTGCTCTCCCTGGGCAGCCTGTTCCCTGGCTGTGAAACCTGGCCAGACCCTGTCAAGGGGGGCTTGATTGTCACCAGCTTCTTCACTTACAACTGCCTTTGCGTGAGTACAGAAATCATTCCTTTAACTTAAGAATTATTTGTTGTAAACTCTGGAATTATGTGGGGGAGGAGCCATGAAGTCCAAAAATATGGTGACGGGGGTGAGGCCTCCAAAAATGAGTTACAATAACAGGCAGACACGTTCACTGGACAGTCATGGGTGCCTCACCCGAGCCAGGCAGCTTCCAAACTGTTACCTACAGGCTTTGGCCGAGACAGGTCTATAAATGGGGAGCTGGCTTTAAAACTTCTAAAAAATAAAATTAAAAAAGGGTCCAAACATATAGAAAAATATCCTACAAGGGTGGGAGAAACGGTCAGAACTCTGGCTTGTAACCAAAAAGGCAACAAGGAATTCCTTTGTAAAAGAAAAATATTAAAAGAGAATGTGACAAAAACCTGAAAAGACCATCCACGGCCATCTGTGCCCCCCATGTTCTAGTTGATGGGCCCACTCTTCTAATTCCCTTAAGTCATGTCATGTTCCTTTTTAATCTTTCTTTGCTAAAATTGAAAGTCTTTCCAGAGCTGGCACGCTAAATAATGGCGCACATTTTTGCCACCCCCATCCTTACTTGACATGAGAAAGTACATTTAATAATAATAATAATTCTTTACATTTATATAGCGCTTTTCTCGCAACTCAAAGCGCTCTCCACACAGGGAGGACCCAGGAAGTGAACCCACAATCTCCATATTGCAAAGCAGCAGCACCACCACCACTGTGCCCCCTGTGAGGATTTGAAGTTGAAGTTACTTAAGCAGGGGTTGGATATTCCAACAAGACAATGACCCAAAACACAAAGGCATTCATGCAGAGAGAGAAGTACAATTGTATTGTATTGTATTGTATTGACCCCTCTTCTTTTTGACACTCACTGCACGCCCAACCTACCTGGAAAGGGGTCTCTCTTTGAACTGCCTTTCCCGAGGTTTCTTCCATTTTTTCCCTACTGGGGTTTTTTTTGGGAATTTTTTCTCATCTTCTTAGAGAGTCAAGGCTGGGAGGCTGTCAAGAGGAAGGGCCTGTTAAAGCCCATTGCGGCACTTCCTGTGTGATTTTTAGCTATAGAAAAATAAACTGTATTGTATTGTATTGTACAATGTTCTGGAATGGCCGTCACAGTCCCCTGACTTGAATATCATCAAAAATCTATGGGATGATTTGAAGCAGGCTGTCCCTCAAAATGAACTGAACTGGAGAGATTTTGAATAAAGAATGGTCAGAAATACCTCCATCCAGAATCCAGACACTCATCACAGGCTATAGGAGGACAGCGTCGAGAGGCTTAAAGGAGCAAAAGGAGGCTCAACTAAGTATTGATGTCATATCTCTGTTGGGGTGCCCCATTTATGCACCTGTCTAATTTTATTATGATGCATATTGCATATTTTCTGTTAATCCAATAAACTTAATGTCAGTGCTGAAATACGACTGTGCCCATAAGGCATGTCATTTATTTAAAGGAAGTTGCTACTTTGAAAGTTCAGCCAATGAGAAACAAAAATCCAAAGAATTAAGAGAGGGTTGCAAACTGACTGTAATGTCAAAATGTGTCCACATTTGCAGGACTCGAGGGACCTCTACAGTAACTGCCTGCGCAGCTTCTGGACGTGTCCGCACTGTGATCTGTATATGCCGTTAACACCACTAGAGCGCATGCAGCACGAGACCACCTGTCGACCCCCAGGAGAAGCACAAACCAAAAGGGAGGAGGAGGAGGAGGAAGGTAAATGGTGGTCTGCAAATCAAACAGAGTTGTCTGCCACTGTACCTTCATTTTTCTTGTTTTTGTATTTGTGTCAGTGTATATTTCATGGCACTTGGTCCCTTTTCTGCTTTTTAAAATGTACAAAGCTCTCGTAATGTTGCTGCTTTGTTTTAATCTTTAGTTTAGTAGGCGTCGCTGAGCGCACCGGCCAGAGGTCTCTTTCAGATCTCAGTGCAGTTTGTCCAGTGGTTTACCTCCTGAAGTCATCTGAGAATTGTAAATTATCCCTGTGTGTGTGTGTGTGTGTGTGTGTGTGTGTGTGTGTGTACATGTCGTGTGTGCGTGTGTGTGTATATGTCATATGTGTGTGTGTGTCCCTGTTGTTGTATCCGTTCCTACTGGGTTTTGTTTTCACTTGTTGTCCAAGAAAGATGTTAATAAAAAGCCCGAACCCTCATTATACCCCAGCAGCATTGTGTGTAAGGCAGGAGCTAAAATAGAGAGGTGATATTAGGGGCTTACTACAAAAACACAACAGACCACTGCGTCGTGTTTCTGAGTGAGGGTAACACACGCACTGCTGAACATCCGCTTCTTCCTCTCCCCTCTCGCAGGAGTCCCACCAGCAAAAAGCAGCGCAGCCTCCGCCCTCCAGCGAGACTTCCATTGTGATGTCTGCAATCGGGACTTGAAGCTGACCTCCATTGAGATACTGAAGCACAAGAGGCAGCATCGGTGAGCAGAAGGGGTGGTGGGCACAATAAGGACTGGGGGGACAAAGCTGCTGGATTAGGGGGCCGTGTCGTCCAACCCAACATGTTTGGTAGTTACTGTTTAGTTTTATATATATATATATGCGTTTTGAAAATGAGTGTAATTTGTAAAAAAAAAAGAAAAAAGAAAATAAACGAGATTAATGAAAGAAATGATGAGTGACTGATTGATTTGATTAGATAACAATAAAAATAATAATACATTTTATTTATATAGCGCCTTTCCCATGCTCAAGGCACTTCAAGAATGGCAGGGTATACAGTATATAGCATTGTACTAAACCAAGTAAATAAATAAAGAAGATTAAGACAGTAAATTCAGAGAAAAGCCTAACAGACAACACAATTGATGGTCTGCACACACACATGCAGGTTTACATGAGCATCTTGACATGGAGGTAAACTGAGAGAAGAGTAATGAAGTCAAGTAGAGCTAAAGGCCTTCCTGAACAGATGAGTTTTGAGTTGTTTTTTAAAAGAATTCATGGAGTCCGCTGACCTGATTCATTTCGGTAGGTCACTCCAGAGTCTGGGCACTCGCTATACAGCTGAAGGCCCTGCTGTCACCCATGGAGTGCAGATTAGTGTGGGGCACAACAGGATTGGCAGAATCAGAGGACCTTAGTAGGCGGGCAGACACATAGTGATGGAGAAGGTCACTGATGTAGTTTGGCGCGAGGTTATTAGTAGGATTTTATATTCGATTCTCTAAGACACAGGGAGCCAGTGAAGATGGAGCAGGATGGTGTGATGTGCTCGCTGCTGCTGGTTCATGTCAGGACTCTTGCAGCCGAGTTTTGAATAAACTGGAGCTGTGATATAAGATTAGAAAGGACACCTGCCAACAGCGAGTTACAATAATCAATGCGGGATGTGATAAAAGCGGTGACAAGTTAGAAAAGGAGAGGAAGGAGTGAACAGAGGATATGTTACAGAAGTGAAAGTAAGAAAGTTTCCTAATGTGATTTATTTGGGTGGAGTAAGAAAGGGAGGAATCAAAAATGACACCAAGATTCTTTGCAGTAGAGGCAGGTCTGATGAGATCACCGCCAAGATGGACTGGGAAGGAGCTCATTTTGTTAAGTTGCATTTTAGTCCCAATTTGCAGGAGATCAGTTTTGTTGCAATTTAATTTTAAAGAGTTCTGCTCCATCCAGGTATTAATTTCACTGACGCAAGTTGTTAGCTGAAATAGAGTTGAGTATCGTTAACATAAAAATGATAGCCCAGTCCATAGCTACAAATAATACGGCCAAGGGGAAGCATATAAATACAGAAGGCAGAGGGCCGAGGACAGAGCCCTGAGGAGCTCCTTGTGTGACTGGCGCCAAGCTGGATCTGCTGTTGCCAGGACTAACAAACTCTTGCCTATCAGTCAGATAGGACTTGAACCACTGGAGGGATGGCAGTGCCAGAGATACCCAGCATGTTCTCCATTCTGGACAGTAGGATGTCATGTCTGACCTGAGTGTCGAATGCTGCACTGAGGTCTGATGGAATTAATAATTTAGATATGAAAGGCACTATATGATAGATAGATAATGTGATGGGTGGCCACAGCCATTACCTGGCTGGAATGCCAACTGTATGGAAGGACTGGGGTAGAGAGCATCAGCAGAGTAATACCTTCCCCAGGATGCTAGTGGGCAACTCCCCTGAGTGGCTGTGGCACCATGGATCCCCGCATGGTATGCTGGTAGTTGGAGTTTAGCACAGCTCTGTTGGGTTCCATGGGGGCCGCGAGGAGCAGCTTCAGAGCCCTTCACTGGGCTCTCACCACACCTGAGAGTGATTCCAGGGCCATCATGAAAGCAGCTGCCTCACTCCATTCAGGGAGCCAGAGTCGGGAGGAGGTGGACGAAGCTTGCCTGGTGGAGTGGAGTGGAGTGAAAGAGAGAGAGGAAAAGGTGGAAGAAGAGAAGTGTTTGGTGTGCTTTCTGTACTGAGCTGTGGGGAAGAGAGAAGAGCACTCCCCAACACTTAAATAAACGTGTGTGCTTGTCTGTGTCAGGGTTAGGGCAGCTGTACGCGTCCCAGTGGGCCACAATAGATAGACAGATAAATATGAAAGGCACTATGAGACAGACAGATAGATAGATAGATAGATAGATAGATAGAACTGTGTGTCCAGGCTGATGACCCCCTTATCACCAACAATGACAAGGCGGTGCACAGAGAAGACCTCTACCAGCTGACTCAGTGGTGCCAGGACAACAATCTCACCATCTTGTGCAGGGACATCAACATCAGAGGAGATGATACAAAGAGGGAGAAGAGCTTCAAACGTCCTGTCTCTTGTCAGAAGGCCCACCAGCCCCCTCCACTTCCTCGGATGTCTGAAGGCCGCTTTCATTTCTCATTCTGTTCTCATGGACTTCTACAGGCGCACAGTGGACTCCATCCTCACTATCGGCATCGGGGCCTGGTAACGGCCCACAATGAGAGAGCACTGCGTAGGATGGTGAAGGTGGCACAGAACGTGTCCGACACCCAGCAGCCTTCTTTTCTTTTAAGGGCAAACATGACCCTTGCTGTCTTAGGAAAGAAACCGAGATCTTTAAAGAGCTTGGCCATCCTGCACAGTCCTGCACTGCTCTCACTCTTGCACAGGACAGCTATCGGCACTTGCACCGGTGAACTTGGGCAGTTTCTGTCCAGACATAGTGAAGGGCCAGTCATTAGAACACATTGTAACCAAAAAAAAAAAACACCTGAGTGTGTCCCCCCGGCAATGACTTTCAAAGGGCCAAATACTTTTTTACGGTATATACAGTCCCCTCCTAGCTCATTTAAAAAGTTCTGTATGCCCCCTGAAAAGTGATAAAATGAACAGCCATTGTGGAGCCCCGAGTCCCTGCATGACTTTGATTTGTCATCGAACAAAGCAAAGCAAGTGTGACGAGAGATCAAGTGTCGTTTATTCCACAAAGATCTTCTAAAATGGCCCGGGCACATTTGTTGGGAATGTGGCGGGCAGAGCCCTTGTGATGGAATGACTGGTTGGGGTTGGGCGGGCATATTCAGGGCAATACCTCCCCTGGAACACTAGAGGGCCACGGACTGGGAGCATAGAAACTCAACCCTGCTGAGGCCCGTGGCCACCACCAGGGAGCGCCTGGACAGTTGCTGAGCTCTGGGTTGAAGCACTTCCATCAAACCCAGAAGTGCTGCCAGAAGGTGGTCTGGGTGCCCTATAAAAGGGGCCGCTTTGCACCATTTGAGGTGTCCAAGTCGGGAGGAAGGAAGATGAGGCTTGCTGGGAGAGGAGTGGAGGCAGTAGAAGAAGAGAAGAAGGGACTGTGCTCTGTAGTGGGGAGTGAAGAAAAAGTGTGTGCTGGACAGAAATTGTGGTGAGTAGAGTGGCTGGTACGCCCCCTGGTGGTCCACAGGATACACAGAAAAAATTCTAAATAATTGGATTCCAGTGATTTTTCAACCTTCCCGTTTCCTTGAATTCATATCACACACACACACACACACACACACACACACACACACACACACACACACACACATATCCAGTCGTGCACTCACACATGTAAATGGAGACAAGCCGTCTTTCTGCTGGTTGGGGTCATAGCGTGTTCTGCACTGAACATGGCCAAGAGAAAGCAAAAGCAGAGAGAGACGTCTGAGGAGAACAGAAAGAAAATGATAGACCTGCATGTTAAAGTGACAGCAGGGTCAAATATTATGAAGAAGTTGAAGGTCTCCAGCCAACCTCCCTGGACGCGGCCACACAAAGAAAATCGACCCCAGAATGGGCAGAAGAATAGTGAGAATGGCAGACAAAAAGCCAAGGAGAACTTCCAAAGAGATACAGGCTGAACTCCAAGGTCTGTGTCCATCAGGGCCTCATCGCATCATCCGTCGCTTTTTGAGTGACTGTGGGCTCAATGGAAGAAGACGCCGGTGGACTCAACATGAAAAAGCCAGACTGGAATTTGCTAAAATGCCTTATTGATAAACCTCAATGACTTCTGGGAGAAGGTCCTTTGGACAGATGGGACACAACTGGAGCTTTTTCTCAAGTCACATCAGCTTTGTGTCCACAGACAACAAAAGTAAACTTTCAAAGAAAAGACCACCAAGACTTACTATGAAACATGGAGGAGTCTCAGTGATGTTTGGGGCTGCTTTGTTGCGTCTGGCATGGGGTGCAGGGAACAATGAAATCTCAAGACATTCTGGAACGAAATGTGCTGCCCAGTGTCAGAAAGCTTTGTCTCAATCGTAGGTCATGGACCCTCCAACAGGATAAGGAGCCGCAGACTACTCTGAAGTGGACCACTGATTCAATTCCTGTGGAAAAATCAATGGAAAGAACTGAAACATGCAGGCTGGAAAAGACCCCTTCACACCTGACCCAGATGGAGTGGGCCGAATGACCTCTGGCCAGGTGCAGAAGTCTCACAGAGAGCTGCAGGAATCACTTGTGTGCAGGGAAGGCTTCTAAAGATGTGCAACAAAACATAGGGGTCCCATCATTTTTGTCCTGGCCATTGTTATTTGTAATATTCTGTTGACTCAAAACTCTGAAGCAAAGTTTGACTGTTGTTAAATATAGAGTAAGCAGTGATGGAGGAAAGAGAGCAGGATAGGATGGGGGGCAGTGCAGAACGAAGGCGGCAAAGCATTGTGGGAAACCCCACAACAGAATGATGTGAGAAGCACAGCAGCGACAGACCACCTCACTCCTGCCAAACAGCCGACAGCAGGAATGATCAGACGGACATTAACATTCTGCAGAGGTCAGGCTGTTTCTAATGAGTTTGCACGCAGTTTGTGTGAGGAACTTTCAGATTTGGGTACGACTGCCGCTCCTAATGTGATGTGGGACCCTCCGTGACAAGACCCTGAAGGTTGCTGAGGGTTGTGTTGGTGTTACCAGTGTTCCATCTCGCAAGGCACCCTGGATATCATCGAGAAGAGTCGCAGCGCGCGGCTCAATGGCAACTCTGGTCTGTACTGGGAACTGAGAAGGACGGCTGCGAGGGCCCTGAGGGCAGATAAAGAGACGTTTGTTAGAGGAATCTGTGAGCAAGTGACACACCATCTGTGGTCTAGCGACCCACGTCCTGCTTACAAAGGAATCAAAGCATTACACACATCTGAATCTGTTCCTCGGAGAGTCGCTGTCGGGGCAGCTGATGGAACGGTCCTTACTGATGACACTGCAGTTGTGACCCGCTGGGCTGGCTAGTTTGAGCAGCTCAAAGCTGATCCTCCGGCTAGAACTTGGATATCTCTGGGTCCACGGTTCTTGAGGCTGATCTTCTAATTAGCTGTGAACCAACCAATCTCACTGAAATGGCACAGGTGGTGAACCAGCGGAGGTGTGCAGGGATCTGTGGAATCCAGGGTGAACTTCTCCAGGCTGGTGGTAAGGCTGTCTTCCTGGCATTACAAGAAATCTTTGCTTCCATGTGGGAGACTGACTGGAAAACAGGATTTGTCGTCCCTATCTGGAAAGGGAAGGGTGATCGCCTGGATTGCAGCAACTACAGGGGGATAACACTGCTCTCGGTGCCGGGTAAGGTCCTTGCTAGGGTCGTCCTCAATAGGATCCATGATCACTTGCTCACCTACCAGCGATCGGAACAGTCTGGTTTTATGCCTAAGAAGTCTACCATCGACCGCATCCTGGCACTGAGGGTTCTCATGGAGCGCAAACGCAAATATCGGCAGAGTTTCTTTGAAGCCTTTGTTGATTTTCGCTAAGCGTTTAACTCAGTTGATCGAACTGCCCTGTGGGGCATCCTGAGGGTTCGCGGGATCCCCTTGAGGTTGCTGGATATCGTGGCCGGCCTGTACACTGGTACTGTGAGTGCTGTGCAGAGTGGAGGCAGGACCTCTGCATTTTTCACAGTTGATTCTGCGGTCCATCAGAGGTATGTTCTGCTCCTACTCTGGTCAATGCTTGTATGGACTGGGTGTTGGGAAAAGTCATGGGGTCCAGCGGCTGTGGGGCATCTGTTAGTGAAGAAAGATTCACAGATCTTGACTTGGTTGACAATGCTGTGATCTTCGCGGAGTCAATGGAGGCTCTGATTGGGGCGCTCGAGAGACTGAGTGAGAAGTTGGAGTGTCTGGGCTTGCGAGTGTCCTGATAAAAACCAAGAGCCAGGTCTTTCATGACCTCTTTGGGCAACGGCCAACAGCAGTGTGTCTCTTTGTGGAGAGAGTGACGACCTCATCGAGAGGTTTACTTACCTCGGCAGTGACATTCATGTCTCTGGTGACTCTTCCTATGAATTTCCTTCTCCGGAAAATCCTTGGGTCCCGCTGGTTTGACTTTGTGTTGCTCATGGAGTCCCAAATGAGGCACATTACCTGCATAGTGAGGGAGTGTCAGTTACGGCACTATGGCCATGTGGCGCGTTTCCCCAGAGGGTGATCCGGTTCGTAAGATCCTCATTGTTGGGGACACAAGTGGCTGGACTAGGCCAAGGGGTCACCCACATAACACCTGGCTGCGGCAGATAGAGGGACATTTCTGGAGGGTAGGACTGGACCGTGTGTCTGCCTGGGGAGTTGCCAACCGGGATCCCGAGCTGTTTCGATGTGTACTGGATGTGGCAACGCGCTGTACCAGTGCATGCTCCCCAATTTGACTTGACGTCAGCGAGGGCATCATGAAGACATAATCAGGCATAGTCGGAGTGTTTCAACCAACGCTTTGCCAGCACGTTAATTATACCCGGGAGATGGGTGAGCGGGACAAAACGACAGAGGGGGTGATTTAGCAGCACTGCTATGGAGACGGGGGCCCATCTTTCTCGATTTTATTCTTGGTTGTAGTGGATTACTCATAATCAGTATTTATTAGATGTTCACTTTCTCACTGGACAGGTTTATATTGGATTATTTATTGTGATTTTTGCAGTGCACTTTCATGTGTTGTTTTATTTCGATTTGAAATAAAAGCACTAAGAACTTTGATACACTAGCTCCTGTTTGTGCTGTCATTGCACGGCCCACCCTCTGTACCCTTTATTGAGGATGCGGGCTACCCAATCAACACGTGCACATTTTAAACTTCCTTAACATACAGTATCTATGCCCAAGCAGCCCACCACTACTATCCCAGCCAGGTCTTTGGAATCTCGAGTCACACAAGTGCACGTCAACTGCAGTACCACAGAATACACACATGTACAAAAGATAACACGTTTGCTTTATTTGTCTTCAGAAAAAAACTGCTCTCCATACAATCATTCCAGCATTCTATCTTTGATTCACAAAGCAATTAGGTTTCCCTCGTTTAAAAAAAGGTCCAAATGATACAAAATGCTTGGTTTTTGCGTTGATTTTATACAGAAGAAAACATTCTAGTACATTTAACAATCTTAAAAAACAATTTACAGGCAACCAATCATCTCATGCATAATGCAAATAACTTTAAAAGTTGTCTTCATTTTCAGCCTAACGGATCGGGAAGGAGGACATCGAGTGCTCGGACACACACCTTCTGACTGTGGAGGGGGATTTCACACTTCCTTGAATTGTGCACCCCCGAGGCTCGTGGTCTCCATTAATAGACCGACCCAAATATCTCCATCCATATCTCAGCCCTAAACTGAAGCTCACAAACCCTCCATTACAAAACTTAAAACTGCCAACCCTAAAAAAAAAAAAAAACTCATGTTCTGGTTATTTACTGAAGTAATGTGAACCCAAAAACGGCAGCCTGTTCGACAGCAGATTAACAACTCATAACTGGAACTTGAGTCCATGACACACAACACCAGCATCTTCAGTCACAACCTCCACTTCTTTTCAATGGAGTGTCGAAATTTCCGGCTTATACAATAAAGAAAAGGCATTGGGACCACAAATACAGAAAGACACAACAGGACTGTGGCACTCAAAACGCTCTGAACGTCAAGAATTAATCAAAGAACCACTCAACTGTTTAGTGAGGGGGGATAGTCAAGAATTAATATAGATGCTAATTTAAGTCGGTTATCGCAACTGACATCCCTTACATTTTATAAATTTTCATGAAATTGTGATTGGATGTTATTAGTTATTTGCATTTTTAATAGAAATTTTACTTTGTTACACATTGCCAGGAGCCATTAAGTTGGCCAAAAAAAAAAAACAAATTCATAACTGTCAAAATCTAAGGCAAAGCCATTTTAAAATCAGTCATCGTCTGGGGACGTCTTTTGCGCATTTTTAAACATTTCATATAAAATAACTGGGGTTTGGATTTTAGCAAATTATTTGCATTTTCCATGGAATTTGCATCCTTCCCCTTGAGGAGAATAAGATTATGATATCAATTAGAAAACAATCAAAATAATCAACTAAAACATTCATTTTAGTCAGTAATTTTCGTTTTTTTTTTCATGTCTCATTTTTTAAGATAAAGTTCTTCCGATTTTATTCACGATTTCCATTTTTAATGGAAGCTTCACTTGGTTAAACCTTCACAGCAAACATTCAGTGGACAACAATGGCCATAATGTCAAGAATCAGAAGGCACTCTCACATTTAAATTGGAATTTGCTGCCAATTTTTTTTGACAATAGCATTTTTTTAACGAAATACATTTCTGATTTAATAAATTTATTGATTTTATTTATTTTTCTAATTTACATTTTCAATGCAATTTGAATCGTTTCAAAGAGGGAGAAGAAAGTGCATAATATCAATTAAAGTACGCACTAATTTTAGTCTGTTATTGAGGATTTTTTTTAATCACCTTCTATATTTTCATATGAAATAAAATGCTTTGGATTTTTCTATTTTTATTTTTTTTATGTAAGTTCCACTTTGTTAAACATTCAATATGAAAAAGGGTCATAACATCAAGAAACAAGGGTCATACTAATTTGAATCGGTTTATGCTGGCGACATCTTTTGCATGTTTTATACATTTTCATGTGAAATAACGATGTCCCGATGTTATTCAGCATATATGCATATTTTTTAATGGAAGTTCCACTTTGTAAAATTTTCACAATTAAACCATAAAAGAAAAGGTCATAATATAAAGAATTAAGGCACAGACTAATTTAAATTAGCTCCTGCTGTGGACATCTTTTTGCATGATTTATATATTTTTGTGTAAAAATCATAATGTTCAGATGTTATTCTTCAAATTTTCATTTTATTTGAAATTCTAATTTAAACATTCAGTGGAAAAAAGGCTCATAATGTGAAAAATTGCAATGTATGCTAAAAGAACTCTATTATCGCTAGTGATGTCTTTGTCATATTTTGGTATTTCTTTATATGAAATAAAAGCGTTTCGATTTTATCCGTAATTCTCAGTATTGGTATTTCCATCCCCTTGTCTGGGGTGGGAGTTCATAATTATAAAAAATTAAGGTGCGCATTAATTTAAGTTGCTAGCGTTACTGTAGATGTCTCCTGAATGTTTTAGAAATTTCCATATGAAATTAAAGGTATTGCAGTTTTATTCTTCACTAATAAAACAGAAGTTCCATTGAAAATATAAATATACATTCACATCAGCCATTCGTGGTGAGACGGGACACTCAACATCACGAACTGAGGAGAGACGCACGTCAATTTAAATTGGTGATCATTGGTGATGCTTAATGTACATTTTACAAATTTTTCATAGGAAAAGCAAGTATTTGGATTTTATACACAATTATTTGCATTTTCAATGGAATTTCCATCTTTTCCTGGGGGGGTGGGGAAAAGGATATAATGCCCAAATTTAAAGAGTGCAGTAATTCAGTCATTTAGTTATCACTGTTGACAGATTTTACACATAATTCCGCATACAACATCAAAGTGTCCCAAATCAATATTTAATATTTGCATTTTTGATTATTTTTATGACACCCATTCAATGGAGGAAGAAAAAAAAAGAAGCTGAGGTGCTCACAAACATAAATTTGTTATCTGTAGTGATGTCTTTCTAATGTTTTTATATATCTATAAAATAATTACAATTGTTCCGATTTTATCTGTAATGATTTGCGTGATGAAGTTTATAATATCAAAGAATTTTGGTGCACACTATTGGTTATTGCTGGTGATTTGTGTTGCACATTTTATAATCCTTCATTATGTAAATTGTTCAGGAAATGTCCATTTTCTTTTAGTGGATAAAAATAAAATAATAAAATTCTCAGGTGCTACTAATTTAGAAGGAAAAATGTGAAGTTCAAATTACCATAATGTGCCGTGTGTACTTTTCGTATATCGTTTTACTCTGAACACAACACACGATGAGCCTTCATCGCCTGACTATTCTGGGTACCTGGACTGACGCGTGTGTGTGTGTGTGTATTAAGTGTGGTCCACACGAGGCTGCTTTTGATTTTATTAAACTACGACTTGACTGAGCCGCTTGCCGTTACCCAAACATATTCTAAAGCAAAACCTTCAGCTAAAATTCTGTAAGCATCACCGGAAAATTTCTGCCCTCTCGGCGATCACAATTCTGGATCATCACTATGCTAGGCGTGAACTTAAAAATGTCATGTTTCCCGTGGGTACCAAAGGCTGGGGTTGGGATTGGGGAGGGAGGGGGTATTGCAAGAAGCCGCTTTGACCATCTGCAGCCAAAACCATCTCCGCCGTGCTGCTCGCTATTGAAATGTCCGAAATGGGTCATGGCCATCTGCACCTCCTACTTCACCTCCGCCAAAACGACCGTCACGCTCATGTCTGCTGCTGTTCCAAAAGATGAGAGGCTCACTTGGAGAGATGAATTAGTGATTAAACTTTTAAATTTTTTCAATCTTTTTTCCCCCCTTGATGTTGGTATGTACACTGTATTTTTTCCCAAGCCTCCAGCTGCCACCATCTGGAACATCTTCATGTCTGTATCCTCCCAGAGCCATCGACCCTAGGAACAACAAGTAAGCAGTGATTAACATGGTATGATGGAAAGCTCACAAGCTTAGGTAGACATACAGTATAGCAGCAGAGGTCCTCAAGCGTGGACCTGGTGGGCCGCAGTGGCGGCGGACCTTTGTTCCAACCACTTTTGTAAAGCCAGGCCTTGCTGATGAAGGAACTTAGCATTTAATCATTTGGTGTGTTAGTGCTTTCATTCTGCCAAGAAAAAATCTTTATCACAGTGTGTGCATTTCTCATTTTCTGTGAGCCTTATCCGTGTTTTTTTCCATCAAGTTAGACATGAGCAGGAACTTGAACTTGTATAATGTGCCACCTCAGATTGTGACAAAAAGAACACAAACCTACAGATTTTCTATCGTTTCATTTAATGTCTTGAACCTGCACGCTGAGTAACTTGGTGCTTTGTGTACACCATGGCAGACATTACTAGGAAGAGAGTAGGGGTCCTGTTTAAAGAAAAGCATGCATGGTGATTTGATTCAGTTGACAGCCACAAGGACAGGGGAGAGTTGCATTATGGGACAGTATGGAAAACGCTAGTAAAACAAAAAAAAAAATAAATAGCGAACTATAAAATCTGTTCACCCTGTGCTATACTGAAAAGCACTGCAACAACACATCTCTGTATCTACAGTGGTGTTCAAAATAATAGTGTGTTTAAAAAAGTGAATAAAGCTCAAAATCCTTATAACAGCTTTTTATTTCCTTACACGCAAATGCATTTGGGAACACTGCACATGCTATTCCAAATCAAAACATGAAGAAAAATGTATCAAAATTTATTGTGTTATTCCATTACAGAAAAAGGAAATGTTACGCTGTTCAAAAAATAGCAGTGTGGAGTACAATTAGTGAGGTCATTCATTCGGTGTCAAATACGGCCCTTATTTAGGGAAGCAAGGGCGCAAATGTTGTACATGCTGGTTTACGGTGCATTTCTCTCTGGAAATCTGAGTAAAATGAGTAGTTCAGGACATTGTTCAGAAGAACAGCGCACTTTGATTAAAAAGTTGATTGGGGAGGGGAAAACATGTAAAGACGTGCACAAAAACGATAAGCTGCTCAGCTAAAATGATCGCAAATGCTTTAAAATGGCAACCAAAACCTGAAAGACGTGGAAGAAAAAACGGAAAACTACCATTTGAATGGATGGAAGAACAACCACAATGGCAGATTCAGCCAATGTTCAGCTCCAGGAAGATCAAAAGTTACCTGCGAGTACCTGTATTACAATTAGAAACGCCTATGTGAAGCCCCCGCTAAGCCCATTGTTTGGGGGCTAGTAGACATGCTGAAGAAGTGACAATCTGCCAAAAAACACATTGGCTCACCTAAAGAGAAACGGCACAACATGTTGTGGACTGATGAAAGCAAGATTGTTCTTGTTGGGTCTAGGGGCTGCAGACGACCCCCAAACACTGAATTCAAGCCACAGTACGCTGTGATGACAGTGAAGCATGGTGGCACAAGCATCATGATATTGGGATGTTTCTCATACTATGGTGCCTGGCCTATTTATTGCATACAAGGGATCATGGATCAGTTTGAATACCTGAAAATAGTTGTGTTGTCTTGTGCCGAAGAGGATATGCCCTTGAAATGGGTGTTTCAACAAGACATTGACCCCAAACACACCAGTAAACGACATTATGGAGTGGCAGGCCCAATCTCCCAGACCTTAATCCAACAGAAAACGTGTTGGGGTGACATCAAAAATGCTGTTTCTGAGGCATAACCAAGAAATGCAGAAGAATCGCGGAATGTACTGCAATCATCCTGGGCTGGAATACTTGCTCACGGGTGCCAGAAGTTAGTCGACTGCAAAAAATGGATGGGAACTGGGGTACGCAAACTTAAAACAACTAGACATTCTCACAATTACTACCTGTAAAATTCAAGGTGCTGCTCTCACATGGACAGACAAACTGACTGTGGTTGGTCACCGAAGCTGTAACTTTAACAATTTAGGGCTAATGGGTTTAAATAATTAAACAAAAAGCCCAAAGCAATTGGAATCTTACCTGCCAAACATATAGAGCATGTGGCCTGGATCATCAGCGAGAACCCTGTTATGGAAGAAAACAAAAGAATAGGATTAGTTATGGGACAGTAAGTAGCTGGCTTCAAGGATTTAACTTCCCAGTACAAATCTCACACTCAAGTCATTCTCCATGCAGAGTTTTCATATTCACTCCATTCACTTTGGGTTTCCTCCAACAACTCCAAACTGGCGACTCTAAACTTTCCGGGTGTGTGTTTCTTTGCTTTCGGGGCGATATAGCAGGTCCACGGCTCAGAATAAAAACCCAGTTTTTAAATAAATAGTCACCACACTCGCAGCTTAAAGAGGGGACGTGGTATTGTTGCCGGAGCGGTTCCTGGATGCTATGTGAGGCAGACGTTTTCTCACTTAAGTGCACAGGTGAGGAATCATCCGCATCCGTGATTGAAGCCGGGAGCTGCTAATCGCCACACCTGAGCCACGTCCTCATAATAGAAGTGCAAAGCAGAAGGGAAAAGGGTAAAAGGAAGGAACAGGCAGAGAGCGAGAGAGCAGCATTGGGGGAAAAGGGTGGACAGCCAGCCAGCCAGCCATCCAGCTAGCGGAGGAAGAGAATGGTCAGCGCAGTCAGGGGTCCCTGATGGAGCGAGTGATCGGTACACATGGGACAGGATTGTGCCCACTGAGTTAATAGAAGAGTGGGTGCAATCGTGGAAAAGTCCGCCCTAGGGATCCGAGGAACAACTTCGAGTGCGAGAAGGAAGATGGGAGGACAACCAACCCGGAGCGTTCAGGCAGATGGTGGCGGTCGGTAGAATGAGGACCGCAATGGCTGAAAATGGCTGCTTTAAAGAGTAGGAAGGTGCAGAGCTTGGCTGGCGTGACCCCAAACGTCGTTAGAAGGATTTTAATCTTGATTTAGCCTTGTTTTAACACCTGGGATGTTTACCTTTTTAATGGATTATTTATTTATTCATTCAATAACATTTGAAGCACTGCACTATTTATTTGGACACTGTTCTTGGTTTTCTTTTAAATAAAAGCACTTTGCACCTTTTTGCACCATCACCTTGCTTTGTGATAGTGATAAGCTGGACAGTGAAGCTATCGGATTCAAGAGCTCCTAAAAAGGAGATGGGAGCATGAAGTGGAACCCACACTATCACCCCTGAGGTTGGGTGGCATGTCATCCGGAGCTAAATTTCCACCTTGTGCTCAAAACTGCCTTCATAGGTTACAGCCAGCAACCAAAAATGGATTACGTACAGTCAGGAATTGGCAAAGAATTGTGGCACTGCTTGCTCTAAATAGCAAATGAGTATTGTGGCCAAGCACAGATACATTCATGGACATCCATGAAGCGCATATGCATTAGCCAACCTGAGGGGCTTGCATCATTTGACCAATTAGAGGCAACCATTACAGAAGCGGACTTTGTAGTTTAGTAGTTCTAGACACTCAAATATATGATTTCTCTTTTCAAATGATATGGAGACTCTGAGCAGCAGGACTAAAGACAAAGCAAGGCCAAACAACACAGAAGAACTGAATCGACACCCCACCTTGTGTTCTGTAAAAGGGGAATTGCTACTTTATAGTGTGAATATGATGAGCACATAGCAGCACTCGTTTGCCATTTTATGTGCTTCCTTTATGCCTGTCTGTTAACCCAGAAATTAGGGTCACACAATTAATCACATACAGTGGCGTGCAAAAGTATTCAATTCTCTTGAAAGGCATCCTAATTTTCTGCATGACGAACGATTTGTACACAATTTATCCATTCAGTATTTTTAATGTGAACTCTTACCCTGTAAAAATACATTCCCAATGTCCAAATAAACTATTTTCTGTAGATTTTAACTGAAGAAGAAAAACTCCAAAGTTAGTGTTTACCTAAATATTCAAGCCCTACACATTCCTACTTTGTCAAGAATCATTTTCCTGCAATAACAGCCCTCATTCTTTTGGGGTAAGTATGTCCCAATTCTGCACATTGTTCTGGAGTGATTTTTTCCCCCATTCTTCTTGGCAGAATTGATCAAAATCCTCTAGGTTGGTGGGACGGCACCTCTGGACAGCAGTTTTCAAACAGTGCTTAAATAATAAATGCTATTCAATAACCAATGTGAGTGTTAGGATTCTCCATGTGGGGCGGCACGGTGGCGCAGTGGTAGCGCTGCTGCCTCGCAGTTAGGAGATCTGGGTTCGCTTCCCGGGTCCTCCCTGCGTGGTGTTTGCATGTTCTCCCGTGTCTGCGTGGGTTTCCTCCGGCGCTCCGGTTTCCTCCCACAATCCAAAGACATGCAGGTTAGGTGGATTGGTGACTCTAAATTGGCCCTAGTGTGTGCTTGGTGTGTGGGTGTGTTTGTGTGTGTCCTGCGGTGGGTTGGCACCCTGCCCAGGATTGGTTCCTGCCTTGTGCCCTGTGTTGGCTGGGATTGGCTCCAGCAGACCCCCGTGACCCTGTATTCGGATTCAGCGGGTTAGAAAATGGATGGATGGATGAATCTCCATGTAGACACCCTTTAACTGTTAGCAAAATTTCCCCTATTGGTCACTTCAAATAACCTTGAATTAGTCAAAATTAAAGATACAGCACAAAGACATGGAGGTTTCTATAATTCTTCAGTTGCTCACTTGTAGCAGTCACATTAATCAGTCTTGAAAATGTGCCTTCATATTCCACAGTCAAAAAGCAAGCATTTTAAAATGGGGATCTGGAGCTGGGGTGGCACGATGGCGCAGTGGTAGCATTGCTGTCTCACAGTTAGGAGACTTGGGTTCGCTTCCCGGGTCCTCCCTGTGTGGAGTTTGCATGTTCTCCCCGTGTCTGCGTGGGTTTCCTCCCACAGTCCAAACACATGCAGGTTAGGTGCACTGGTGATCCTATATTGTCCCTATACAATGGAACCTCGGTTCACAAACGTCTCGGAGCACGTACAAATTGGTTTACAACCAAAAAGTTCAAACTTTTGCATCTGTTCACGACCACAGACTCGGTATACGAACAAGCCAGTTTCCCTTTCGGTTTGTGCACGCCGATGACTTCCGCACGTGTTCAGTCTCTCCCTGTGCATTCCCTGTGCAGCGAGAGAGAAAGTGAGCGACGCTCAGTGTTATTCAATATTTTTACATTTAGTTTACTATTACGCTGTGCATTTTATGGTATAATTAACTATAATTGTGCTTAAAAATCTTTAAAAAAAAAAAAAAATTACATACACTTCGTATGGTCTGGAACAGATTAATTGCATTTACATACAATCCTATGGGGGAAATTACTTTGGTTTCACGACCAAATCGGGTTACAACCAGTTTTGGAACGAGTTATGGTCGTGAAGTGAGGTTCCACTATGTGCTTGGTGTGTGGGTGTATGCGTGTCCTGCGATGGGCTGGCGCCCTGCCCAGGATTTTCTCCTGCCTTGTGCTGGCTGATATTGGCTCCAGCAGTCCCCTGCAACCCTGTGTTAGAATATAGCAGGTTGGAAAATGGATGGATGGATGGATCTGGAGCCGATGCTTGTTGACAGTAGCCTTGAATGAATGAATGAATCATAAAAGGAAAAGAACCTGCCATCGTGACTGATAACGCTGTTATTATGGAACTAGTTGGCTGCTTTAAGCACACGCTCAGTTTTGTACCACATGCTGCTCTGAAAATTCCAACAATTGCCCACTGGCTTTGGCGAATGAGGCACTTTCCAAACTTTTCCCAACATAGCTGTACAGCTAGCTACCCACATGCTTAAAGAGATGCAACGTTTATCGGACTTACCAACACATAAACTTGTGATTGATGTGGTCACACAAGGAAACAGCACATTGGAAATGCTAGAAAGGTTTATTGAACAGCAGCAAGTCATCTCAGCAGCTCTACACAGAGACGGCGAGGCTGCTCCCGGTGCGACTGGCATGCAGTATGCTTGTCTGCAACACATCTGGCACAGGTGCCCACAGTGGCTTTTAATGTGCGATTGCCACATAGGAGTCTGTTGCCCTGAATGTTCAGCTGTCCACACAAGTCATTTAAGTGTTGAAGCCACCAAGTTCAGTTAAAGAGGACACCACCATCTTTTGTGAGGTAGTAAAGTGCTCTTTCCATAGAAAGCCTTAATAGGTGCAGTAGCGCCATCTACTGGCTCAGACACCAGTTTTGTCAGCAATTGCAATGAGAAGTCAAGCAAAATGACACCTTTTATTGGCAAACTAAAAAGATTACAATATGCAAGCTTTTGAGGAAACTCAGGCCCCTTCTTCAAGCAGGATGTAATCAATAAAAGGTGTCATTTTGCTTGACCTCTCACTACATTCATAATGGCTAACACAGTACAACAGCAATTTCAATACATTTGTGCTTTAGTATGCATGTGTCACTGAATGTCCCAACTTACATACAGAACTCGGGTTGTGAACAGCCTTGCGAACATAAACCTGTTCGCTACTGGAGACCAATCTGTATTTGGTCTTAAAAGCCATGCTTAACTTTTATTAGATTAAAAAAAAAAAAAAAATCACCTAGAGAATCCAATCACTACATAACATATACACACAAACATAAAAAAAAATCAAGGTCAAGCCACTTACCCATCACCCCAGTGGTAAAACGCACGGTCCTGATAAAAGTTGCAAAGGAACAGCCAAACGCTGATGGTTTCCATCCAAAAGATGACAAAAAGGAACCAGACAGAGGACAGCAGAAAGAGCTCACACACCATCGTCTCCGAGTTAAGAATGTGTTGGACAAAAAGCCTTTCTATTTGGGAACTTTATAACCTGTAAAGAGAAAACACTATCATTATGCGTGTCTGGGTAAAATATGATGATCCACCTGCCTGCACTTGGCAGACCAGTAACAGAAATGCTGTAGCAAGTACAGTTGTTCAGACGTCAAGCTCTTTCACTTGCACACTCACAAAATTTGGCATAATAAACCAAGCAGGAGTTGTAACAAAAGCTAAAAGGGGCTCAGCTGGAATACAGCATGGCAGCGAAGTGCCTGTCTTTTTATTTCCAGCCATTCTCTTTGAATAATCGGTTGACAAAAACTGCTAAAAATCACCAAGAGACACGCATGTATTTTTACAAACAAAACAGATTTTTCAAAACACTGTAGATTCATATAAAAACTCAAAAGGCTTGACCGTTATCAGTCTGACATGAACTGCAAGGAATTGTTTACTCGGGTACTACAATTTAAGGGGAGCCAAAATACTAAGACAGAGAATCAAGTCAAGATGGGAAATCACAAACCAGAAAAACAGAACCTTAAAACACTAACCTTCACTCATTTACATATTAAATCTGTAAAATGGGACACATTGTTCTGCACTTGAATTTATAAGAGAGAGCCTTCCCGGCATGGATCAAGGTGCATTTTGGGAAGAGGTCCACTCATTTTGTGCCACAGAGATATGAAAATGGTGTAAACACCATCAGGCAAGGAAATAAATAGTGATGCACCAATATGAACATTTCTGAAAGTCAATAACCAGTTCCTTGAGTGTACTGATGTTTAGTTGCCGATATTTGTTTCTGCAACAAGAAGCAAAGTTAGTAACTGTGGGTGGCAGAGGTTTCAGTTTGATAGCCCCTTAAATTATGGAATGCTCTTCCTCTCAGCCTTCACGAGGAAAAATCCAAAATCCTGTTAAAAACACATCTCTTCAACGAGTATTAGTCATCTTCTTGTATGTAATTTCTATAGCCTTGTTAATATGGTTATTGAATTGTAAAGTGTCCTTGAGTGTATGAAAGGCAATACATAAATAAAAGTTACTATTATTATTATTATAACAATAACTAGGGGGCTTTGCCCCCTGCTCGCTTCGCTTGCCCACCCCCTAAATGGGCATGCTACGCACTAGCCACTTCATGTTTCTGCCGCTCGCGTTATGAATGGGGAGGGAGCTGAACGCACGCTAAGGAGATGCGGTCGGATCAGCTGATGGCTTACTGCTGCTGAGCTGCGTGTTCCGCTTGTCGCGCTGCACGTTGATCATTTAAAAGCCTGTACAGCAGCTGTTTTGTCTCACTGCCTCGTCTCACAGGACGTTAAAGTGTCTCCGAGAAAATCTCCTTCCAAGATTGTTTTTATAATGTATAATTATCATTATAAAGTTTTCAACCCCGACTCTTTTTTTTCATCCCCCTTATCAATACACCCCATAAGTACAGAATCATCTGAGAATTTCTGCAAGTGACCTGACCTTCTGGTATATTTCTAGTCAGAGGTGTACAGACAGACCTGTCTGTTCCTCGTGGTCCTCCAGTGTTGCACGCACAGCCCTTGAGCCTCACAAATTGCGGTCTGCCTGACAGATAGGAGGCAGTCGGGATCGAAATGAGGACTCTTAGTTACAAGTCAGCAAATCTTACCGCTACAGTGGGATGCAAAAGTTTGGGCAACCTTGTTAATAGTCATTATTTTCCTGTATAAATCGTTGGTTGTTACGATAAAAAATGTCAGTTAAATATATCCTATAGGAGACGCACACAGTGATATTTGAGAAGTGAAATGAAGTTTATTGGATTTACAGAAAGTGTGCAATAATTGTTCAAACAAAATCAGGCAGGTGCATAAATTTGGGCACCGTTGTCATTTTATTGATTCCCAAACTTTTAGAACTAATTATTGGAACTCCAATTGGCTTGGTAAGCTCAGTGACCCCTGACCTACATACACAGGTGAATCCTATAATGAGAGTATTTAAGGGGGTCCATTGTAAGTTTCCCTGCTCCTTTAATTTTCTCTGAAGAGTAGCAACATGGGGGTCACAAAACAACTCTCAAATGACCTGAAGACAAAGATTGTTCACCATCATGGTTTAGGGGAAGGATACAGAAAGCTGTCCCAGAGATTGAAGCTGTCTGTTTCCACAGTTAGGAACATATTGAGGAAATGGAAGACCACAGGCTCAGTTCAAGTTAAGGCTCGAAGTGGCAGACCAAGAAAGATTTGGATAGACAGAAGCGGCGAATGGTGAGAACAGTCAGAGTCAACCCACAGACCAGCACCAAAGACCTCCAACATCATCTTGCAGCAGATGGAGTCACTGTGCATCGTTCAACCATTCGGCGCACTTGACACAAGGAGATGCTGTATGCGAGAGTGAGGCAGAGGAAGCACAAACAGAGCCGCTTGAGGTCTGCTCAAGCACATTTGGACAAGCCAGCTTCATTTTGGAATAAGGTGCTGTGGACTGATGAAACTAAAATGGAGTTATTTGGGCATAACAAGGGCGTTATGCATGGAGGAAAAAGAACACAGCATTCCAAGAAAAACACCTGCTACCTACAGTAAAATATGGTGGTGGTTCCATCATGCTGTGGGGCTGTGTGGCCAGTGCAGGGACTGGGAATCTTGTCAAAGTTGAGGGACGCATGGATTCCACTCAGTATCAGCAGATTCTGGAGACCAATGTCCAGGAATCAGTGACAAAGCTGAAGCTGCGCCGGGCTGGATCTTTCAACAAGACAACGACCCCAGACACTGCTCAAAATCCACTAAGGCATTCATGCAGAGGAACAAGTACAACGTTCTGGAATGGCCATCTCAGTCCCCAGACCTGAATATAATTGAAAATCTGTGGTGTGAGTTAAAGAGAGCTGTCCATGCTCAGAAGCCATCAAACCTGAATGAACTAGAGATGTTTTGTAAAGAGGAATGGTCCAAAATACCTTCAACCACAATCCAGACTCTCATTGGAACCTACAGGAAGCGTTTAGAGGCTGCAATTTCTGCAAAAGGCGGATCTACTAAATATTGATTTCATTTCTTTCTTGTGGTGCCCAAATTTATGCACCTGCCTGATTTTGTTTGAACAATTATTGCACACTTTCTGTAAATCCAATAAACTTCATTTCACTTCTCAAATATCACTGTGTGTGTCTCCTATATGATAAAATATGAAAAATGTTTCTGTTTTAAGGATGTGTTTACACAGATTATTGTAGAAACGGAACACACATGAAATGCATGTGTTCCAAATAACAATCTTTATTATTTCCACTCTAAAACTCCAGGGTGAGAGGTGTGAACGGATTTAAGGTGGGCCGGATCTACGAGTTTTTTCGTAGGCTCTGGTAATTCTAGTGTTAAAGGACTGACAGGTCTGAACTATGAAGGAGGTGAACATTTTCAGGTTAAGAAAATACAGATTAATAGGTGACATGACTGAAGTGTTTAAAATTATGAAGGGAACGAGTACAGTGAATCAAGGATGCGACTTTAAAATGAATTCTGCAAAAACAAGTAATAGTGGAGGTTTTGCATAATAAATGGTAGAAAGTTTGTCTCCCCACAGAGAACCACTTACACATGGCATAAGACACCAAGCAGTGCAGAGGAGAGTAGGACTTTAGGGACCTCCAAATATTGACTCAATGTGATTTTCGAGAACTTCAGTGAATAGGATTAGCAAGCATGTTGGGCTGATCAGCCAATTCTGATCACAATTGTTTTAAGTGTATAATGCAAAGATGCCAATAATGTTGACCACCATTCTAAGCCATCACAGTTGCTTCTCTCGGCACAGTAAGCAAATAACAAAGGCCCTCTTGGCATAACACATCACAAACGCGGTCACCAGGATACCTCCTATGCGGTGTGAAGATTACATTCAGCAAAAAATCTTCAACCTTTAGAAAGCTATGTTAAGTGCAAAGAGAGTACGAACATCAAGGACTTTCTACAGGCTCTGCTTTTTAAAATCGTCTGCACCCTGGAGAGCCCAAACAGAGGCAGCTAGCTGCATTCACCAAAAGGCGTCATTGACTGCTGCTTTAGAAAAACATCTGAAGGATTAGTTTCCACCCCATACCAGCATTTGATCTTTGTTCACAAATCAGTGGGGGGGTTGGTAGCACACTGGCAGCCTAATCAACATATGGTTCAGTGTCAAGTGGCATTACAGCTGCAGGCAAGTCAGTAGAGTGAACAGGAAGAGTGAAAAACCGAGGATTTAACAGACATGTCAGCAAATAATCCAGCACTTTGACAACAACGTAGTCCAAAGATAAATCATAGGATTTTGGACATTTTACCCACTATGCTGCAATACACAAAAATACAATAAACAGAATTAAAAGATTCAAGGAATCCGGTCAAATCCCAGCATGTAAAAGGCTGGACAAAAAATACTTCTGAATAAGAATGACCTCCAATCCCTCAGACTTAAAAACCGTCGTGTCTGCGATGGATACCATGACAGGGGCCTGGGAATGCTTCACTAAATCTTTGATAGTCAACATCATTCACAGCAGCATCCATAGATGCGAGTTAAGGTTTTAGTGTACAAAGCAGAAGCCATGCATTAACACAGCCCACCAGCACCACCAACCCTTTCGGGCTCGGCCTCATCCTCGTCCAAGATGGAAAGAAGCACTGGAATCTGGTTTTGTGGTATGAAGAGTAAACATTTGAAATGATTTTTGGGGGAGGAAAAAAAAAAACACAGCCGTCGTGGTCTCTAGGCCAAAGAGGAAAAGGACCACCAAGAGGTGAGCAACATCATGTCCAAAAGCCAGTGTCTGTGGGTAATTTGCCCATATGTGACATCGATATGTGCAGCGCTTGGAACAACACGAGATGCCATCCAGACACTTGCCTTTTTCTGGGATGTCCCTACATTTTACAGCAGTCCAATGCCAAAGCCCATTCTGCCCAGATTACAAATTTATTGCTGCATAAGAAGAGAGCAGTCCTGACCCGTGTGGCACATTATGAAGCAATGGAGACCTACAAAACGGAAGAAACGGTTGGGGGTGAATTAAGGGGAAACTTTGCTTGCTAAATGCAATGTCTTGAGTATGACTGGCACTCACGACCTCAGGGGCTGAAGTACAAAGCCACATGACGTGCCCCCCAGTATTCTTTAACAAAATACAAAGTTAGAACAGATTATAAAAGGGGAGGGGGGGGCGAAATGAAAGGACACAAGAGTAAACCAAACAACGGGGTCCCAATGCTGGGAGGCAACAGGATAGCAAGCTGCTCACTTTATAGTGTCTCTGTTGTTCTCAAGGCATACAAAGAAAAATAAAAGAGCAGGTTCAATAAGCCTCTTAAGTGTCACCCCAAAATATAGTTTAAAAAAAAAATAAATAAAAAATAAAAATTTTTAGGTGTGGAAGCTAATCACATCATCTGGGCCACCAGGCAGTAAAAGAGCACAATGAAAGGCCCTTCATTCAGCTTGTTGGCCTTGAGAATTTAAACCAATAGCTATCCCAGATGCTTTTCAAGTGTGTGTGTGTGTGTGTATATCTTGGAAGGAGGCAAGATGCGATTTTATTGTACAGACACTTGTATGTCCCGCAAGACAAGTCCATGCCTGGGGCCGGAAATAAAGGACCAAGAGTAGATGACAAAGTAGAATGTCGTAAAGAATTCAAAAACGTTGGTGCAGAACACATGCAGAGCAGGTTAGAGAAAATGGAAGTATGAAAATTCCAAAGTCTCAAAAAAAAGTAAAGATTGCATTAGCGTAAACAAACAGAAATTACTACTCGGTGAAATAACAGAACAGCGAAAAGAGATCGAATTTACTGTTCGGATTTAAAACGTTAAGTCGGAGACTTATAGAACATCTAATTCGTGTCGCCATTGAGAATTAAAAGTTTCCAAAAACGTTGGCATGGTATGAAGTCCCACGAGACGGTGACTTTTTCCATTAGATTCTTTCAAGTCACGCACTACTTACAACTATTTTCAAACAAGACCACAGTCATCTAAACTCTCAGTCGTGTGAATGCTTTTGACAGACACAGTTCCTGCACATTCAGGTCTTATAAATTTTATCAGGACAATAGTTTTATATGTTCTAGATGACACGTCAATGACAAAGCAAAGAACATGGACAAACATTTGAAAAAGTCATTTTATTTATTAGAGAGAGAGAGAGAAACGATAATCACTCACAGGCAGTTATAGCTTGTGTTGTCACGGTACAAGTCCAAACACGGAATCAAAATTCAATGTGATCCTGAAGAAAAGTTCATTCCAAATATTGCTTTTACTAAAGTTTTAAAGTAAAAGAGAAAATAATGCATATGTAACAATCCCTACGGGTGGGGGAGTGAAGCGAACAGGAGGCAGAGACCCCTGTGTGTGTCCGCATATATATATATATATATATATATATATATATACATATACATTCTGCCATTCTGCGATGGGTTGGCACCCTGCCCAGGATTGGTTCCTGCCTTGTACCGTGGGGTTGGATGATAGATAGATAGATAGATAGATAGATAGATAGATAGATAGATAGATAGATAGATAGATAGATAGATAGATATAGATTAGATATACACATACATATCAACAACAGAAACTGTTTGAAATTTTCTCCAGAGAAACCCTTACTGAACTCCCCTTAATTTCACCACCGTCCAAGTATGCGAGTTGCTAAGGAGTACAGAGTTGAATTGTGAAATAACTGCAACCACAGAGAACACCCCAGATGACTGGCACAGCAGGGTCTTATGTTTTAATGAGACTGTCTGGGTCAGTGTGTAAGATGGCCACTAACTGTCCAAGTTCCACTTTTCCTGTACAAAAGTTGTTTTTCTGAATGTTCAGAATAAGGGCAGTGAAAAGAAACACACAAGAAAATAACCAACTGTGAAAATAAAGTGTAGACATTTCCATGTCAAACTTACTTGCATTCAGAGCTTTGCATCATCACAGCAGGGGCCTCATTAATAAAACATGTGCAAGCCATCTCTTAAGCAAAACTTGGGACATAAAATGTGACAGTTAACGGATTTGAAAGTTGAAGTGTTTACTGTTATTGATTTGCTTCTTCAAAGAGACAGATATTACATTTATGTTTTGTAAATATTTTGCAACAGGGACACGGGTGACGAGTTATGCAGATCGGCTTAGCCTGCCACACCACAGTGGAGGCAGGCATCAGCCACAGAGCAGACACGCACCTACTGTTTCACTTGCTTGTACTGACTGGTGATGTGATCTGCTTTGCCAGGACCATCTTTCAGTTGTGTAAGAGAGAAAAACACTTAAAACAATACATTTAAGTTGAAATAACCTCTGTCAAGCTGAACCTGAAGCAGTTAACTAACCTGTAATTGAAGAGCATTTCCTTATCTGTTTAAGGACTGCCAACATGCAATTGAAGGTTTCTTTAGGGAGAAAAAGTTACAGTAATGGTAGATTCATCTATCCTCTAAATCAACCTATCCAGAGAAGGGCTTGCCAGAGCCCAAACTAGCAAGCAACAGGCACAGGGAGGAAAAAATAACTAGAGAGGTTGCTATCCCATCGCAGGGTAAACAAACACAAACAATTGAACCTAACCCACCTTTGGATTGTATGAGGAATCTGGCGGGAACCCCCGAAGATGCACATGCAAACTCCATGCAGGAAGCAACTGGGAACGACCTTACAACAAGACAGCAGCGCTACCACTGTGTCACTGTGTGCCTAATTCGTTGAGTACCATAGGTTTTTATTTACATTAACTGTGACCTTTATAACTGAGGGAAAAAAAAATATATATCCTTAAATCGAGACTGATTTTAGTAACATACTACCTCTATTAGGTGGAAGGAGGCCCCCTTAGCCATTTCTTGAACTCTGCCAAAATGTCAGCAATACCTCAAATCCACATTCACACAGTTTTCGGTATTCTCCCATGGTTTAAAAGTAAAGACATCAGTCAGGAACATGGCCATGCTAAATAGGTTATGAACATTAAGCCATACCTGGTTTACCTGCGGGAGGTGACAGGGAGTGGCAAAAATGTTAGCGCACAAGTGCATAGTTTAAAGTTTATTTGACATTTAAAAATAGAATTTGGCATGGGGCCTGGAATATGTACAGTATTATAAATCCAATTTTATTTGTGTATTTGCTGTAATAAGTATATAAGTTTAATATGTCACTGTGCTCTGTACAAAAAATTTTTTAGAAATCCACTCACATGTACAGCTAACGCAAGGCCAGATTTAGCACACTATATAAGAACTGCTAAACTGCTAGGTAAGCTTTTTAAGACGAGACAAGACAAGTTAAGGACAAACTGCGAAATGGGCAATGTGTACTATTTCTGTGTGTCTGTGAGTCAGCATGACATTGGATCTTCTTTTCCTTGTTTGGAATGGCATGATTTACCCAAGTTGGGGCCTGCACATAGAGAAAGAGTATAAAGCCTTGGAACATTGCCCGGCACACCTTTAAAGCTGACGGACTGATGGGAGAGAACGTCATCCGATCCTGAAAATCCTTCCAACACAACGTCGAAAATGGCAGAGTGTATACATCGAGACCCTACTTCAGTAATGGTCCTGTCATTGCTTCCTCATCTGTTATGCCGCGTAAACCGTCATTAAAGAAAGTTATTTTTCCTATGTGATTTCTTACCGCCGTATCACTAAGTATAGTATATATATATACACATATACATACAGTATATATATATATAGTTTCGAGTTATGTAACACGCCGCAATTACAAAAGAACTTATTCCAACAAGGGAGCTAGCGCCCCCCTGCTGGATTCATTTGCCTTTCTACTTTAAGAAATATTTTAGTATGGAATCTAATAAGACCAGAGACATCTTCAGAGATCAACTTCAGGTTATTTTGGAAAAAAATAAGGAAATAATATTGAAGAGCTTGGTGGGCTGAAAAGCCTGCTCTGATCTCATTTAATACCACACTTCTTTTAACTTCACCTGTTTGCTGTCTGGTCATTGATGTTTAACTCACTTCCTTTTGTCTGAATGACTTGACGGTTTGCACACTTACTTCTGATGACAATACATGAATCAATAATCAGTTTCACTAATTGATCAATTAATCCATGTTAAGAAATTAAATGTTCATATGAAGAATAGTTTAAGATTTCACCAATAGATGCCACTAGTAACGGATATAAATATTAAAGTGTTAAAATATTGATTACAAAATTATACTAAAACAAACCCTAGACTAAAAAGTTGAATGAATGAATATATATAAAAAAAAATTTAAAGGCTTATAATAGGTTAAAAAGTGTACTAAAAAGTAAAAAATAAAAGTCTCTCATACATCACTCATAAAATAAAAGTGTGGGTGCTTTTCATCAATCAATAAAATCTTGGCAAACGCACCCACGCTTTTATTTTACGAGTGATGTACGAGAGACTTATTTTTTACTTTTTAGTACACGTTTTAATTTAAGATAAGCATGGTTTTTACAAAGTATTTATTTAAAATTTTCGAATTAGAAGTCCACAATAACGGGGTGGAATGTTGCATTCCAACTGATTGTGCATCATTCAGACAGTTTCAGTGCCTGGCTGACCACAGCAGCTACATAAGCATTGTGATACAACACTTGTACTTACGAGAACAGAACAGCAGCTACACAAGTACAAAAATATTCCTTTGTTTTTACTATACACAGCAGACATTTGAGTGTGAGACTAAGAGAGGAGTGCAAGTTCAGAATTTCAGCCTCTGCTTCCTGGTATTGATATGTAGAAGCGTTATTAAATACAGGTGATGGGCACCGTTTGTAGCAGACCACCACAGTTGTAGCACAGGTGACTGTCAGGTGTTTCTTGTTTCCCAGGCGTGTGCGGTTAGGTTGAGTGTTTAAACAATAAAATCGCTCAGCTCTTAATTTTAGACCTTGGATTTCACCGGTTACAACTGCATTTGTTGTTAAAAAGGATGAACTGACATGAAGAGAAGAGAAATGTAATCGGAGAACATAAGAAAATAAATCCAAGGCACTGTACAAACATTTGGCATAGCCAATACAATCATCTGAAATGTTCTGAAAGAAAAAGAAAAAAAAACAATAGATATCAAACGAGTCAGCTAAGGAAGACAACAACAGCAGCTGATGACAGAAATACTGTGAGAGCTGTGAAGAAAAACAATGAACAACAGTAGGGCACATCAGCAAACACCTCCACAGAGCAGAAGTGAAGGTATCACAATCCATCATTGAGAGCAAAAATATACAGGACACCCCACAAGATGCAAACCACTCATCAATATTAAGAATCGGAAAGCCAGATTGAAGTTTGAAGAAAATGACAGAGATAAGCCACAAAGGATCTGGATCAACGTTTTATGGAGTGACAAGACCAAGATTAGCCCGTATCAAAGTGTGGAGGAAGACAGGATCTGTTCGTGATCCAAAACATAAGCGCTCATCTCTCAAATATGGTGGAGGTAATGTCATGGCATGGGCTAACATGGCTTCTGGGAAGGGGCTCTCTAATTTTTACTAAGGATGCAACTTGTGATGGTAGCCAGAAAAAAAAGCCTGCCAATTTGCAGAGAAACTAATCAGGAAGAACTTCACTATGCAGCAAGACAATGGTCCTAAACACAATGAAAACTCAACAAAGGACTTCATCGGGGGAAAGAGTGTAAGGTTTTAGACTGGCCAAGTCAATCACCAAACCTTAAATCAGCTGAGTATAAAGTGGAGACTGAAGGGAAAAACAAACAAACAAACAAACAAACAAACGACAGCATCAGCCTGGAAATGCAGAACAAAAGAAGAAACCGACCATCTGGTGATATCGATGAGTTCACGTGATTGATGCAGTTATTGTCAACAAGGGATATGTTACCAAATATTAAGTGTGTGATTTACGTTAGGAACTGCGGTGGGCCAGTGCCCTGCCCGGGGTTTGTTTCCTACCTTGCGCCCTGTGTAGGCTGGGATTGGCTCCAGCAGACCCCCGTGACCCTCTAGTTAGGATATAGTGGGTTGGATAATAGATGGATGGATTTACTTTAGGAATGTCTGTTCATATACTTTTGATTGCCTAAACAACAAAAAAAAAAAAAAAAGGTGTTTTCCTACAGAAGGTACCATTTTCATTATTGTGTAACACATCTAGGTGTCGATACAAGGAAAAAAAAGCTGAAATTCTGAATTGTCATCTTTTGATTTCAAACCCAAATATCTTCAGTCTGTAACAAAACCAAAAGAATTGGCCTTGCGTTCCCAATACTTACAGAGGGGACTGTATAAAAACTAGTCTCATAGTGCCAGATGTAAACCATAAGTGAATTCTGCTTAAATGTCAATGGGAAACATCATGCGTTGGAGTGAGCATCACAGCTGTAAACCACTCCCACATCTCTTGAAGGCGGAGCTCGATGTAGGACGGCGATTTAAACAGCAAAGAACGACGGTGCTCTGCGCCACGTTATCTGACCAATATTAAATCTACGATAAGGATGGATAAAAACTCCCGTGGCCAAAAAGTAACTCCCGAAAAGACCCCTGTGAAACAAATGCCGTGAGTGCAGAGAACACAACAGATCAGTTAAAAGCAAACACAACATGTTACAATGGAAAACATCTTTTAGAAACACCAGATTATACTTCAACATGTGAGCATATCACTGGACTGGAAGTAAAAATGAATGGTGCATGGCCTCCGGCTGTATGTGCTTTCAATTATGATGGTACACTCGAAGTCAACGTGTGGTACAAAAAACTCACAGCTACATTCACAAATGTAAAAAAAAAAAAAAATCAGGAGCGGTCTCCCCTCGACTTTCTCGTATACTCAGATATGGGGATGGATATTTGAGGAGTAAACCGCAAGACAATGATTATATTTGTACATTAAAGATCCATCAACAACAAATCTTATTAATATATATAATATAATATATTAAACAATTATTATAAAAGTTGAATAAATTGGAATTTGCAGTTGCATGAATGAAAGGTAAAGTACTACTACTGGTTAGAGGAAATAGTCCAAAAGTTGATAGAAATCTACATTTTGTACCTAATACTTGTATGCAAAATTTGGTTGCCCTAAATGAAGGCGTACTCAAGTTATCATGTTTGCAAACACAAACACACACACAGACATAATTCCAAAAAAGGTATTTAGGACTCAGGGAGGTCTAAAACGTCGAGATTCATCAAAATCTTGAAATGGAACTTTTGGAGGATTCCAATACTTTCCCTAAACTTCGTATACGAGAAAGCAAAAAAACAAGTACGTTATCTATTAGTACTAAGCAGTGCGCACAATAAATGAAAAAGAAGTGAAAAGAACTCCCACCAGGCAAATTCTTTTGCAATTGATAACAAAGAGCCGCAGGAGAAGTTGATTTTGATACACAATACACCGGAAACAGTTAATGTGCCAAACGACAATTTAGCATTACTGCCGACCATAGACAAGGCTGTACAGTCTACACCGGTGATTCCCAACGTGGGGCAATTAGATTTTAACAATGATTATAAAATTTTGTAATATAACCAAAATATAAAATGATCAAAATATTACAGAAAAAGCTGTCATTAGTTATTTTATATTTATGAATATCTCTCATGTTTTCAAAAATGTATTTGCATTTTCATATATCTCTTTCTCTCATATATATATATATATATATATATATATATATATATATATATATATATATATATATATATATATATATATATATATATATATAAAAATTTCTTAGCGATTTCTTTGTCAGTACTTCAACTTCCCTCTTTTGTTTCCATGTTCTTTACAAGCCGGTTTAGACCAAATTAATAACATTATGGGCTTCCTCCACGTGAGTAGGAATTCACTTTTTGAATAGGTAATAATAAGAATAAAGGTATATGTTACAGTGGGGGACATCATGATTTTAGAGAGGCCTAGGTGGGGCATGGCCAAAAAAAGGTTGGGAACCACTGGTCTACACAAATAATCTTATATAATAAGCTAGCATGACTGTCCATTTGTCTGCCCAGGATTTAAAATCACCTGTAGCTCACAAACTGTTTGATCGATTGACATGAAATTTAGTAGACATATACTACGTGACATCTACTGTCCGCTTTTGTAGTGATGATTGACCTCCAAGTTTATTCCTCTTTATATTTATTTTATTTTCGAATCAACTCTCAGCAGCGGGCAGCAGGGCAGTTGCGTGGCGCGTACATACGGGCGCCGTTCTCATCCCTACCACCTTTGAAGTCACTTCCTCTACCTCTTCATATCTTATGTCATTCTTGAGGCAGACTGAACACTTAAGTCAGAGCTAAAGTGAAATAATAAAGAAAACGTACTAAGTAATTGCAACACAAACTCTGACTGAATAAGTTTCAACGTGAAAAGATGCCAACAGAAGAGGAGAAGTGGCCCGCTAGGGTGGAGAAGAGAAGAGCTGCTCAGAAAGCAGCAAGCGCATTAACCTCTGAGCAAATGAATGCTAAAACGTACAGAGGAAGAGGAGGAGAACTACAAGTCAAGTGTATTCACTGCATGTTACCGCACTTTTAAATTTTCATTGGAAACACTGAAGGCAGGAGGAGCAGTAATTGGTCGTGTCTTAGAGGGTCATGCCCTTGCAGTTTAGTCTAAGAGTGGTCACCCTGTGGTGACGATAGCTGCGAAACGTATAAATTGCACAAACAGGAACAGCGTTCTGTCATACGCTTTTTGTGGGAAGAAGGGGTGACGGGAGCACAAATTCATCTCCGCATGTGTGCTCAGAATGGGAATAAAGTTCTCTCTCATACAGTCGTCTATGTGTGGATTGAAATGTTTGAAAAAGGCCGTACTAGAGTGACGGATGCAGAGCACTCAGGACGTCCAGCTACAGCCATGAGGAATGAAGAACGAAACCTGGAACTGATTCACGAAAACAGAAAAATTTGTTGCCAAGGGCATTAAAAAGTTGGTATGACGCTGGGAAAATTGCATCACAAAGGAAGTTGACTGTGTAGAATAGTGATGTCATTTGTTTTTGAAATGAATCTCTCTATTATAATACAAAAATCCTGGGGCGAGACGAGACATGACTTTTACAGAGAGATACTTTCACGTCCCACAAGACGAGACGTTGTGCCAAAAGATTTAACCAGGCCCAGGGCCGGAAATAAAAGACAAAGAGTAGATGACAAATTAGAACATCTTAAAGAATTCAAAAACGTTGGCATGATACATATACAGAGCAGGTTAGAGATAACAAGTACGAAACTTCAAAAGTCTCAAAAAAAGGATAGTAAAGATCGCATTACCGGAAACAAACACTCAGTGAAATAATGCAACAGTGAAAAGAGATCGAATATACTGTTCGGATTTAAAACTTTAAGTTGGAGACTTATAGATCGTCCATTTCGTGTTGCCATACGAGAAAAGTAGTGTTTCTTCCCAATGAAGAGGCGTAGTCGCAAGAATTAAAAGTTTTGTTGTGTGGTGAAAGTGAAACCTATATACGTGAGCGGCAGAGACAGGAAATGGCTGGTGGGTAGCGCAGGGCAGGGGGTTTTGGTGAGTGAAGCCCCCTAGTAAAGTTTATAAATAAAAAATTTTAAAAATGTGGAAACTTTTTGACTGCGGTGGGTTGGCACCCTGCCCAGGATTGGTTCCTGCCTTGTGCCCTGTGTTGGCTGGGATTGGCTCCGGCAGACCCCCGTGACCCTGTATTCGGATTCAGCGGGCTAGAAAATGGATGGATGGAAACGTTTTGAACATCCCTTATAGTACAAACTGTATACATAGGCCACAGCACCTCTCAAAAGACTAACTGCTGTCGTCATTCCATTTATTGATTTAAATGTCAAAAAAAAAAAAAAAAGTTTCGGTTAACTTGCATTAGTAAGCTTTTCAACTGTTTCACTTGCACTTTCAGTTCAACCCCAGGTACGTAAAGTGCACAGACTAGAAGAAACTGGGGGCATGTTTTGTAGCCATACCACATGCACTTCAGAAGATGTCATCCACCTGAAGCTACACATGTTTGGGCCAAGCCAGTACTTGGAAGGGAGACCATGGAAGAAAGCTTGGTGTTGGTGAGGCCACCAGGGGGTGCTTACCCCGTGAATCCCAATGCCCCAGTGCAGTGATGGGGACACTGTGCTGTAAACATGGCACTGTCCCTTGGATAAGATGTTAAAAACCCGAGGTCCTGACTCTCTCTGTGGTCATTAAAGACCCCTGGGTATCCTTTGTACAGAGTAGGGTGTATCCCAATGTCCAGGCTTGCCATTCTGGTCCCACAAACATCACCTGTCTCTAACTGGCTAACAATCTTACACCACTTAACTGCCAATGTGTGGTAAGCACACTGGTGCCAAAATTACTGCCGTCGCACCTTCCAGGTGGATGCTACACATTGGTGGTGGTTGAACCAGCTCTCCACTCACTGCGACACTTTGAGTAGTAAGAAAAAGCACTATATAACTGTAAAGAATTATTATATACATACAAATCAGTGGGTGGAGCCTTTTGCTTCAAAGCCTTTTACTACAAACGTTTTAACAAGATATTCCCAAACCTGTATTCTCATTGGAGAACCACATCCAACCCCATGAGTCTACATCAGAACCATCCCATTAAACAATATTTGAATCAGCAAATGACAAGAAACATCAGATCTCTTTTGATACAACATGGATGCAATGAGCAGAGCCTTAACTCTTTCAGGGCTGGTGTCAACTTTTCTCGAAATTCAAGAGTTGGGTTGGTGAGCATCTGTCAACTGCAACAAACTTGCCGTTACGTTTTAGTTTGACTCTCTTTGCCAGAAGGAAAGTTAGTTTTTTTGATTGGACCTCGATTCCCTCTGCGTGAGCAGTGAAGAGCAAACAACCTCTAAAATGGCATCGACCTCTGGCGAGAGACCAAAGTGAATGCGCAAAGCAAAATACTCCGTAGATGATGATTTGCTTATTATCACTGAATTGAACTCTGACTTTACGGACTCTGATTTTGATGCAAGTGATCTGGAGATGGAGATTGAAAAAAACAAGCGTGAGCTGATCGATCCCCCAGATGGTCGTGGTACTGAGCATGTTCATGTAGCCGATGCCCCTACAGCAACATTTGGCGGGGAGGACCGCCACTTACAATGAAAAGAGATACAAACCAGACTGCATCGTACTGCGACTGCCACCACCAGCACCACCCACCTGACACGTGAAGATAGCCAGGGCAGCCGGCCTGCCGCACATTCCTGCCGGCCATTGAGCCACCCTCCATGCGGCCACCAGAAACAGTGAACAGGAGCCAACAGCAGCCACAGAATGCAGAAACAGACATTTTATTTTGATTCGTGTGTGAAACCATTGCTTTGGGTGCTTTTCTGAAACTGGAGTTTTTTGGAAAAAATATTCAGCCCTCAAAGAATTAACAAGAGACCAGTTAACACAGTGGCTCCACCTTTTTGTACCAGCCAAATAGTCATAATGAAAGTTGTTGTTAGTATTCAAACAGCTTTCTACTAACACTCAAGCTGTCCTCCCACAGCCCAAAAGATGCACATTTTAGGTTAACTGGTAATTCCAAACTGGCCCTGCAGGTTTATGAATGTGTGCATACACATGAGAGGGTGGTGCAATCTTAAACTGTAGCTCACCCACAACCCTGAAATGCATTAAGTGTATTGAGAAAAGTCACATTTTTCTTTGTTGTCTTCTTAAAAAAATAAACTGTATTTTTGAAGGCTTGAATGGATCATCCCCACCAATTTTTTTACTTTATTTTCAATTAGCCATTTCCAAAAATATTTCTTTCTTTGGGGAAAAAAAAATGCAGGGATCTAGTTGAACCAACCATAGCCTTTCTTAAAAATGTACACATTCCTGTTAATTAGAAACCATTTAAGAAAATTAACTTTTGAATCAATAAAATTAGGTCTGTTGTCTCTAAACAGTAAATGAACTCGGTCTTAAGCATTGCAAAGCGTATACAGTGCGTTACTTTTAAAACTCATAAGCTTACAATTAAGAAATAAGCGAAAAATTCTTCACTGGCGTTCCCGTCAACTTGGTTTGCGTGTTTGTTTGTGAGGCTGCGGGGATTAATTTCAATATTCAGACGAGTCCGACCGTATTGATCTCTAATCCCCGGAGCAGACGGATCAAGACAGCCAGCGCTCAAATCGGCAGATGCTCTCGAATTCAGCCGACGTAACGCAGCAGCATCAGCGACACCGTCAGAAGCAACAACCACAGCCGGATTGTCCTTCTCCATTCATCTCAGCACCACTTACGGGCGTCAGCGTTGCCATTGCTGTAACCCTTTTTCACTATACATATTCAATGAATAAACAGCTCGTCTCAATTAAATATCCCAAAGTGATACTTCCTAGTGTTTATTTCCACATTGCACTGACGGCACTACAAGCACCTACTACCGACACGGCTGCTCTCACCTCTAGCTCTGGGCGACTCTTCTAATTTACACCCCGGATCCGTGCGGGCCTGGCCGAAACAATGCCACGCCCGCTGACTGGATCATCTGGAAAGGATGGCGACGTATTTTGTAGACAGATCAAATCCGTCTTGAAACGTAAGGCTCACAGTTCCTGGACGTCTCCTAACTCGTCGTTACCACCGCTGCCTAAACTAGCAAATAGGACCCCCTGAACCAGCTCGGCTTCAGAAGCGGCATCCAGGCAGCCGTTCCGTTAATGTCAACAGGAAGTTACGTCATCTGCTATAGCCCGCCCAATCTCTCTGGAGATGGACCAATCAACTCTCACGGACTACCCCACTATTAAGGCACCATGTTATGTGGCTTTTGCAAGGACGATGTCGCTTGTTTAGCTTTTATTCTTGAATTTATATATATATATATATATATATATATATATATATATATATATATATATATATATATATATATATATATATATATTAAGCTTAATTAGGAAGATCTGTTTAAAGTGCGCATTAAAATATCTTAAAACCAAAATAATGACGGAATACCCCGTGATTTCCCAGTCGGAGTGCTCAATATTGTATGACGAGTAGGAGGGCGTGGTTTTCTTTGCAGTCTTTCTAATCTTCCTTGATCTGCAGGGAAAAGACGTATTTGTGGGGGCGGGTGTGTAGAGGGTTACGATGGGTCGCGCGTGCAGACGTTCACTTTCTGAACTCGTTCCTCCATTCATTAAAGTCTCTCGGTAGTAGATCATCCCAGCAATGTTAGTCTCAGTTCAGGAACCAACGTTGGACTGGACGTCAGTTCAACACAGCATCGACTTAGACTACGAGAGTCACCACTGATTCTTTATGGGATTCTTAGTGACTAAAGAAAGTAAGAAATCACACTGAGATCCGCGAACCAAGACGTACTAAAGTTAAGAGGTGGTACAAAATGTATCTTTTTAATCTGCTGGGACATATAAACCATACTGAAATGCGTAATGAAACACATTCCGAAGCACATCCACTCCATAACAAGAAATACAGGTTTATTCCCAATGAATGTTGTAAATTAAAGCTAAAAAAAATTTAAGCTCTCACACGCCACCATTTCACCTCTTTGCATGCATTTTGTAAAATGCCGCACAAATGACTGTTTTCACATATTCTCAGAGGGAGGAATTATTGACTCGCACAACAAATTTTAGTACAGAGCGTATGCATTTCAGTGTATAATAAGCGTTTAAGTGTAATGTGCTTGTTTTTAACATAACATGTAAGAATTTTAGTATGCAGTTCATTAATTTCATTGTAAAGTTATGTATTTCAAAGTGGACTGTATTAATAAACATGATTTTTTTTGAGGGGGAGACAGCATTCCTTAAATGTGGACAGGAGGACATCCTTCACATCTTCTACAACTCTGTATTAGCCAATATAATCTTACTACACTGTAGGGTGCCGGACTGGTAACGTCACTTCAAGAGAGGCCCACCAAATCAAGAATCTCATTATTAAAGGGCAGATTCAGTTATGGGACCCCATGGTGGTAGGCGTGGAGGAGAGAATTAAAACATAACTGAGTACCATTATGAGTAATGCTGCACATCCTCTCTCTGTGACACACCGACACTGAGGACGTCAGCCAATGAATTATTCAGCAGATGTGTGTCACGAAATCTGACTGGGGCTCCTTTATACCAACAGTACTACACCTGAATAGCATCTCACTGTCTCTGTAACTGCCAAGTCAGAAATTTTATTTCTTTCTAATTTTCTTTTATTTTTAGTCATTCTGGTGTGTGTTTAGAAAACAGTGTGTGTATTATCTATATCTATCTCTCATATAGTGCCTTTCATTTCAATCTATTATATAGTGACTTTCATCCATCTGTCTATCTATTATATAGTGACTTTTGTCCATCTGTCTATCTATCTATTATATTGTGACTTTCATCCATCTGTCTATCATATAGTGTCTTTCATTTCTATTATATAGTGACTGTCATCCATCTGTCTATCATATAGTGCCTTTCATTTCTATTATATAGTGACTTTCATCTATCTCTCTATCATATAGTGCCTTTCATATCTATCTATTATATAGTGACTGTCATCCATCTGTCTATCATATAGTGCCTTTCATTTCTATTATATAGTGACTGTCATCCATCTGTCTATGTATCATATAGTGCCTTTCATATCTATCTATTATATAGTGCCTTTCATATCTATCTATTATATAGTGTCTTTCATCCATCTATCTATCCTATAGTGCCTTTCATATTTATGTATCTATCTACATTGTGTATGCATTTCCATATAAAAGGTACATATTCCAATGTAGAGTGCAGTTGTCTCACTATACGATATATGCATCTCAATAAAGAGTGTAAGGGTTTCAGCATGCAGTGTATCCATGTCAGTTCACAGTGGATGTGTTTCTGTATAGAATATGGGCACTTCAGTATGGAGTATATTCACGTTCACAGTGTACGTGCTTCAATAACAGTGCATGTGGTTCAGTATAGAGAGTATGTACTGTTAGGAATGATTGACGTCCCAAGTGATGCCCCCTACCACCTCAGTATCGAGTTTGTCTAAAGGCGCCAGTGATAAATGTGATTCTCCATGGAAGCCTAACCTCCTAAAGAAAACTTAAGTAAGAAATCACACTAGGATCCAAGGACTATGAGGTACTAATGTAAAAAGTTGACGCATACACTCCTGATGATTTAATTTGCATTTATTCCGGTTTATCTATTTCAGTGTTTTCCATTCTCGGCCCTGGGGACCCCCTGTGGCTGCAGGTTTTTGTTTCAACCAGCTTCTGTTTATAATTGGACTCCTAGCTCAATTAAGCGAGCTCTTATTTCCCAGTTTCTGTGTTTTGGAGTCAATGAAGAAACAACCAGACTAACTTTGGTAAATTTATATTGACATGTACTTATATTGTTAATAACTCTTATAAGGGGATAGTTTTTTTTTTTTTTTAACATTTTTCACCCTGATTGTCATTCTGCTTTTCCAGGCGTTCTGATTATTTCATTTCTTATCTACTAGCCGCCCCCCACGGCTCTACCCGCCTAGTAGTGAAACAGGACAAACTTTAAAAATCAATAAACAAACAGGTATCGCTAGCTAAGCCGTGTGACGATGAGAGTCCTCACTCCAGTCTCCCACCTCTTTTTAGGGAGCTCTTGAACCCGAGACACCATCAGTAATGTAACTGGATGAGCTGGACAGCGAGGACACCAAACAAAGCAAGGGGATGGTGCAAAAAGGTGCAAAGTGCTTTTATTAAAAACAACAAAACCAAAAGCAGTGTTCAAAATAAACAGTGCAGTGCCCCTAAACGTCATTAAATAAATAATCCATTAAAAACACGTGAAATGTCGAGGTTACAATCCCATACATATATCCAGTTAAAACAAGGTTAAAAACAACGGCGCAAAGCAGTTGCTGCCTTCTTCTGGACGGCTCCCCTGCTTCTCCCTTCCGGGCCCTGCACAAGAGCAGTCACCCTACCTGCAGCTCTCTCCTCCCATCGGTCTGGAAGGCTCTTAGTCCCATAGAGCTCCATCAGACTGAGACTTGGGTTCTCCGAGCGACCAGGGCGCTCACACTGGGGCGTCCACCTCCCAAGCCTCCGACTCCCACTGCCCTTATGTGGTGAGCCATCCTCATTCTGGTCACTCCTGCTCCTCACCAGCGCTCAGCAGGAGCGACCACTACTGTCTGCCCCCGTGTGCCGGCCAAACACCCCGCTAGGGCTCACTTCTCAGCTGCCTTCTGCTCTCGACAGTGAGGCTTCCTTCGCTTGCTCGCTCACGCAATGGCCTTCTTCTCCCATAACCTCCGTCCACTTTTATTTTAATGGGGACGTGGTGATGACCAGTTCCCGGCTTCAGTTGTGGATGTGGACGATTCCTCACCTATGCACTTAAGCGAGGAAACACCCGCCCCACGTAGCGTCCGAGAAGCGCTCTGGCCACACTACCGCGCCCCCTCTATAAGCCGCGAGTGCGGAGATTAACTATTTAAAAACGGAGCTTCTCTTCTGAGCCGTGGACGGGCTCTACCACGAGCAGAGGCTCCAAAACGCGCCAGAGGTAGAGCGGCTCGAACGGAGGCTGGCGTGTGTGTGAGTGAACGACGGAGGACCCGTCCGGCTCCCCACTCATGACAATCACGCTTACCCGTCCCCTAAGCCCGCAGCCGCTCTCTCGGATTAGCGTGAATATGTCGCTCCTGCAAGTGATTCTTAGCGCAATGAGAGTAGTCCCATCCAACCAGAATGTTCAAGCAAATTGGGTTTGGTTTGGGTTGGGTAGGGGGTAGGCGAGCGGAGCGAGCAGGGGACAAAGCCCCCCAGTCTTATAAAAGTAAAAATCACACAGCTGTGCTTTTCTAAATGCAGAATAAGAGAAGAGGGAAAAAAAGACCAACTAAATCGATGAGATCAATTATTATCCCTAATCATTAACTTGGCTGGAATAAAAAGCTGCAGCCACGGGGGTCCTCAGGACCGAGTTTGGGTACCACTGCTCTATTTGATTGGTTTTGTCTGTGATGCGACGTGGAGCTCAACATTCCAAGAAGAGTTTGGCGGCTGCACTTCAGACTGGCACTTGGCTATTTTAGGCATTATGGATCTTGTTTTGATGCTGAAAATCCAGTGCGTTGAAGGTTTCTGTTGAGGAGGGACGTCTTTACTGTCGAGTGCCTTAACATACGTCTAGTGGTGTGCTGTTACCCATCTTTAACGATGCTAACTGGGGTCATTGGCTGTTTCGGGTCTTTCAACATCAAACAGTTTCACCCAGGCAACCCAAACTGGATATGATCAGACCCCCTACTTGTGTCCCGGCCGCATTAATCCACGGGTCGTTCCACCACTTCCAGAGCCATCAGGAGGCACTCTCTGCAGCCTGTGTGGCGGCTCAGATGGCTCTGCTCCTTGCTGACCCCTGTGATACCAAGCAAAGGGGAAGTTTTGTAGAGAGAGCAACCAATGAATCCTCGATGAGGTCACACCGTGCTCTCCATCCTTTCCTGCGGCATTCTTGCACAAACTCCTCATACTTACTCTTTTTCATCTAATGTTCTTACTATATATTCTTTACTATATACAAAAAAAACCATAAAGCCAGGGCACAAAAATGTGACAAGCAAGATAAGAGAGGCAACAAAATTTGCTTTCTCACAGAGTTTGCAAATTCCAGTTATTTCAGCTGGCTTTATCCGCTTCTCATTTCACAGATCTGTTCTTCCACACCTGACATCCCAGGCAATCCTGATATTCTGACCTGCATCCGGTTGGTCACAGTTGTCATACTGTAAGAAGAAACCATGGCCATCACAGTTCCTAAATGTCATTTTAAAAATTTATTTTGGGCTGGGCTCATTTCAAAGCTGACATTGAAGGAGTGGTCTTCCTTTATTTGTAAGTTTCTGTCTGTAGTAGCAGCAGAATCTGATGGCTGTTGTGATTTGTGAGGTTTTGTAATTGAAGTTTTCTTTTATGTTCCCTTTAATCATGTTTACGAGTCACGTTACTGTGAATGCATGTTAATTGTGATTGGTGCATCATGTGATCCATCTTTGACTTTTAGGGTACAGCAGTGCTTTGTGCTCCCTGATTGGTGGGATCTTTCACAAGTCCAAAGGTCAATCCAATTACCTGCAGGTTAACTAGCACCACACCGGCAACAGGTGCAGGGGTGCCAGATGTGCGATAGATAGATAGATAGATAGATAGATAGATAGATAGATAGATAGATAGATAGATAGATATGAAAGGCACTATATAATAGATAGATAGATAGAGTGAAAGGCACTATATAATAGATAGATAGATAGATAGATAGATAGATAGATAGATAGATAGATAGATATGAAAGGCACTATATAATAGATAGATAGATAGAGTGAAAGGCACTATATAATAGATAGATAGACAGACAGACAGTGCCTTTCTTGTCTGTCTGTCTATCATATCGTGCCTTTCATATCTATCTGTTATATAGTGCATTTCATATCTTTCTACAGTATCTATTATATAGTGCCTTATCTATCTATCTATCTATTATATGGTGCCTTTCATCTATCTATCTTCATATAGTGCCTTTCACTCTATCTATATATATATATATATATATATAAAGGCACTATATGATAGACAGACAGTGCCTTTTATATCTATCTAATAGATAGATAAGACACTATATGATAGATAAATGGATAGATAGATAAGGCACATGATATGATAGACAGACAGACAAGAAAGGCACTGTCTGTCTATCTGTCTGTCTGTCTATCATATCATGCCTTTCATATCTATCTGTTATATAGTGCATTTCATATCTTTCTACAGTATCTATTATATAGTGCCTTATCTATCTATCTCTCTATTATATAGTGCCTTTCATCTATCTATCTTCATATAGTGTCTTATCTATCTATCTATTAGCCTTTCACTCTATCTATATATATATATATATATAAAAGGCACTATATGATAGACAGACAGTGCCTTTTATATCTATCTAATAGATAGATAAGACACTATATGATAGATAAATGGATAGATAGATAAGGCACATGATATGATAGACAGACAGACAAGAAAGGCACTGTCTGTCTATCTGTCTGTCTGTCTATCATATCATGCCTTTCATATCTATCTGTTATATAGTGCATTTCATATCTATCTACAGTATCTATTATATAGTGCCTTATCTATCTATCCATTTATCTATCATATAGTGTCTTATCTATCTATCTATTAGATAGATATAAAAGGCACTGTCTGTCTATCATATAGTGCCTTATATATACTGTATATATATATATAGATAGATAGAGTGAAAGGCACTATATGAAGATAGATAGATAGATAGATAGATAGATAGATAGATAAATATGAAAGGCACTATATAATAGATAGATAGATAGATATCCAAGTCCACTACCTGGCCGGGATGCCAGCAGAGTGGATGGACCAGGGGAGCGGGCATTGATGAGGAAATACCTCCCCTGGGACACTAGAGGGCAGCCCTCCTGAGTGGCTGTGACACCACGGATTCCCACAGGGCATGATGGGAACTGGAGTTTGGTGAAGCCCCGTTGGGTTCCGTGGGGGCCACCAGGGGGAGCAGCAGAGCCCTATAGAGCACCTCCAGCACACCTGGGAGTGATTCCAGGTGATAGTGTTGAGCCATCTGGAACACTCCCGGGACCTGAATAAGCGGAGCTGCCTCACTCCATTGAGGGGCCGGAGTCGGGAGGAAGGAGACAGAGCCTGAGCAGGAATGGTGGCGGATGGACTGGCGGCATGAAGGGACTGTATATTACTGTGGTGTTGGTATTTTGCACACAAAGCTGTAAATAAACATAAGTGGTGAGTTAAACCTGTGTCCTGCCTGTCTGTCTGTCTGTGTCAGGGGTTAGGGCAACAGTACACCCCCTAGTGGCTTACAATAGATAAACAAATGTGAATGGCACTATATAATAAAAAGATAGACAGACAGACAGAGAGATATAAAAGGCACAATGTAACAGATAGATTATACAGTACCTGCCTAATAATACAGACAGTACACGACATGTGTTTTGCACCTAATTGGGGCTCATCAGGTGTACACACCTTAGCTTTCCCTTACTGGGATCAAAGCTCGGACATTAGTACCTGAGGTGAAGCCTCTGACATTGTGCCATGGTGGCTGGTTCACTTACTTGACAGGGTGAAGATCAGAATATTACATCCATAGGTCTGAATTACAATCTGATTATTACGATGGTTAACTACCAGGTAAGGTTTGTGGTTGGGTCAGCCAGACCGCAAACATTCACCACGTCCTCTCTGTTCTTCTCTGTAATTTCTGCTGACATGATGACATTCACCATCCCACATTTTCTTATCTATACCTTTGTTTGCAAGCCCACATGTTAGATAAACTTTCACAATGAGTGTGAAGATAAAGATAAAGCACCTATTGTCCCCTGTGGGGACCTTCATTTGCAGAAAAAGGTCTCTGCCATTGTCCTAACATTACATCCTATTTATAAAAACAAACTATTTTCAAAGTCTGTACCCAAAGGCACACCTGGGCACAATGATTTCGTAAATAAGTCTTATTTAAAAACATATACCACTCTACCATGAAATGTATAAAATACCTCAAAAGTGTTTTAAAACCCTATCAGTTGTCTAAAATATATTCATAATAATCTTTAAAAATTCCCATTATTTTTTCACTGAAAATCCAAACTAAAATGGAGGTTTAAAAAAATGGAGCCCCCTATCGGTTGGATTCAAAAGTGTCCAAAAATGGAATTAAAAAAATCTATTAAAATATTACTAAAAATAGACAATAAAAGGACATTAAAATTAGGGTACAAAATAATTTCCTAAGGCAATAAAAAAAAATATAAGAGAGCAGAATAAATAAATACTGTAATGTTAAATACTATTCTTCTTCTTCTTTCAGTTGTTCCCATTAGGGGTCGCCACAGCAGATCATCTTCTTCCATATCTTCCTGTCCTCAACATCTTGCTCAGTCACACACATCACCATCATGTCCCCTCTCACCACATCCATAAACCTTCTCTTAGGCCTTCCTCTTCTCCTCTTGCCTGTCAGCTCTATCTTTAACATCCTACTCCCAGTATACCCAGCATCTCTCCTCTGCACATGTCCAAACCAGCACAATCTCGCCTCTCTGACTTTCTCTCCCAGCCGTCCCACCTGAGCTGACCCTCTAATGTCCTCATTTCTAATCCTCGTCACCCCCAATGCAAATCTTAACATCCTTCTCTGCCACCTGCAGCTCTGTCTCCTGCCACCGTCTCCAACCCATCCTCATATTGATTTGGCAAAATTTTACACTGGATGCCCTTCCTGACGTGACCCTCCCCATTTATCCGGGCTTGGGACTGGCATGAAGAAACACACTGGTTTGTGCATCCCCTGTTGCCGAGTTAAATAATGTTAAATAATATGCAATACCATTAAACCAGGGGATACAAAGGTAATATGTTCCTAAGGGCTACGTTATTTTAAAATTTAAAGTTATGGGATTCATTAAGGGTAGGATAAGAAAAGGAAAGGACCTTAAGATCAGGTATAGAGTTCTGAGACAAGATAGGAAAACAGAGGGTTAAAGATTAGGATTAAGGGGAGGAATGTGGGAATCTAGTTTAAGAGATAATATAACTAGGAGACTATAAAGACAGAAGTCGGTTGGAATAAAAACCTGCCGCTCCAGGGGGTCCCAGGACCGAGATTTGGGACCCCTGTCGTAGAATGTGCTTAACTTCAGCTGGATGACCTCTTCTGAAGCACATGTAATGTTCAAAAAAGACAAAAAAAATTGAACACGCCGCACCCGTTAACCCTTTGTACTGGCGGCACGCTATTGGCTGTCAGAAAAAGGGGGTGGACAGGACTGTGCTGGACAGTCATCAATAAATGGGACATGTCCAGCGATTTTCAGTCACTTAAACTGGCATGGTCCAGTGACAAGATCAGCAATTGGCAAGGCTGACGTATCCTATAATTAGAAGCTGCTTAATGTGACATCGACTTTGGTCACTGGGTGTGCCACACTACCGGACTGGTCAGTGACTCGTCAAGGTAATGTAAAGAAAGCGTGCAACTGAGACTGCAGGTAAAGTCGTGTAATGTGACACAGCCTGAAGCGTGAGAAAAAAAAACATCCAAGAGAGTCAAGAAGGTCCCCAGAAAAATCCAGGGGTCTGCAGGCCGCCATCTGCTTCTGTTTCTCAGCAGTGCAGACTGTTTTTATTTTATTTTTTTGGGTGAGCTTGTACCCTTTTTATTAAACTTTTGTCTGTTATTTGGTTTTTCTGAAATGGGGAGACAGTTTTAATGTTTATAAACTGGGGGGGCCACACTGAATGAAGCTTCAAGACTGGAGAGACTGGCTCGGCAAGACTGCTCGGGTGAACGAGTACAAGGAGACTGTGCACTCGGCTGAGACTCCTCATCATCATCAAGGAGTAAAAACCAGTCGGAGAACAACATCAGTTCTGTACTGTTTAAGAGGGGGACAAAAAAAAAGGAATAAAGATCTGTTCTGGTAGCCATTGCATATGCAGTTCAGGATAGCATCAATCAGATGGCTTTCAGCGTGACATGTCAGGCGTGCCCACCGGGGAGGGAGCACACCTGTGTGACACAGCAGGCACAGACCTGCTTAAACCAGCTGAGGGTCACAGAGTTTGTAATTTCAGGGGATTAAGCACAACCTGCTTTGAGCCAGGGGTGGATCTACCATCATGGTATTCTGGGTGCACACCTAGGGTCCCATGATGGCAAGGGTCCTATTCACCTAAAGATTACCCGACCTTTCCCAAGAACTCTGGTGGGACTCTTTCTCTCTTGTACACACTTACATGGGGTCAATCCAGCCCACCAAGCTTCAAACTGATGCCATGGCTTTTTCTTAGTGTGTTCAATACTTTGTCCCTGTGTCATTCCACTTTAATTCACACACATTTATTTATGGCTTTTAATGTTGTGAATTCTTTATATTTGTGGATTTCCTGAATTAATGCCAATTAGAGAGAGGCCCACCCATTGACTAAGGCGATTCGTACAATACTAAATCGCACCATCAAAAAATTGTAAGTCGCCTTGAATAAAGATGTCTGAGGAGGTGTGGAAGAATAATTTTAGGGTAACGTAGCATTCATCGTAAAGATATACCATAAAGGGTTAAGAAATGTCAGAAACCTGTTCAGGCACACCAGGAAACCAGATAAAGGTCAAGTGAACAACAACGTGTACACGGAAATATGAGAACTGGTTTAGAGATGGTCTGCTAAAGAAAGAATGTACCGGAAGAAAGGCTGATGTCATATACAAAATGTCCTATAAACAACGAGAATGGTGTTATATGCACAGAAATGTCAAGGGTGGTGGCTCATCTCAAAAGGTTTAAGAAGAACCAGAATATAATATGAGTTTTATTTTAAATAAATCATTTGGGTGTAAACCAATGAACCAACCAGAGTAAATGTATGCATTGATTGACACTGTATGTAAATTCAGTAGTTAATAAACTGACCCTCTGTTCTTCGTTTCTCTGACCATTGTGACCAGGCTGTAACAGACTGCTCCCTCCGAGGCATTGTGCCGACGAGTAATTAAAAGATACCATGAGCAGTTTTTCTCCTGCCTGATTTCTGAATTGTCCATGCCATGACCAGTGCATAACTAAATATGAACGTAAAATGCATCTTGGTAGAGAGGAGAGAGGTTAGGAGCCTGCAGTGATACAGCACATTGACACACCCACCACATAACACACCCACTCAGGACCCCAAGTTTGGACCCGAGTGCAGCCCTGCAATGGGTGACCCCCCCCCCAGCACCATGCCAGTTCAGATGTTTTTGTTTTTTTTTACGATGGTGGGGTGCCAATCCTGCCGCCAACACCCAGCACCCAGGTTTTCCCTGCAGGTTGGAGGGCCTACATGCAAGGCTGGATGCAGATGAATGTCATACCCAGGATGGAGCAATTACAGGTTAAGGGCCTTGCTCAAGCGGATTTTGGGATTTTACAGGATTCAAACCGGCAACCTTCTGATCCCTAGCCTCAGAGCCACCACTCTGCCCTATGTGTGCAACTAAGGGGTTCAAAAAAGGACAAGTGGGGGGCACAGTGCACTGATCCTGTCTCTTCTTCTTCTGCAGAACAACCACAGGAAATGCCAGCTGGGCTCGATGATGATACTTCATTGGGCAAACAAAGTAGAGTCATTTTTGGCGTTCACGGAATTCGAACCGGCAACCTTCTGACTGCCAGTGCATATCCCTAGCCTCAGAGCCACCACTTGGATAGAGTGTTATTTTATAAAATACATTTATTTATATTTGTCTAACAGTATATATTATAGAATAAATGTTAAATATTAGTATAAAGTGCAAAAATTGCTGCTTGGCACCTTCTTTTACAAAATAATTTTATTTTTTATTTTCAAACGAGCAAATTCGGCAACTGCATTGTATTGTATTTAGGTGTATTATTTATTGTATTTGTCTGTATTAATAGTATTTATCTGGTAGAGCAATGTTATAATAATACTAATAAACAGCAATGCTGAAAGTAGTTGACCCGTAACGAAAGTCAGAACTCCAGAGTACGTAAACGTACTCGTACTGAGCAAATAAATCGAGACAACTTAATAGTACATTTACTAACTTGTCATGGTAGTTAGCAAGTATAGTTTGATAAAACATTAAAAGAGGATACAAGGAAAAACACAAAATGGAGTAACGCTAGCTGTGGGATGAAGTGTTTGAATGAATATCTGAATATTTCTTGTGTTTTTTTAACTGTTATTCCATCGAGGCCTTTAATGACCTCTTGGGCACGGCATTCAGCAGTGTGTGTGTCTGCAGAGAGAGTGTTAACCTCTTCGAGGGGTTTACTTACCTCGGCAGTGACATTCATGTCTCTGGTGACTCTTCCTGTGAAGTCAGTAGACGGATTGGGAGAGCATGGGGGGTCATGAGGTCACTGGAAAAAGGTGTGTGGTGCTCCAAATATCTATAAAAGGACAAAGGTCCAAGGCTTTAGAGTCCTGTGGCGTCATCTATAACGCCGTGCGTAGAACTCGCACTATAACATGGCGTAAGCACAAAAGCCGAAATGTGCTTACGCACAGAAAAATCCAGATGCAGGAATCTGTGCGCATCAACTTCCACGTTCTTCCGCTACATAAATCCCGATCAGCGTGAAAAGTAACGCTCGTGCACGCGCATTATGTAACGTCCCAAATCCTCCCAGAATTACGCCTCTTTGAATATGCAAATCAATATAAATCGCCCTTAAGCTCAGCCTTCTGTGAAAAGACAATGGGAAAAGCACGGGGGAAAATATAAGAATTTCAGCAAATACCAAGTGGAGGCAAAGGAAAAACATACTATGTGTTCAAATAAGCCGTGGGATAATCAACAAAAGGAAGTTGATCGAGTGACATAGCGTGTTGGAGAAACTTCGCACAGTGCCGGAAGTAAAAAAAGAAGTCACATATCAAAGTCGCCATGAAAAGCCGAGTCGTAGCCCACTGTCTGAGTGTCATATGAAAGTTTATTAGGGTACAGAGAAAAAAGGCACACAGTGGGGAAAAAGCACGAAATGTCAACTTCAATCTCGACATTTCCACTTTAATTGCGTAGTTTATTTTGTCATTTAGTAGAACATCATAAACTTCATCTTAAAATCGTTTAATTAACCAGTTTCTCAAATCACATCGTAATTAAAGTAGCACGTTAAATGCTTTGTTTTGTATGTGACCTTCTATGTGCACTGTGTGTGTGAATCACTACTTGCTTCTTAAACCAGCTCTCTTCCTCCGACTGGACACAGAGTCCATTACATTCGTGATATTACAGCTCTCTGAATAACTAAAATACTGAGATGTATACGTGATATCATTTTTATGATGATAGGAGTTAAAGCACGTTATTAAACATGGGTTTCACGGCGCAGTGATTGTGCGCGACCAATGAAATAATTTATTGCTGCAGTACTCATGGGTGGCTCTAGGCTTGTGGTGGCACTGGGCAGAGGAAGAATTGGTGGCTCCTTCGCCCGCCAATGTCAGTAAGGTAGCTTACGCACAGTGGACGGCCACATCCGTTGCAGACACTGCATAGCCACCTCGTGCTCATGACACAAGCATTTAACTTTTGCCGAAATTTGTCGCTGTGTTTTTAGCTGTGTTGTTATTTTCTCTTTCTGTTTTATATTCAATATATATTGGCATAGCCGCCCCTGCAGTCCTTGCTTTTCTTTCCCCAAATACCCAATCACCACACAAAAACCATAAAACCATTTCAGGTGACTACCTGTTGAAGCTCATCGAGAGAATGCCAAGAGTGTGCAAAGCAGTAATCAGAGCAAAGGGTGGCTATTTTGAAGAAACTAGAATATAAAACATGTTTTCAGTTATTTCACCTTTTTTTTGTTAAGTACATAACTCCACGTGTTCATTCATAGTTTTGATGCCTTCCGTGAGAATCAAGTTAATTACAGTCAGATGCGTTACACTAATAAACAATGCGGTTAGTTTCAGTGTATTTATAAAGCAGCGTCAGGAAAATAAGGAGTAACCACACAGGAACAGTAGCACTGCTTTGACTCTGGGTGCCGCCAGTCAGCAAAACCGAGCGTAGAACTTGCGTACGACAAGGTATGAGGTACCGTGGAAAAGTGCGTGGCTTTACGCCAAGTGTAGGTTTTATACATCGCGATTTGAACGTGGAAAAGTTCTTACGCAACATTTCTGTGCGTACGCACCGTTTATACATGAGGCCCCTGGTGCTTCCTGTCTGTGAGACATGGACGCTATCCAGTGACCTGAGATGAAGACTGGACTCCTTCAGTTCTGTGTCTCTTCAGAGAATCCTTGGGTCCTGCTGGTTTGACTTTGTGTTGCTCATGGAGTCCCGAATGAGGCACATGACCTGCATTGTGAGGGAGCGTCAGTTACGGCACTACGGTCATGTGGCGCGTTTCCCTGAGGGTGATCCGGCTCGTAAGATCCTCATTGTTGGAGACCCAGGCCAAGGGGTCGCCCACGTAACACCTGGCTGCGGCAGATAGAGGGTCATTTCCGAAGGGTAGGACTGGACCGCGTGTCTGCCTGGGGGGTTGCCAACTGGGATCCCAAGTTGTTTCGTCGTGTAGTGGGTGCGACAACACATTGTACCAGTGCAGGCTCCCCAACTTGACTTGACTTGTTATTCCATTAGCCTTTTGCTCTTAACTGGCGACAATAACTCAAACCCACAACCTGTTCCTTCTTTGAAAGTCACGTGACTTTACCGCCAAGACTTCCAACCTCTGCTGACGATGAATCTGCTTGCTGCGTATTAATTTCCGGTGAGGACTAAATAGAATTATTTTGACTTCTGCCTAAATGACTGAAATTAGTTTATCGTATATCCCACAAGATTCAATAAATCAAACATGATCAAGTTATGTTCAAAAGTGGAACGTAATATAAAGTAAATAATAATAATAATAATACAGTACATTTTATTTATATAGCGCCTTTCCCATGCTCAAGGCACTTCACAGAGTCTTAGAAGAAAACAGCAGGGTATATGTAGCATTGGATACAAATGTTTTCCTGAACAGAACAATGAAACAGATAAAGCATTAAATGGAATCTGCTGCTTCTTCTTCTTTCGGTTGCTCCCGTTAGGGGTCGCCACAGCGGATCATCTTCTTCCATATCTTTCTGTCCTCGTCATCTTGTTCTGTCACACCCATCACCTGCATGCCCCCTCTCACCACATCCATAAACCTTCTCTTAGGCCTTCCTCTTTTCCTCTTCCCTGTCAGCTCTATCTTTACCATCCTTCTCCCAGTATACCCAGCATCTCTCCTCTGCACATGTCCAAACCAACACAATCTCGTCTCTCTCTGACTTTCTCTCCCAACCGTCCAACCCGAGCTGACCCTCTAATCTCCTCATTTCTAATCCTGTCCATCCTCGTCACACCCAATGCCAATCTTAGCATCTTTAACTCTGCCTCCTCCAGCTCTGTCTCCTGCTTTCAAGTCAGTGCCACCGTCTCCAACCCATATAACATAGCTGGTCTCACTAAATAGAATGAAGGACAATAAAGCAGAGTAAAATACTAAATTCAATACTAAAAGAAAAACCTAACAAATAACCTAATTTGTGATATAACAAACGCACAAATTATCCTGAGCCCCTGGACAGAGGGGTAAACTGAAAGCGAGTGCAGAATGTGAAGTGAAGTTTAAAAGCCTTCCTAAATAGATGAGTTTTAAGTTGTTTTTTAAAAGAATGAATGGAGTCGGCTGATCTCATTAATTTCGGGATGTCATTTCAAAGTCTGGGTGCTATGGAGCTAAAGGCCCTGCTGTCACCCATAGAGTGCAGGTGAGTCTGAGGTACAACAAGATAACCAGAATCAGAGGACCTTAGTAGGTGAACAGGAGCCTAGTGATTTAGAAGGTCACTGATGGAGTGTGGTGAGAGGCCATTTAAAGCTTTGTAAGTTATTAGTAGGATTTTATATTCGATTCTGTAAGACACAGGGAGCCAGTGTAGGCGGAATAGGATGGCTGCGATGTGCTCGCTGTTGTTGGTTTGAGTAAGGACTCTTACAGCAGAGTTTTCAATCAACTGGAGCTGTGATATAAGATTAGAAGGGACACCTGCCAGCAGTGAGTTACCATAATCGATGTGATAAAAGCATGGAAAAGTTTCTCAGCATTAGAAAAGGAGAGGAATGAGTGAACAAAATACATTTTTGTAAATGTAACAACCCGCCATTTCCCTTTTTATTTTTAATCGCTGGTGTGCGATTTTAAAATTTTTTTGTTAATGTGTAATTCTTTTGGCCCTGATGGTTAACAGAGACTGACGGTTGATCAAGTGTTGGATAATCGAGGTTTTACTGTGCTGGTATTGACGGTGCATGTCTGAGTGGCGGAGTTCAGTCATCAGGAGGACGGACTGAGATGCTGCCTTCCGCTGAGCAAAGTACTGTGGGTAGCAGGAAGAAAGAGAAAGCGCGGCTGATTCCACTGTCTGTTTAAGTATCTGCACTAGAGAGTTCTTAGAAATAACGGCCGTCAAACGAAGCAATGCAAGTTTTGTTCATTTGTTTTTTTTTTTCCGTATTAAATTGTTTATGTATATGTTATGGACAAAACCCAAAGTTCAGCCAGTTCCCGAATTGGCCGGCCGTTTCACATTTTGGCAACGAGGTGTGGCCAAAGTCCGAATTACTAGAAATGAAACAGTGTATATGCTACTTTGGCCGGCCATTTCGCAAAGTGGCGAGAACACCCTGTCTGCTCAAGAAGCGAAGATGCTTAAAAATTTCAAATGCAGATTCAGAAGTGAGTTTTCCATCCTGCACGAGAAACTGCTCAAGGCGGGTCTTGTTCAGAAAGCAGACGCCACTTGAGACTAACCTTAAGATCAATAAAATAGGTACCTGATGCTAATTCACTCTTTTAGGGTTAAAATGATAACAGAAATGTGAAACCTACTTATATACCTAATTTTAATTATTGTGAAACAACCAAGTGGCGTCCGCTTTCTGAACAAGAGCTGCCAAGGCTACACTCGATACACTACTAAGTGCGCAACAAATCGCTGCTCGTGCCTTTTTTCTTCTGACTTTGGCCAGTCGCCCCATGCTATTTCGCAAACTGTCTGGCCAAATCCAGAAATCGAGGAAAAGATCAGACGTTGGCCAGTCAATTTACAGCGACATTGGCCATTTCCCGATATGGCCGGACACTTCCTGCTTTGGCCGGTACATACAGTATATATGTATATCGAAGAACCAATAAGTTATTCCTTTCTTGAAGTTAAATGAGTGAAGAACCAGATAGTAATGATGTATATACACTCACCTAAAGGATTATTAGGACCACCATACTAATACGGTGTTTGACCCCCTTTCGCCTTCAGAACTGCCTTAATTCTACGTGGCATTGATTCAACAAGGTGCTGAAAGCCTTCTTTAGAAATGTTGGCCCATATTGATAGGATAGCATCTTGCAGTTGATGGAGATTTGTGGGATGCACATCCAGGGCACGAAGCTCCCGTTCCACCACATCCCAAAGATGCTCTATTGGGTTGAGATCTGGTGACTGTGGGGGCCATTTTAGTGCAGTGAACTCATTGTCATGTTCAAGAAACCAATTTGAAATGATTCGAGCTTTGTGACATGGTGCATTATCCTGCTGGAAGTAGCCATCAGAGGATGGGTACATGGTGGTCATGAAGGGATGGACATGGTCAGAAACAATGCTCAGGTAGCCCGTGGCATTTAAACGATGCCCAATTGGCACTAAGGGGCCTAAAGTGTGCCAAGAAAACATCCCCCACACCACCACCACCAGCCTGCACAGTGGTAACAAGGCATGATGGATCCATGTTCTCATTCTGTTTACGCCAAATTCTGACTCCACCATTTGAATGTCTCGACAGAAATCGAGACTCATCAGACCAGGCAATATTTTTCCAGTCTTCAACTGTCCAATTTTGGTGAGCTCGTGCAAATTGTAGCCTCTTTTTCCTATTCGTAGTGGAGATGAGTGGTACCCGGTGGGGTCTTCTGCTGTTGTAGCCCATCCGCCTCAAGGTTGTGCGTGTTGTGGCTTCACAAATGCTTTGCTGCACACCTCAGTTGTAACGAGTGGTTATTTTAGTCAAAGTTGCTCTTCTATCAGCTTGAATCAGTCGGCCCATTCTCCTCTGACCTCTAGCATCAACAAGGCATTTTTGCCCACAGGACTGCCGCATACTGGATGTTTTTCCCTTTTCACACCATTCTTTGTAAACCCTAGAAATGGTTGTGCGTGAAAATCCCAGTAACTGAGCAGATTGTGAATTACTCAGACCGGCCCGTCTGGCACCAACAACCATGCCACGCTCCAAATTGCTTAAATCCCCTTTCGTTGCCATTCTGACATTCAGTTTGGAGTTCAGGAGATTGTCTTGACCAGGACCACACCCCTAAATGCATTGAAGCAACTGCCATGTGATTGGTTGATTAGATAATTGCATTAATGAGAAATTGAACAGGTGTTCCTAATAATCCTTTAGGTGAGTGTATTTAGAGTGACCATGCAGTTCTTATAAGGTGCTGTTAACCTAGAATATTTAATTTATTAATAACGTTATAATAGTTACACTTGTAATTTCATCAGCTCTGTAAAACGCTTCTCGATAGTGCCTGTAGTTACAATCTAACTAGTGGACAATTTCAGTATTGCAACTTTAAGATTAGTATTTGTGTAAGATTTAAAATATGATTTTCCTTTATGTGTAATTTGAGAACTAAGAATAGATCTATTTTAATTTTTATTGTAGGCCACACACACAGTCATATGTACATCTATATCTGAAAATTAAAGTTTGGATTTGAAATCTAACTTCCAAGTGTTTTAATGGACGCTCTTCTGCGAATGCCAGCTATTCCTGCACAACGAGAAGAAGCCCTTTAGTTGTTTCTCTCGTTCAGTATATTCCGATCCTTGTGGCCAGTGTCACTCACCATTTATCAATTGTTCATGTACAGTTCTCCATTTTATTTACTTACATCTCATCAACTGTTTTTCATACATTGTATTACCGGCCTCAGGGAACCTGTGCCAGGTACAAGCCAGTGATGCTTACAGGGTGTAGCCACATGAAAAAGCATAAAAGAAGCAGGCAGCAGTCAACAGCCTAAGACCAGACTTCTCTGATCCAATTTATTCTCATTTACTCAAAAATATATAAAAGCTTCAATCCCTGCATGACGATTGGTTAAACAATGGTGCGTGCCAATTTCCTCTGCAGAACAATACTATAAACACACTACGGGCTCCGCCCCCTGCTCGCTTTATTCACCCCCGGGTTTGGTTAACCGGATATCCAATTTAAAGAGGTCGTTATTTTCATGGAAATTGTTACCTACTCGTTCGATTCTTTGTTGCATCGCTGCTCCGTGATCATAAATATACATCTGACTGAATTGTGGTTTCTTCGAAATTAAACTTGTCATGGCTTTAACTGTCACAGGACCACAGATTATCATAGCATACGGTCCTGAATCGTATAAATTTACGTTTTGAGCATCGAATGATCCAAATGTCAACAGATGATTGTAGATTTGGATATTTTACCTGTAGTGTTTCACTTTCAACAAACAACAAATCTTTTAATTCTCACGGATACGCCTCTTCATTTTTTAAACATGCTGCGGTAGTCCCTGTCTAAAAAAGGCAGAATTAGATCCTGGAGTTTTAGCTGATTTTCCAATTGCCATTTCTGGCTAAACTATTAGAAAGAATTATTTATAAATCAATTGGTCGATCACCTTAATTAACTCCAATAATTTATTTGAGATCTACCAATCTGGCTTTAGGCGTTATCATGGCGTTGAGACGGCCCTCCTATTCAATGACATCTCTCTTATTACTGACTCAGGTGGCGCGGCAGTGCTTGTCCTCCTTGACCTGTCCGCTGCCTTTGACACTATTGACCATGAGATATTGCTGATGCAGCTTGAACATCTTGTTGGGCTTAAAGGGGCTGCTCTTAACTGGTTCAGGTCGTATCTAACTGGTAGACACTTTTCAGTGACTATAAATTCCTCTTTTTCGTCTACTGCTCCTCTTAAATGTGGTGTTCCTCAGGGATCCATTTTAGGTCCCATCTTATTCTCTATATACCTTCACCCTATTGGAGCGATTTTTAGGAAATTTAACATTTCTTTTCACTGCTATGCTGATGATACTCAGGTTTATATTCCTGTCTGCAACTCTGCAACAAATCAACTGCACAACTGTCTGTCTGAACTAAGATCATGGATGGCTAATAATTTTCTTGATCTAAATCAAAATAAAATGGAGGTGCTTATAATGGGTCCATCAGCTAAAGTCCAGATTGTTCTTTGACTTCTCGGCTCTTTCTCTGTCTTTTGCAGACCTCAAGTCCGCAATCCTGGCGTTACCTTTGACAGTAACCTCTCTTTTGAGAAACAAGTTAATTCTCTAGTCAAGAGTTGCTTTTCCCAGCTTCGTCTTTTAGGTAAGATCAACCCTTTTTTATCTTCTGGGAATCTTGAGAAAGCTACTCATGCTTTTATCTTTTCTCGCCTCCATTACTGCAACTCGCTGTGTTCTGGGATTAGCAAATCTCTGATACGCAGGTTACAGTTGGTCCAGAATGCTGCCGCTCGCTTTCTGGTTGGGGCAAAAAAACTCTGACTCTGTTTCTCCAATATTCGCTTCTTTACAGTGGCTGCTGCCCGTCAGTCTTCAAATTGATTTTAAAATCTTGTTGCTAGTTTTTAAATCTTTACATGGACTCACTCCTGCCTGTTTATCTGAATTGTGTGTTTTACACCAGCCATCCAGAGTGTTTAGATCTTCTGGTCAGTTGTCTCTTGTTGTCTCTCGTCCCGAGTGTCATCTGTGGCACCTCATCTGTGGGACTCTTCACCTCGTCACATAAAGGAGTCGTCGACAATTCAAAACGAGATTAAAGACGCATTTTATTCACTTGCATTCTGTGACCTTCAGTAATACTGATGGTTTCCTCATTGTGATTATGTGACATTACTTCTATTTATTATTGATGTTCTTATATTTTATTGCTATTTATGTTATTTGTATGTTTTCTTTTATTCTATTATTGTAAATCACTTTGGCCACAGCATTCCTATGTCGTTTTAAATGTGCTATAGAAATAAATTGACATTCATTTGGAGGAAACACAACTTTTCCCTGAAGGCAACATGAATTAGACGATCTGCAAGTCTCCAACTTAAAGTTTAAAGCCACACAATATCTACATACTTCTGTCATATCACATAATATCATAATATCATATAATATATATTTAATCTTTTTTTGCTGTTCCGCTATTTTAGCAAGTAATAATTTCCGTTTGTTTGTGCTAATGTGACCTTGAGACTTTCAAATTTTCCTACTTTCATATTCTTTAACTTGCTCTGCATGTGTATCACACCAATGTTTTTGAACATCATTATGAAGTCTTTTATTTCTGACCCCAATTGGACCTGCGAGGTTTTCATTTCCACTTGGTCCGGGCTGATTATTACTTTCGTTATTTTCAGAATTTGCACATAGATTATTACTGTTCTCTTGTGCGTTTTTTTTGCTTTCTTTTCTCTTTAAAACTTTTGTGTCTCTTTTCGACGCGTTGCTCCTTCCTCTTCGCTTAGTCATTGACGTGCCATCTAGAACATACGACATTTTTAAGAGCTGGGAGCACATGAAGTGTTTCTGCCAAAAGCATTGCAACAACTGAGAGGTTAGATGTCCGTGATCTTGTTATAAATTGGCTGCTTTCGTGGGACGTCAAAGTGTCTTTCCGAGAAGGTCACGTCTTGATCCAAGATTTTTTTTTATATAATAGAGAGATTTACTTTGGTTCAACAATAGCATTGTTGTAGCTATCAAGAAGGACCTGATTAGAAACCAATGTCCCCAGAACTCGTTGATTTTCAAAGGAAGCAGCAGTTCTGTATCACCACATTGTGTGTGAATGAGATACTAATCAAAGCAGTCTGACTATTCAAAGCAGGCGACTCTTTTGCAAGACAGCTAAATAAATACGTATGTCCTGTAGTGAGAAGTCAAGCAGAATGACCCCTTTTATTGGCTAACTAAAAAGATTACAAGGCAACTGAGGCCCCTTCTTCAGGCGAGATGTAAAGATAGCCATCTACAATAACCTATTACAGAATTTTTCTGGAATTTTGTCTTTTCTTTAAAACACGGGTTTATAGCCCAATACACTAAGCAACACGCAGAAATGTAATTTTTTTTTTTTTTAAACGCTAAATTCTAATTACAGTGGAACCTCGGTTTACGAGTAACTTGGTTTACGAGTGTTTTGCAAGACGAGCAAAAAATTTTAATAAATTTTGACTTGATAAACGAGTGATGTCTTGCAATACGAGTAGTATGGAAACACTTTGTCTGCTGAGCGTCATGTGATCACAACTGAGCTGATGGCTCTTCTCTCTCTCTCCTTATCTCGCTCACTCAGCGCGTCTCTCTCTCTCTCCTTATCTCGCTCGCTCGCTCGCCCAGCGCATCTCTCTCTCTCTCTCTCTCCTTATCTCGCTCGCTCACCCAGCGCTTCTCTCTCTCTCTCTCTCCATATCTCGCCGCCCCAGCTCTCTCTCTCTCTCTATCTCCATATCTCTCTCTCTCGCCCAGCGTGTCTCTCTCTCTCTCTCTCTCTCTTATCTCGCTCGCCCAGTGCGTCTCTCTCTCTCTCTCTATCTCCATATCTCGCTCGCTCACTCGCCCAGCACATCTCTATCTCTCTCTCTCTCTCTCTCTCTCCTTATCTCTCTCTCTCTCCCTTATCTCGCTCTGCTCTCTCTCTCTCTCCTTATCTCGCTCGCCCAGCGCGTCTCTCTGTTTACTACAGCATTGTGACTGTGTGTGTGTGTACTGTGAAGTGCGAGTCCCCATCTTGCTCCCCAAAACACAAATCTGAGTCTCAGTACCTTAACACCAGCTTTATTCAACTTGAAACAGCAACAGCGCTGTTATTTATTGTAGTGGGATCTTTATAATGTTCTTTGTATGACCCATTGATGACAGGCGCTTATAGCATGTTTGCGATCTTTTTGGATGCACTTATACTCCGAACTGCTACAGCGCTGGGAGACTCCGATTGCTTTGGGATGCTCTACCGCGTGTCGTCCCGTTAGGTGGAATCCCACATGAGTTTAGAAACTCACACCAGCCATGATTCTTTTTAAAGGTAAAGTGCAGGTTAGTTTGTATTATGTATTTTACTTTATATTTTGTATTAATCATTTTTATATGAATAGTTTTGGGTTGTGGAACAAATCATCTGAGTTTCCATTATTTCTTATGGGGAAATTCGCTTTGATATACGAGTGCTTTGGATTGTGAGCACGTTTCCAGAATGAATTATGCTCGCAAACAGAGGTTCCACTGTACTTGGTACTTGTATAGCACCATAAATAAAGTCCACGTGTATGTCCCTACATGTAATCCCAAATTAAAGCTCAGAAACAGCAATAAACAGTATTTGGCAGAACTTCACTGAATTGAATTCCACTTCCCGAAACTCCAATTCAATTCCAGTTTAGTTTCCTGTAGTTGTTGTTGAATTTCAATTCCAAATCTCATTTCCTTGTTTGAAATGGAACTGTTGAGTTCATTCCAGAATTGACCTCAGCGCTGGAATTGTGTCCTGAAATGGTCACGAGTCTTGGATGGTTGCAAATCTTCGCGACCCATCGTCCAACCGACACAAAATTCAATACTGTGGGAAGGGTGTGACCCCGAACAAGTCACCTTACCCGCCTGTGCTCCAGTTGGGAAAACAAACAAACAAACAAACAAACAAAAGAATCGCAACCAATTGTATCTCAAATGTTGTAAGTTGTCAGCCAAATAAATAAATGTAAATGTGACATTTGGCATATGCTAATATGAAAGCTCGAACTGCCACCTGGTGGAATCCTCCAGATTTACATAAAGCACAAGTATGGTCAGTACACAGCAGCGCCCCCAAGAGTACAAGTCGTGTACAGTCAAGTATATTAAAAAAAAAAAAAGCCCTAAGGCCAGGTTCATACTTCATGTTATGCGCCACGTGCTCCAGTGGACGCTACTGCTATACAAGCGTTGTACACTTGCTCACGTACTTCACATAAATCTGGAAGATTCCACCAGATGGCAGTGCGAGACATCACGGAGAGAAAACATTTGGCTTCTCTGTGCTGTGAATTACCAGAAACATCCATTAAATTCCGAGAACACCTTGGCACAATATCTCTGAAAAGGATATTTAAGGATTACATCTATAAGTCCAGGGATGTGCCCATTCCAGGAAGCATCGGGTGTGAGAAAGAAACAATCCCTGGACGTGGCATCAGCTCATTGCAAGGTGAACACAAGCGCACACGCACACACACACACACACACACACAGGCGTCATTTTAGCATCACCAAATCCTCAAATCTGCATCTCTTTGGAAGGAAACCGCAGCACACTGTGGAAACGCACCAGGACAAGATGCAAACTCCTGGCAGGAAACACCAGGGACGAGACTCCATACTGTGACGCAGCAGTCTTACCACTCTGTCACCGTGTCACCCTCACATGAGTAATTATTAGCAGTATTTATTATTTTTATGAAATTAACAATTTATCTGTAAAATGTAACACACATACTTTAACATATTTCACCATGAAAGTGATATCAAGTATAAATCTAAGGATTCTAAATGTGCAGAGAGCTGGAATATCAGAAATGTGACGTATTCTGTGTGGCGCTGCCGCTGCTGTCAGTTCAGGAGGAAACCACAGAAATGCATAGCGATTAACAACTGGGTCGCTTTTAAGATGACGTTTACGACGGTCTACTTCAATGGGCTCTATTCGATAAGGGCGCGCTTCAAACGGCGACCTCGATTGGACGCACCGAATAAAGGCGTGCGTAAATAAAGGCGAGCTTCAAACGGGCGACCTCAATTGGGTGCGGCGAATAAAGGCAAACGCAACAAAATTATTAGAGAAAATTTATTAGATAAAGGCAATGATTGAACGTATAAAAAGGCGAAAGCAAGAATATTAAAACATCCAATTAATTAATGCATGAACTTCTAATGACCTATTTCTAAAGCTCTCTATATTTTGTTGTTTTCTGCTCTTACTCATTGTTGTGTTACACTTGAAGCTGTAGATTATGTGCAATGTCATGTACAGTAGACATTCAAGATGCGGTCTATTAGCATTATCAAGGACAATTGATTTAATTCGCTCCGAAGTGTCTCTGTGCATTTCCCGTTGATAGTTTTCTCCTTTCTGAATGTGTAGCCTTCGACTACGAGTAGATCTGCACCTTTGTTGCTCTTCACATATTCCAGAGCCATTTGAACGAAATTATCTACGAATGCCTTTATTCACCGTGCCCAATTGAGGTCGCCCGTTTGAAGCTCGCCTTTATTCACCGCCCAATTGAGGTCTCAGGTTTGAAGGTCGCCTTTTGTGCGCGCCCTTATTGAAGGATACCACTTCAATGATTAAATAAACTACGAGATTAAAGCAGACATCGAGATTAAAGCTGAAACATCCACTTTAATCACAAAAAAGACCTTTTCACTGTGTCTCTAATATTTTTTTCTCTGTGGCTCAAATACGTCGCCGTACATTCTGATGATGTTGTGAAGGTGTAAAAAAAAGAGACGGCACAGAAGGCAGGATGTGAGACTTTTAAAATGTATCGTGTCGTTACGATGGGGAATATACGACACTTGAATATCAAAGCACCACAATTGCATTTGTAGGTCAGCATTTTGCTTCACCACATCGAACCATTCATCAAACATCGAAGCGTGCACATCGACCCTCAAAGCAGCTTTCTGTCACATGTTGATAGTAAACAGAGACTCTGACGTCCCAACTTGATCACACTAAGCCCCCCGACTTTTTGTGGGGACTGCAGTTTGCGCAGGCGTCGCATTAATCTCTAAGGATGTGCTCAGAGGACGCGTCACATGAACGCTAGGAATGCGTGGCTGCCATGATATGTGCGCGTGTGTGTTCTGAGTGTGAAGTATAAACGAGCCCATAAAAAGTGTGGCGAGCTTACTGCCAAACCAATGGCTGTCGTCGCATCTTTCAGGTGGTTGCTGCCCACTCTCTATGTAAAGCACTAGATAAATGCAAGGTCTTCTTTTCCTATTAAGTTTCCGTTTTTCTATGGAGTTTTGTCTCCTCATAATGACAGCAATGAGTAGAGGAGACTCGAGGCAAACATAAAAGGTTTCACGACACTATTGATTGAACCCTGCATCACCGTGTTGCCTTTTGTATTTGAATTCAATTGTTTATTTTCCGAGGGGGAGTCAAAATGATCCACACTCCAGTTGCAGAATTGATTTTAATCAACTTTCAGAGAAGACAAATCCATCATTTTTCGACATCATCTCCCTGCTTTTCAATACCCTTTGTCCGTCTGTCAACAAGCTTTCGTTTTACTCCGTTAAAAGATGTCTTAGGCTGAGCCGTGAGCCACAAATGCACACCGCTGTCTTCTCCTCTTCATCAGACGTGAATCGTCATCCTCGTAGAACTTCTTTCGAAAACCAAGTCTGTCTGTCGTGGATTATCACATTGGCTGATTTGCAAATGATTGGCCACGTCATCGACTGTCACTCGTCCTATTCAACAGAATCCTTTCACACTCATCAGTGGTGGACGTGGACGGGCGTATCCGGCTCCTTCTTCATGGCTGACGTTTCTGTAACCCTCCTTGAACTCCTCTATCCATTCATACACAGTCCTTCATGACAAAACACTTTCTCCATACTGTGCACAAAGTCTTTGATAACCATCAGCACCAGGCACACCATCGGGCCACAGAAAACGAATCACTGCACGTTGCTCTTCTTTCGTGCAAACCACAAGTCAGGTAGCCATAGTTTCACACACCGCAGTTACAAATGATCTGACGTAACACGTTCACTCGGCACATCAGTGACTGGGGAGATGGGGACCAAGGGAGGGTGCCGCCACCAGAAGTGCGGACCATTTTCAACAGAATAGCATTGCAGACCAATCACCTATGACAGCGTTTCTCAACCTTTAAGTATTTGCAACCCGAGTTTTCATAACAGCTTTAATCACGGCCCCCTAATGTTTTGTGAAAGGAGACCACTAATAACAATTTGTTCTTTTTAAATTAATAATATATCATAGACGCATATTTTATTATACCTACTTAACTTTTATTGACATTTTTCTAACTCTATATTTATTTTTCTAGTATCAGAATGTAGTTTAAGTCAATTTATTTTGGTTTCAATAAATGTATTTTTAATATTTTTGATAATTGGTTTCTTTTTTTCACATCGTCACGTCCCCCATTTTGTTACTTCATGGCCCCCCACAGAGAGGCCCACCCCACAGTTTGAGAAGCACTGACCTATGAGATCAATCAGATACGGGTGCATGTCAATAAATTAGAATTTCATCAAAAAGTTCATTTATTTCAGTAATTCAATTCAAAAAGTGAAACTCATATATTCTATAGATTCATTACACACAGAGCGACGTATTTTAAGTGTTTATTTCTTTTCATTTTGTTGATTACAGGTAAAGAAAACTCAAAATTCAGTATAGATAGATAGATAGATACAGTACTTTATTAATTCCAAGGGGAAATTCACAATATAGAAATAAGAAAATTAAGTTTGGTTAATATATTACATTATATATAATATATATATATATATTATATATATATATATATATATATATATATATATATATATATATATATATATATATATATATATATATATATATATATATATATATATATATATATATATATATAATATATATATATATATATATATATATATATATATATATATATATATATATATATATATATATATATATATATTTAATATATAAACATTTAACCATAACCTAAAATCCATGCATTGTAATAAATATGCCAATCAAAAAACATTAATTATAAAATATTGTCAGGATCAACACTAATGCACAGTTTGAGTCAGTAAAGTAACAACCAATAATAAACATCCATCCATCCAGCTAACTACAGGGTGACAGGGGTCTGCTGGAGCCAATCCCAGCCAGAACAGGGCACACGGCAGGAAACAAACCCCGGGCATGGTGCCAGCCCACCGCAGGGCACACACCCACACACACCATACACTCACTAGGTACAATTTAGGATTGCCAATGAGCCCAACCTGCATGTCTTTGGACTGTGGGAGGAAACCGGAGCACCCGGAGGAAACCCACACAGACATGGGGAGAACATGCAAACTCCACGAGGCAGCAGCGCTACCACTGCGCCACCATGCCGCCCAATATCATTTAATTCAATACATTGAAAAGAATTCAAGGTTAAGGGTAGTTATCATACATTGTCTGGTGGAGAAGTAGAGTTTGTTTTAGTGGTATATGGTGTCCTACAGGTGTGTGAACTTATCGAAAACAACCCACCAGAAATCGCCTTCCATAACCTCAAAGTCTGCTAACTTTGCTGGGGTTTTTTTCCCCTACTGTTCAAATGTATGCGGTTCACCAGGAAGGATATGGTTAAAAGGGGGCGTTTCCTTATGCAAATATCGTAACTCCGGTGTTACTGAAGCAGCGCTTCAGTGTAACTGTAATTATCAGTCAACGGTGTGGAGCATATTTTGAAGAAAGAAAAATACCGATATTGCGGAAATTGGATGTAAAAATAATGAATTGTATTAATTGATTAAGTATTGATTAAAATATACAAGTAATTTTCAGTACAGGGTGGTCCAGATCTAATTATGCAGATCCAGATCGTCTGGATGACTTTGATTCATGCGGGGACGATTCCAGTTTGGTGTGAAGACGATTCTTCATGTCGTCAGTTCGCACACTTCTCGATGGTCCGGGATTTTTCGGGTGATTTTCAATGTAATAAACTTAATAAGTTATAGCGTAATGAAAATTGCATAATTGGATCTGGACCACCCTATAGAACATAAGTTAACTTTCCGTTTTTTTCCAGAAAAGGTCTTTTACTTTCACCAATTACAGTATTTTTACCGTCAAATTTGCTGATATTTTTTACAGCGACATATCAAAATGTACTAAGCAGTCATATGGGAATAATCTTTTTTTTTCTTTTTAATATTTTGATCTTGATTTTCATTCTGCTTTTCCAGGTGTTCTAATTGTTTAATTCATCCATTATTTACTAATTAGTGGGTCTGACGCTGAAGTAGTTCCAGCCTTTCACAACTCAGTGTTGTTCTTGAGTGTCTGCTCTGCTTGTTTTCAATTGTCTTTAATATTAATAATAATAATAATAGTTATTTGTATAGAACGTCTCCCGTGCTCAAGGCGCTTAAGATCCAATGAAGGGTATAAACTGCACAGAGAAAGGGCAACATATAATGACCTCAACAAAAGAGAGTTAAGCATTCAAATCTGTAGCAAAAATAGAAATATTTTTCAATGTCTTATAAATGTAAAAATCACGCTGCTGTGCTTTTCTGAATGTAGAATAAGAGGGAAAAAAAATACCAGTTAATTAAATAAGCTCATTTGTATCAGCTGTTGTCATTGATTAGGAATCTCTTTGGGACAAAAACCTGATGCCACAGCGCAGGAGCCCCAGGACCGCGTTTGAGACCCCGGGTTTAGGGTTTGTTTAGATCTTTTGTGTAAATCTAAAGTACGCTTTAAGTTATCAGGAGATGCCATATCTGTTGATGGTATCGGTGTTTTATTGTACTGTATATTTAAGGTCAATTCTGTTACATAAAGACCTGTTACATACAACAGCAGCATGTGCGTCGATGCTACGACAGTGACACGCTGGCTAATGTTTTGTTAATGTGCTTCATATCAGACCTCGGATAATGTTATTATTTCATTTGGACTTGAATTTCACTACATTTAGCTACGTAAATGTGGAGTCAATTTTAAGTTCCAAATCCGCGCGTATATACAGTGGGATGCAAAAGTTTGGGCAACCTTGTTAATAGTCATTATTTTCCTGTATAAATCGTTGGTTGTTACGATAAAAAATGTCAGTTAAATATATCATATAGGAGACACACACAGTGATATTTGAGAAGTGAAATGAAGTTTATTGGATTTACAGAAAGTGTGCAATAATTGTTCAAACAAAATCAGGCAGGTGCATAAATTTGGGCACCGTTGTCATTTTATTGATTCCCAAACATTTCGAACTAATTATTGGAACTCCAATTGGCTTGGTAAGCTCAGTGACCCCTGACCTACATACACAGGTGAATCCGAGTATTTAAGGGGTCAATTGTAAGTTTCCTCCTCCTTTAATTTTCTCTGAAGAGTAGCAACATGGGGTCACAAAACAACTCTCAAATGACCTGAAGACAAAGATTGTTCACCATCATGGTTTAGGGGAAGGATACAGAAAGCTGTCCCAGAGATTGAAGCTGTCTGTTTCCACAGTTAGGAACATATTGAGGAAATGGAAGACCACAGGCTCAGTTCAAGTTAAGGCTCAAGTGGCAGACCAAGAAAGATTTGGATAGACAGAAGCGACGAATGGTGAGAACAGTCAGAGTCAACCCACAGACCAGCACCAAAGACCTACAACATCATCTTGCAGCAGATGGAGTCACTGTGCATCGTTCAACCATTCGCGACTTTACACAAGGAGATGCTGTATGCGAGAGTGATGCACGAGGAAGCACAAACAGAGCCGCTTGAGGTCTGCTCAAGCACATTTGGACAAGCCAGCTTCATTTTGGAATAAGGTGCTGTGGACTGATGAAACTAAAATGGAGTTATTTGGGCATAACAAGGGCGTTATGCATGGAGGAAAAAGAACACAGCATTCCAAGAAAAACACCTGCTACCTACAGTAAAATATGGTGGTGGTTCCATCATGCTGTGGGGCTGTGTGGCCAGTGCAGGGACTGGGAATCTTGTCAAAGTTGAGGGACGCATGGATTCCACTCAGTATCAGCAGATTCTGGAGACCAATGTCCAGGAATCAGTGACAAAGCTGAAGCTGCGCCGGGCTGGATCTTTCAACAAGACAACGACCCAAACACTGCTCAAAATCCACTAAGGCATTCATGCAGAGGAACAAGTACAACGTTCTGGAATGGCCATCTCAGTCCCCAGACCTGAATAGAATTGAAAATCTGTGGTGTGAGTTAAAGAGAGCTGTCCATGCTTGGAAGCCATCAAACCTGAATGAACTAGAGATGTTTTGTAAAGAGGAATGGTCCAAAATACCTTCAACCACAATCCAGACTCTCATTGGAACCTACAGGAAGCGTTTAGAGGCTGGAATTTCTGCAAAAGGCGGATCTACTAAATATTGATTTCATTTCTTTTTGTGGTGCCCAAATTTATGCACCTGCCTGATTTTGTTTGAACAATTATTGCACACTTTCTGTAAATCCAATAAACTTCATTTCACTTCTCAAACATCACTGTGTGTGTCTCCTATATGATATATTTAACTGACATTTTTTATTGTAACAACCAACGATTTATACAGGAAAATATTGACTATTAACAAGGGTGCCCAAACTTTTGCATCCCACTGTATTTTACATATTATATTTTTACAGGCGGCATTTCTTAAAAGGTACTACAGTACGCTTTTGATCTATTGCTGCCATTTGCATTATAGGTAATGCTGTTAGTTTAGTGCTATTTCATTTATGATTTATGAAGGTTCACTTCCTGTCTTTCAGAGAGCACCCGACACGCACACTTGATGGTGAAGAGATTCCTCTGCTAGTTTCAATTTGTGAGGACAAAGTAAAAAGCAAATAAACTGGTTATTCTGGAAGACTCCGTGTGTCCCTTGGCAACTGACCGGGCATCTGCAGCGGGTGGGTCCAACTTCCTGATCAGCGGTGTATTATCGTGAAGGCTGCCATTGCGCAATACCTTCATTACGGGCTCTTTTTATTTTGAAAAGCAAGTGTTTTTTTCCGTATTGTACTCATGGCACTTGAATTCAAATAACGAGGAGGTCATGGGGGTTTAAATCAGTACTGTTTAGTTTTTATATAGCGCCTTCTTTCCCTGTAAAGGTCCATGAAGAGATTCTGAAACTAAAACCTGGCCACTTGTCAAAAGATGTTGGAAACCCGGTTACAAATTATTCCCATGAAAACTCAATTCCAACTCTCACATGTATTGCTGTATGCCGCTTGCCAAAGAGCCACATGTGCTTATGCACTACATGGATATTCATAAATGATGGGAACTTTTTGTTACAAACACATTAAAAATGTCACTTTACACACCATAATGCTAATCCAAAACCTCACTGAGTGAATGTATTCTTTAATGATATTAAACTTTAATAACCTTACTGTATATGAATCTCTCATAGGACTCAGTCCAATCACAGGCATACGTTAGGTGGATGGTAGTTGTTACATTTGGCTCCAGTCCGACTCTGGGTGTGTCGTCAGCCTGTCATGGAGTGGCGCTCTGCCCAGGAAGGTTTCACCCGGAGGAGCCCACCGACAAGTGGCAACTCGCGCAGAATCGGATCAGTCAAATGGCGAGACGTGGCTTTATAGCAGGAGTGTCAAACTCCGGGCCTGGAGGGCCACAGTGGCTGCAGGTTTTCATTCTCACCAATTCCTAATCAGAAAGCAGTTTTCACTGCCAATTAACTTCTTTTCCCTCCATTTTAATAGCCCTGATTTTAAGGATTCAATCCTCTGAATTCATTCATTTCTTCATTAAATGGCAGAACAGAAACGAGCCAGCAGATGACCAGCCAAACTGGGATGTCAAACTCCAGCCAATTTCTTAATGAGAAGCCAGTTCTTGCTGTTAATTAAACCCGTTATTTAATTCCATGGCTTGTTTCCGCTCTCATTCTGCCACTGCAGCCATTCCTAAAACGGTTGATTTTCTGCGTTTTCTAAGAACACCGTCAAGAAGTTTTGGTGACCTGAGAGATCAACCTTACCGAGATCATCGCCTTTCTTTATTTTCAGATATTGTGTGGCGGGCACAGGTGAGCTGCTCATGTGGTGGCTTGTTTTGTGTCTCATTATTGTTTGGCTGCTAATTAAGAAAAAGAGACAACTCAGCCAAGTTAATTAAAACTAAAGCAAAAGAAGTTAATTAGCAGCAAAAACTGGCCACTAATTAAGAAGATGGTTAGAATGAAACCCTGCGGCCCTCCAGGACTGGAGTTGGACACCCGTGGCTTATAGAGTGACATTTAAAAGAGAACAGAATGACTCGCTCGGCAAACAGGACGGTGGCTTCATATTTGAAAAGCGACTCTCTTTTTATCGTATCGTACCAGTGGTGGGTGAATTCAAATATCGGTCGCGAGATTAAATCGCTAATATTGAGGTTTATATAGCGCCTTCTTACGGCATGTCAAGGTGATTTACTGGTTCAGTACGGTCTGAAGATTTCTACTAATGGTGAAAAACTCGGCCATCTCTTGGAGTTAAGCTGACGTCCTTAGTGCCTTCTTATAAGCAGCACATTTTGGATTGACTGTAATATTTAAATGGCACTGTACGTGCACTGGAAAAAATGTTTTATTTTTAAATGAGTGAATTTTAAGGTAAGTTGTTACACTAAATGTATTCATGTAAATCCATTTCTATATAATGACTTTTGCCAATTGTTTTCTAGTACTATCAGCTCATTTATTTTGAGTAGATTTTATTTTAATTTGGCCTTTCTGCAACTAGCTAACCACGTTCAGTTTACTTAAAGGTTTTACATAAATGATCTCCAGAAATTTGAATTTAATTTTTTTTTTTTTTAAGTAAAATGAACTCAGAGTTTAATGCTAGTAATTACTACTAAATAGTTTTGAGTAAACTGAACTTGGTGTATTAAATGAAAACTTAGTATCTATTAATGTATTTAAGCTATTAAACTAAATTCAAATTTAGGACAGAAACAAAGCTTTAAGTAACTTTATTGTCACTGAAAAAAATGTTGCTTTGCCAGAATATTTACAGACACTGAAAGTGCGCATTTGAAGAATCTCAGAACGCAGCGCTTCTCAACCTTTACGTATTTGCGAGCCGAGTTTTCATAACAGTTTTAATTGCCCCCCCTAACATTTGTTTGAAATTGTGATGCATATTTTATTATACCTACTTAACTTTTATCGCCATTTATCTAACTCTGTATTTATTGTTCTAGTATCAGAGTGTAGTTTAAGTTCATTGTCTTGGTTTCAACAGATGTTTTTTTTTTTTTCATATTTTTGACTCTTTTTGTCACATCTTTGCGCCCCCCTAGGAGGGCCCGTCCCACAGGTTGAGAAGCACCGTCATAAAGTACAACTTTAAAGCAGAACAACGTCCTCTCTTCAAGAGTATTCCAGATACTGCATGTTACACAGGACAAGAACAGACACTCCAGATGTGCACATATCATGTTGTTCAGACCAAAACGTTTAGCGGGCAGCCTTTTAGCACTCATTTACTTTAGTAGTTTTTGCACAAATTCAAAGTAGCATTTCAGCTCTTTGGGGTTACTGCAAGTTTAGTGCACAAATCCTCATCACACAGGCTCTTCCTACAGTGTTCAGATTGTCCGCAATGACGTCGCTGTCCATAACAATTCCAACATCTGCATAGACTCCAACGTCGATGGCATAGACGCCCATGGTAGTCATCTGCCGGTCTCTTAAGATGTCATCTCCTTGGAAATCCTGTATATTATCATTTTATTAGAAAATGTTACATTTTGCCATTAAGCTTTGGTATTTCATAAACTTGTCCCTTTTAAAATGGACCACTTGACTTTCAAATTACAGTGGAACCTCGGTTTGCGAACATAATTCGTTCCGGAAATGTGCTCGCAATCCAAAGCACTCGTATATCAAAGCGAATTTCCCCATAAGAAATAATGGAAACTCAGATGATTTGTTCCACAACCCAAAACTATTCATATAAAAATGATTAATACAAAATATAAAGTAAAATACATAATAAAAATTTACCTGCACTTTACCTTTATAAAGAATCATGGCTGGTGTGAGTTTCTAAACTCATGTGGGACTCCACCCAGCGGGACGACACGCGGAAGAGCGTCCCAAAGCAATCGCAGTCTCTGAGCGCTGTAGCAGTTCGCCGTATAAGCGCATCCAAAAAGATCGCAGACATGCTATAAGCGCCTGTCATCAATGGGTCATACAAAGAACATTATAAAGATCCCGCTACAATAAATAACAGTGCTGTTGCTGTTTCAAGCTGAATAAAGCTGGTGTTAAAGTACTGAGACTCAGATTTGTGTTTTGGGGAGCAAGATGGGGACTCTCACTTCACAGCGCACACACACACACAGTAACAATGCTGTAGTAAACAGAGAGACCCTCGTACGGATGTTGACTATATGAGTGAGGCACACAGACTCACACGGAGAATAGGAGACGATTGGCAGAGAGAGAGAGAGAGAGAGAGAGAGACACGTGCTGGGCGAGCGAGATAAGGAGAGAGAGAGAGAGAGAGATGCGCTGGGTGAGCAAGCGAGCGAGCGATAAGGAGAGAGAGAGAGAGAGAGAGAGACGCGCTGGGCGAGCGAGCAAGTGAGATAAGGAGAGAGAGAGAGATGCGCTGAGCGAGCGAAGGAGAGAGAGAGAGAGAGAGAGAGAGAGACGCGCTGGGCGAGCGAGATAGAGAGAGAGAGAGAGAGAGGCGCTGGGCGAGCGAGAGGAGAGAGAGAGAGAGAGAGAGACGCGCTGGCTGGCAGCGAGATAAGAGAGAGAGAGACGCGGGTGGCGAGTAAGCGAGATAAGGAGAGAGAGAGAGAGAGATGCGCTGGGCGAGCAAGCGAGATAAGGAGAGAGAGAGAGAGAGAGAGACGCTGGGCGAGCGAGACAAAGTATATCCATACTACTCGTATTGCAAGACATCGCTCATTTATCAAGTCAAAATTTATTGAAATTTTTTGCTCGTCTTGCAAAACACTCGTAAACCAAGTTACTCGTAAACCGAGGTTCCACTGTATGTTTATTGTATTCACTACTCACCTTCAGTTGCTGCCTATACCTAAAGAGAAAAAGTATAAATCACGTACACCCTTCAGAGAATTTAGAACCTCAAAGAGTGAAAGCCACGTTTTCATGAGTTTAGAAAGTACATCATTTTAAGAAATGTCAGGTAATACCAAAAGATGAGTAAATAATTCCATGACACATCTACCTGCATGCTCATCATGCCTCATAAAAGGTATTGCACTAAAAAGATTACTAAATAAACCTTTTCTGGAAAATCCTGTCTTGCAAGAGCTTGCTGGCCAGCTTGTGTTTTGGAATGAAGTCCTGCTCAGGCATTGGCCACGTAGAGTGACTGGGATTCTTAAAATGGTCTATTTAGTAATATATGTGTTTGAGACCACTGAACCAACGACTGGATGCCTGACATTTGGAGTATGCGACATGATTACTTAGTGGTTTGTTTTTTAATTAATGGACGTTTTGAGATTATTTGCTGTTTTTCCAAATCGCACACTATTCAGAATCAAAGGCAATATATAACAATAACTTACGTTTGTCTAAGTCCGTGTGGTCCATGATGGGTTATTGGGTGTGAAGTCTTGTTAATTATGAAGAAGTTCTTCTTAAGTTTGCATATGCAAGATTTCTGTCCAAGTGTCTGTTGATGGCGTTCTCATTTGATAACCAGGATTCAGCCAGCTCTCTGGCACTTTTATTATTGGCTTTAATCTTAGTTGTACGTCGTCCCAATTAAATGTATGTCCTGTTGATTTAGTATGCGTATAGATCAATGATAGTGATACTTAAACGGATACTCAAAAACATTCATTAATCGAATCCTATGCAGAAGACGCCAAAAAGCTCAGAGAACAATTGACTCGAATCAGAGCCCGCACCCCGCCTGGCACTCACTCCCTTATCACCACAAGGTGTCTGAAGGTGCTGCACGCATCCTGGCCAAGTCAGGCGTCCTATGAACAATCCTATGAACAATCTGCGCACGGCCCTCTTTAATGCTAAAAACAAGAAATCGACAGCAGAAACACGAAACGCAGTGGACAGCATACCATGCAGATCGTGCTCAGCGGTATACATAGGACAAACTTCAAAAAGAATCACAACACGTATACAGGAACACCGCAACGCCGTCAGAAGAGAGGACGCACTGTCATTGATCTATAAGCATACTAAATCAACAGGACATACATTTAATTGGGACGACGTACAAGTAAGATTTAAAGCCAATACTAAAAGTGCCAGAGAGCTGGCTGAATCCTGGTTATCAAATGAGAACGCCATCAACAGACACTTGGACAGAAATCCAGCATATACAAACTTAAGAAGAACTTCTTCATAATTAACAAGACTTTACACCCAATAACCCCCCACGTACGTTATTGCTATATATTGCCTTTGATTCTTGTAAGTCTAATCATTATCCTGTGATGAAGACCCCTGGTAGGGGTTGAAAGATCAGGAATAAAAACTACTTTATGATACGGGATTCATTTTCTCCCTTTGTGGATTTCCAGCTGCAAATATGCAAACCGTATCACAGACCTTCTCTTCCATATATATATATACACAGTAAATATATATATATATATATATACAGTAAATATATATATATATACAGTATATATATATATATATATATATATATATATATAGTGAGCTGGAGGGCTGGCAAGGTACTACGCCGACTTATAAGCCTTGTGCAGCCTGTCAGTTTTGGAATTGATTGTTTGCTTTTATCTCTCTCTGCTCCTAGCAGAACTGTCATCTCTGACTTGTCATGGAGCACGTTTAAGCTCATGTGTTTGCAGTGTTTGAATAAAAATCCTTCTTGTTTCTACGACCTCCTGTGTCTCTGTGCAAATCTGTGTCTCAAGTGTGACAATATATATATATATATATATATATATATATTACACTGTGGAATAGGGCCAGCCATTCATCCCGGCCAATACCCCCAGGCCGCCAGGTGGAGCCCTCCCTGCAGCATGGTGGTGCCCCGAATAGTAGCAGGGAATTATGCACCATGGGGTTTTTATCCACAGCCCTGCTGGATACCACGGGGGCTGCTAGAAGGCGCTGCAGGGAGGAATGACGATTGTTTTCCCTCCAATGGCGAAATGCGTCCAGGTCACATGGACAAAGGGGATGACATGCTTCCGGGTTGAAGAAGAGGGGTTTTCATCTGACCTGGAAGTGCTATGAGGTCACATGGTCAGGGTTTCAGAAGCACTTCCGGGGCAAGGACTATAAAAGGACTACAGGAAATCCCAGACGGGGAGCTGAGCTGGGTGGAAGGGTGGCAACGCGTCTGGGACTGGTGGATTGTGATTATTGGTTATTGTATTGTTATTGAATGATTTTTGCGGAGAGGAGGGTGCTTTGTGCACTGTATAGTCTGAATAAAATCAACTATTGGACTTTTACCTGGTGTCTGACATATTGTCCGAGGGTTCAAGGGGACGACAGCGCCCTCTATCTGTCACAACACACACACACTCTGTTTAGTCAAATGGTACTGAAACCAAAAAAACAAAAAGGCATTACTATATACACATTGCGTTGATCCATTATATTGACCTTGACTGGTGCATAGAGAGCTTGATGATGATCATGGAGAATTAGAATTATAGTCACATACATTTTTTAAACGGGATATCTTTACTAACCCTATCATTCACAGATAACCAAAAGGTTTTAAGGTTCCTGTTTGTATATACAGTACAAAGGTGACAATACGTTTTATTTTACAGCACATCTTCGCTGTACAGCTCAGGCAGTCTCCGCATCAGGACTTTAACTAAACTACTGTGGAGATAAAAAGCGATGCCTGCGACTGCAGTTAAAACTCGGACTCCGCTCGTTCCATCGGGGGCCATTCCGACGGCTGCAGGACTCACTCAACATACCGTCCTCAGAAAAGTTTTCCGGGGCAGCAAAATGTTTCGTTCTCCGATTTTCACTGTAGCTTCTAAATCTGCCACGTTTTGAAAGAGCATGCTTTTTAATCGTGGTTAATAGTGAAAACGACAATAACCTTAACGTCCATGAGTTGTGATAATTTAAAGAACCTCGGAGGAGCCCTGCACCAGTTTGTTAGCAATGCATACCTCTGCCAAAGTCGGGGCCGCCAACATTTGAGAAGAATCCCCATGTTTAAGTACAAGTGAGTAAACTGAATCATACAGTGTGCTCCACTTGTACAATGAAATCTTTAGTTACTATCACGGACTAATGATGGCTGACGTTAACACCGTTTATTTGTAGTTTAAGCTGTGCAACAATAGGTTGGAGTTGCACATGCGAAAATACAATACTGTATATATTATCATACTTTGATTAATGAAATTACAGTATTGTTTTAAGGAAAAAGTACACATGTGCAACTACGAAGGTATTACATGATATATGAATTCTCAATAAAACCTAATAGACTAATAAATAAAGTAATACAAAGATTTACACACCAGGAACGAAGCAAAGCGAAAATGGCGAATTCATTTCAGATTGGTGCAGTCGGAACACGTTACTTTATGGCAGTGATTACACGCATGCGCGAGATGTCAATCTTTTAAAGATGATATTAAATAAGTTTGTTGAAAACATAGAAAAAATAATTTGAAACAACATATTATTGTTAATTATATTTAAAAACACATTACAGCAATCAAATCTGCCAAAATTAATTATGTTGTATTTACTAGGAACCAAAATCATTTTTTTTTCAAGTGTGCTTAAACGATAACGGGACGCCCTTCTTTTTATAATCTGGACACAAGAGAGATGTCTTTTTTAAATTGTAGCTGAGCTTTGCCCGGCTCAAAACGGGTAACTGGGTCAAATGTACTGGCAAGGTTGGTGTACCCGCCAATGCATAAGGCGAAGTCAGGCACGGGTAATAATCCATGCAAGAATAATAAAAGGAAAAATAGTTACACACATAGAATAAAGGCAAAAAAAAAAAAATGTATCTTCTATAATCTTTATTTCTATACTTAAAAGTTCTTTACTTCTTCTTTTCTATGCTTAAAGGTTCGTTATTTCTTCTTCTGTTTGCCTTAAGCATACGGCTCAACACTTAAATAAGTGCTGTTTTACGAGTTACTTCACACTCAAAAGGCCCGTAGGCTGATTGGCACATAGGCATGTGCCCGGGCACGAACATGAACACAGTTAAAAACTCTATACCTCTGTACCTTACACAAGGCAGGGCTTGACACTAACTGGAGAACATTGTTCACTCAAAGCCGTTAGAAAATGACAGCAAAATACCAACACAATTCTGTTCGCGGGGGTTATAGAAACCTCCCATATTTTATGCACTATCATCTAGTAAAATATTCATGAATCTTATAGAACCAGGAAAATGGCTCTTACGGTTGGCATAGGACTTTGTTAATTAACGGGCCCTGGGCATTCTTTTATGAGTTTTGCAATATCTCGGGGAAAAAAAAATCATGGCTGAAAAATGTGTGTATTTCATTGAACAGGCATTTGTCCTGAATATTTTATCTTTATAAATACAATAATCCTTCTCGTTGAAGAATGATGTTTATAAATCCAGTGCACCGTCTTGCAGCTAACTTTGCATTGCAGGTACCCAGGTCTGGTGTCATTTGTAAGCAGTAGTTTATATTAGAGAAAGAATGAATAAAGTTTATTGATTTGATTAAAAAATGAAGGAGGAGCAATTAGTCAGTGGAGGTGTAGAAGCTCATCGTTGTGTGTCATTAAAAGAATTGGCCAGTTGTCCACAAACTGGTGAGCCCATCTCTCTGTGACTTCTACACCTCGGGGTCACTCAAGAGCCCAGAAGGACAGCCGTCGGATTCTGTTAAGGAGAAAATAACGGACGCCATTCACTCGCTCTTACAGCAGAACATACAGCTTTCACACAATCTTCTGCTGGTTACGCCGCGATGACCGCATTGAGTAAACGCACTTGATTTGTTTGATTAATTTTAAATCAGTAGAATAAAATAAAAAATATATATATATATATTTTAAATATCGTTTCTGCAAATTATGTCAGACGAGATTGGAGCAAGTGACTTACAAATTGTAAGATCTGATGAAGACTAAAAGTACTGTAGAGGACTGCCAGTTATGTTTTGCTTTGTAAAAATATAAAATCAAAAAAGATCACAGTAATCCCCGTCAGTACCGCCGCTCCCTATACGCAGAGTACGCAGTCTGCGTAGGGCACCAACTCCCAGGGGGGGCACCATCCCAGATGCTCAAAAAATCGTTTTTATATATTATAATAATACATATTAATAATTTACATATACAAATAAACAAAATATAAACGTATATATTGCATTTTACGGTGAACGCAGAGTAGGCTATAAGCACACGTGATGACGCGTGCGCCCTCACCTCTGTTACGGCTGCCTATTTGGTCAAAAATGATACTAATTGAACAATATGCCTGCTCCTGGAAAGAGACATCAACAGTCCGGCGCCGAGAAACGAAAGAAAAAAGAAGCCCAAGATGAAGCCCGTGCATGTCCCCAAATCTCTGGATTGCTGTGCGCATAGCAGTGACGCTCCCTGTAACTGTTGCCTCTGCTGAGCGAAGTTTTTCTAAAATGAAGCTCATCAAAACGTACTTGCGCTCATCTATGGCACAAGAGCGCATGAGTGGTCTGGCAATTGTCAGCATCAACTCTGAATTAGCAAAGGCTTTATCATATGAAGAGCTCATTTACAGGCGGCACGGTGGCGCATGTTCTCCCCGTGTCTGCGTGGGTTTCCTCCCACAATCCAAAGACATGCAGGTTAGGTGGATTGGCGATTCTAAATTGGCCCTGGTGTGTGGGTGTGTTTGTGTGTGTCCTGCGGTGGGTTGGCACCCTGCCCAGGATTGGTTCCTGCCTTGTGCCCTGTGTTGGCTGGGATTGGCTCCAGCAGACCCCCGTGACCCTGTATTCGGATTCAGCGGGTTAGAAAATGGATGGATGGATGGAGAGCTCATTTACGACTTTGCCTCAAGAAAAAGCAGAAGTGTGCCTTTGTAAAATTTTGAACTTTGGAAAGCTGACAGATGACAGTGTTGATTTTATTTCAGTTTATTATTGTTTATTTTATTTATTATAAATGTTTTATCCATCCATCCATTTTCCAACCCGCTGAATCCGAACACAGGGTCACGGGGGTCTGCTGGAGCCAATCCCAGCCAACACAGAGCACGAGGCAGGAACCAATCCTGGGCAGGGTGCCAACCCACCGCAGATAAATGTTTTATTTAAAGTGTAATTTTAGTTTGTATTTTTTGCTGTAGAGCTACAATTGTAATTTATAAATGATACAATTTATTTATGTATTTACTTTTATTTGTATAAAGTTCTATTTTGGCCCCTATAGTAGGTGTGTTTTTTTAAATTATTTTATTTTTACTTCCGTAATATTTGGGGGAGGAGGCACAAAAGTACATTTCTGCTTAGGGCACCCATTTGGCCAGCAGCGGCCCTGATCCCCATCATTAGATATGACAGTATGCCAGCGGATGTGCAGCTGAACAAAGATGCCCGTCTTTTCCCCAAGCTGTGAAAATTAGAACGTCGCGGTGTTTTGCAGTCACGGGTTCAAAACAGAGCGCTGCGCTACTCGACACGTTTCGCAAAACTTGCCGACTTGAAGGAGCGCCGTCATCGCTGGTGTTGAGATATTCGGTTAACACCACACGCGTCGGTAGTTTGAAGTCTTAACAGCATGGGCTGAGCCACCGCTGTGAACATCGCGTAAGCTGTACCTGGATGTCAGATCCAAGAAAGCGGCGGGCGATACTTGGAGATCAGAGCAAAGGGAGTGCGGTGTTTAGGACGATTGCGGGTTGACCTCTCGAAGATCTGGGGCTGGACGCTGGAGAGCAGGAGCTTAAGCCCCGAAGACACCCCCTTACCCCCAACGGGTCATCGATAGCGCTGCCAGGCTGTAGGCTCAGTGACTGAATGGCCAACGCATGGCACTGGCCGGCTCATGGTATACGAGGGGAAACACAGAGGGCATAGGGGTAGCGCAGCTGCCCCACAGTAAGGAGAACTTCGCCCAAAGATTGCATCCCAGGTCCTACTTTCATGGAGTTTGCATGTTCTCTCCGTGCATCGGCGTGGGTTTGCTTCGGGTGCTCCAGCTTCCTCCCACTGTCCACAGACATGCGGGTCTGGTGAACTGGCTCAGTGAGTGTTTGTGTTAGTTCTGGCATCCTATCCAGGGTGCGTTCCTGCCTTGAGCCCTGTGTTACCTGGGATTTGCCCCCGCGACCCTGCTCTGGATTAAGAGAGTTACATTACATGACATTTAAGAGTGCGTGAGAGCGACAGCGCTGCCCATTCAGCCATCGTGCGGCCGCGTCCTGTAAGGACAAAGCCAATTCAGACTACATCTTGCCTTTCACTTTGAGTACTGGCGAGTCATCACCCCGCTGCATTTCTTCTTCATTTCATGGATCTTCATGACATTTGAAGCTCTTTATGTGTAACTGCATCCGACTCAAGAAAAATCTGCAAACAGCTGTGACTCAGCAGAAAGAACAGCGAGCGCACACACGTACACACACACACACACACACACACACGTACACACACCTGATGTCAGGTGTTTATTCCACCTGTTCCTAACAGACCACGCCCCCCAGCTCGACATCTGTAGGTAAAAGCAGCGCCCGGCACAGCAGCGGAGGACACGACGCCAGGATGGATCTGTCAGCAGGTAACGCGCTGGCCAGGTGGTCGGGGGTCGTGCAGGAGTTTCTCTCTGCAAGACAGCAAGAGGGAATGCATTTGACTCTTATAGGGTGACAACATCTAATGGCTGCTTGAGTGGTACACTGGAGTTCTTTTAGTTTTTGTTTTAAACCGGAGCCGCTCGAAATGGACTAATTTGTCCATAGTGGAATCTGAACGAGAATCTGGTTCTCTCGGCTCACTCGTGCATTGTACTCTCTGACATCTTCGAGTCGATGCGATCACCGTGCGACGAGACGGGATTGGGCTTGTGCTGGAATGGAGTCTGCAGGCGATCACGGTTTGAGAGACAATTCAGGTGACAGAGTACTAGGGATGTGGCGACGATGTAACGGCGTTTATGGGAACAGAATGAGCTGACAGTGCAAAGATGTTATATAAATCAAGTGTATTATTAAAGTGTCAGCGCGGAGGCTTCTTTGGTGTGTGTGGTGCGGTAAAGGAGCCGCTAACTGGCCATAGTTAAGGATTGGGGGCGATAAATTGATGGACTGACAGGATGGGGTCAGGAGATAGACGTGAGGTTACTGGGGGAGTTTAGGGGGGCTTACTGGAGATTGGGGGGTATTTAAATAGCGGACCAGGTGTTCTGATGATGGGCAGGAGACCACACGAGCCTCACTTTAGGCAGCGAGGCGTCTGATCCTTCGTAAAACAAACATAACAAACACGCCCTTTGGTAACCCGATAAGAGAGCCATTAATTATCTCAACGCGTATTAAAACCAGGCGGCCGTTAAAGCCGCGCCTAAACGGGCACGGCAGGGACGAAGTGCGGGTGAATTCCTACCTCCCCCCAATGCTGGCATTTGTCTAATTTGTGTCACCGGATCGGCCCTTTTGTGTCGTGTAATGTGCGAGCCGTGTAATGCAATCCAGTCCTGAAGAGGGAAAGAAGGAAAACCACGGCCAGAAGGCGAGCTCCGCACTCGTTCATTTATGACAGGCGTGGACGACACGGACAAAGGTTGCGGGGACACACCCGGCGCGTTCGCGGTGAGTGACAGACCTCGATTAACCGGCTCTCCTTCCTCTTTTTTCAGCCTTGGGTGACGAGCACAAGAAGACCGCGTGCAGCGACTCCAGTGCCCCGGAAAAAGCCTGCCACCATCAGCACAAGAAGGTGGGTGCGAGTCTGTGTCACCGAGCGCCGCGCGGGGGGTTCGGAGGCAATCATCACAATGACAAAGGCACGTTTTCATACAAGACTTGTAAGCTCAAAGTGCTTTACAGGAAGTTGGATAATTATTCATATTTTGTAGTTCTAATGTTTTAAGTAAAAAGAAGTACAAATGTAATTGTAACATGACAACGGGGGTGCAAGAACACTTTGAAAAAGTGGCAGTGGTGGGCTGCAGGATTTTATTACTGCCGCTAACGGGACGCACACTGCGCTGCCAAGTCGCATAATATTTAGCGGGCGATTAACAAGTATATAGAAATGTATTAATTAGTGGCTGCAGCGAAAGCCCTCAACATCCCGTGCACTCGCCCTCCGTATCGTTTCTTTTATTAAACCCAAATGCTGTAGAGCACGGAGCAGCCCAGTCCTTATTCATCTCTGGCAGGCAGGCAGTGTGGCGTAGCGGTTAAAGCTTTGGACTTCAAACCCTAAGGCTGTGGGTTCAAATCCTGCGACTGACACTCCGTGACCCTCAGCGAGTCACTTCACCTGCCTAAAGAAAAGAAAAGAGGCCAACGGTATCTCAACTATTGTGAGGCGGTCGCAGTGGATAAAGGCGCCAGTCAAATAGAGAGTAATAAAAATCCCGTAGCGTTTTAAGGAAAAAGTAAGCAATTTAGGTGTCTGAATCTTAAAAAGAGAGGCCATTAAAATGAAGGAGTGATCCTTTAGGAGCAGTGCGTCATAATGACAATATAATATTCATAGGTTTAGTTTCTAAAAGCTGTGGCCAGGGCACGAGCTCCGTTTGGAGACCCCCCAGCGAGGTGTTGAATCAGCACCAAGGACAGCGGCGGGCCGCGCTGCTCTTCAAGCCCCTCTACATTCGACCAGGCAACGGGACTTTACCTCCCAACTATGGCCGGACTCCTGCAGGGGCCGCGACATCGATCAGGGTGTATGCAAATCTATGCGTTTCTTTTTCAAAGAAGTCTTCTTGCCAGTAGACTGGCACATCGAGCTCTCTCTACAGTCTTATAACTCAAGGTGCCAGTGCGGCCCTTCAGAGCGACGCCAGTTCTGGTTTGCAGAAGGCCCATCCACATGAAGTTTCCAGAAAGATCCTTCATTTTAGATCTGTACGAAGCTCCAAACAGCAAGTGCCCATGACTGGTTGGTAAGAGATTTGTGAAATACCACAAAGTCCTGATATTAAAAGCACTCTCGGTCCAGACACTAACACAAGCCGAGTTCATGTTTTCTTAACCTTTTGGTGTCCTGCTAGCTTATACCAAATATTAAAAATTCCAGCTTTTTTCCACATATTGGGAAGTTTTTCAAAGCAGAAAGAACCAAATTTATATGCAAAGAACCCATCCCAGAACGAAATGGAGCTCGGTCAATCTATGAGGAATCACACGACCCTAAAGAACTATTAAAATGGCACTAAAGCAGCAGCACGGTTAAGAGTGTACAGTTAGTCATCCACCGTTAATCGTACGCACCCCCTCACATTTGAGCTTCCATGTTTCACACCAACTGCAGGAAGTAACTGTGGCTGCTTTCATATTTGAACCCAGGACTGAACTTTAGGAGTGCCAGGGCCTTGTAAGACAAGTGAACAGAATAGCAGGTTTCAATGGTGCTAATGTAATGACAAAGGTTTCTCTAATAACCAGTTAGCATTTATACCACATGACTAATTAAGGACAAGTGAATAGAGGGGACCACAGAAGGAATGGCTGCTGGAAATGGGGCTTTCCTATCTCAGTAATAAACTCAAAAATCAGCCATTTCAATCAGCAATTGTCGTGGCGAAAAATTTATCATCAGAAGGCTTTTTACCTAAAAATAAAGGCTATTAGGACTCGAGATAGACAGGCAGAGTTTTAAGGCTTTATTGCAATAAATCAACCCCACAGACTCAACCCAATACGGCCGAATGAGATTGAGTGACGATCATTACAGCCATTGAAGCTTTTATAACAATTTCTTATCATTTTACCTCATTCAATTAGCTGATTCTGCACCTGGTTTTACTGTCTATTGTTCCTCTTGGTGTCTGTTTGGCTTATTCTGATTGGTCTAAGACTGGGTGGATGGCTTCCTTTTTCCATCTTTGGGCTTTCCTGATGTAATTTCCTATCTTTTCTAACCTTGCTCTAATGAGCTGGTTTGCTTACCTCCGCTGACTCCCTCTTACTCCCATCCGACCAAATCTTGAGTTTCCATGGGAACCCTTATCATCTCCTTAGACTGGTCTGCTAGTGGAATGTGTTCTCTTTCTATTCTGTTCCCATTTTTTCTAACTGGCCAAGGGCTTCTAATCCATATATGGGTTTTCCTCTCTTAGGCTTTCCAAACTTTTTACTATAGTGACCTGAAGCTTAAGCTTTAATTAAAAAGAAGTATAGTATGTGCTTTCATTTGATCATTGCTTGCCATGCTTGATTTGTCTTAATTTCTACACTAAAGTTAATTGCTAATATATTCTTATAATATTTTTGCTAATGCCTGCATTTGCTAAGATTTTCTCTTCATGCATTACAGTGTGACCTTGCTTGCAGCAAAGGCCTTTTACAATACAATACAGTTTATTTTTGTATAGCCCAAAATCACACAGGAAGTGCCGCAATGGGCTTTAACAGCCCCTGCCTTTTGACAGCCCCCCAGCCTTGACTCTCTGAGAAGACAAGGAAAAACTCCCAATAAAAAACCTTGTAAGGAAAAATGGAAGAAACCTCGGAAAGGCAGTTCAAAGAGAGACCCCTTTCCAGGTAGGTTGGGCGTGCAGTGGGTGTCAAAAGTAGGGGGTCAATACAATACAATTCTTTAGTTGCCTTTCTGCTAATTCAGCAACTCAGCTGCTTCCAGAGGCCTCTTCTCTCTGTTATCTCTTCCTAGCCTTGAATCACAGGTGTCCTCAAACTCTTATCCTGTCCAAAACTGGTTTCGCTGCATCAATTTAGCTGTTCTTTTCTTTACTTTGGAAAATTTGCTGTAAGCATATAAAATAATGCAATATAACTGATTTTTTAGTTAACCATTTGCTAGACCAATCGTATTTGCTTTTACATTCTAATTTATGCTTACTCTAATGTTTTAGAAGCTTTTAATTACTTTCTATGGCTCGTATGCTAATAAAAAAATTTCCTTCTACACAATCACTAGTAATGTCTTGGCTGTAATTTAAAACCAATTTAACAGCATTTGTTCAAAAATACATCAATTTTAATGAAAAACATGAGCACATCTTGGTGTGTGCAGACCTTTGACTGGTCGTACAGGTTTATCTTAACAGTTAAATCCTTGATATAGTGAAAACAACAAGGCTCCAGATGAAATATTTTTTCATTCTCTCTCAAAATAAATGTAGTTAAAGGCTCAGACGCTCTTCACATTTAGCCTGTGTGCTGATGGCTATCAAGTTTAATAATAATAAATAATAATACATTTTATTTGAAAGCGCCTTTCAAAACACTCAAGGACACTGTACACAGTAAAAAAATAATAATAAAAGTAAGAAAATAAAAAGCAGGCAAAAGAGCAGGTAATTTACAAGATCATAAAAACATAAAACAGTTCCAAATAGGAAAATGGAGAAAGTTATGTGGGATAAGCTATTTTGAATAGGTGAGTTTTTAGTCTAGACTTAAAAAGAGAGAAAGAGGTGATGTTTCTTATTTCAGGAGGTAGGGAATTCCAAAGTCGAGGAGCAGAGCAACTGAAAGCCCTGCTCCCTATAGTGGCAAGACGGGGGACAGGGACAGAGAGAGAAAGAGAAGAAGAGGATCTGAGACACCGAGATGGGATGATGATCTGTACCAAATTAGAGAGATATGGAGGAGAGAGATGATGAATAGCCTTAAATGTATACAGAAGTATTTTAAAATTAACGCGATATTTGACCGGAAGCCAATGGAGCTGCTGGAGAACAGGGGTGATGTGGTGAATAGAAGGGGTCCTGGTGATGATACGGGCAGCAGAGCTCTGAACACGTTGAAGCTTATGAATTGATTTTTGAGAAAGACCAAAAAGAAGTGAATTACAATAGTCAAGCCGAGAAGTAACAAGGCTGTGAACAAGAATGGCAGTGGCCTGTGGAGTAAGAAAGGAAGAGAGACGATTGATGTTACGCAACTGAAAATAAGCAGACCGAGTGACATTATTGATGTGTGAATTAAAAGACAGAGTACTAAGCTTTTACATTGTATATTCTCTGTTATGGCTGGGACTCCGCAAAAGCGCCTCCAAAAATGGCCACTAGGGGGAGAAATCTAAAGCAACCACAGTCTCAGTACAGTAATACAAAAATCAATCCAGAGAATCAAAAATAATAAAACAGCAGAAATGAAAAGCACAAGAACTCACCCCACTTAAATGTATTTGAAATGAACCACCAGGAACTGTGGGAGACCCTCTGGTTTTATTGGGCAGGTGGATCTTTGGTACGGAGGCCCTGAAGGGCAAGTGACAAAAAAATTTAAAGGTGTGCCGTGCACAATTAAACAAGGTGACATACAAAATTAAATGTGGTGCCACGCACAATTGGAGATGACACGCTCACGATCAGATGGGTGACAACAAAGTATACAAACTGCAGGCAAAAATAAAAAATACAACGGGAGACCCCAGTTTACTTTGGGATCAGGTTTTTTTTTTTATTTCCCTTGCATGGGGGGAAAAAAAAGAAATAGATGTGCGCCTGCTAATGTACACCGGGAACTGTGATCGTCAACTATTTAACTGAAAAAAGAATGCAATGTTAACTTTCCCTCACTCAGCACACTACTTAACCGGAAACTTCCCCTGTGGACTGACAGGCAAACCTTTCCACCAATCAGTGTTTTCCTTTAGTTCTGCCAAGGTACCTACCCCTTTGTGCACACTTTTACTTGTCGTCACCCCTCCGATTGTGAACACGTCATCTCTAATTCTGCGTGTCACACCTTTACATATTTTTGTCACTTGCCCTTCGGGGCCACCGTACTTGGGGGACCACCCAGAAAAAACACCGAACATTGCAAAGGCATACTACACAATGCAGATAGTAAACAAAAGAAAAAAAAAACATTAGCATCAATAAAGATTCAAAAATGAACAAAAACATAAAATACAGATTTGAACTGTACACAACGAGACGAGGAACTCTGGCTGAAATGTCAAATAACCCCCAGAGGGGTGACCTCCAGACACAGTGCCTTTGAGGCCACCTTGCGTCCCCCACATCCCACAGTCCCTGGTGGTTCAATGTGAAGGTGCTCTGGAGTTTGGGGAGCTTTTCTGGATTTTTGAACCTTTGCCATCTGAACATGTACTGCGACTTTGCCTCAGGAATTGCCTTTATTGATAATGTTTGTGCTCTTTGGAGTTAATATTCATATCATTTTGGTAAAAAATAAATCTTTAATTTTATAAAGACTCTCTTTTTGCATCTAGCCGGGGCTTTTGAAGGTGTTTTCCCTCTCTAGTGGGCATTATTAGAAGTGCTTTTGGAACTTCTGGGACTAGGTGCAAAAAAAAAGTGCAAGAGTGCTTTTATTAAAAATGAACAGAGTCCAAACAATTAGTGCAGTCAAATGTTCATTAAAATAATCCATAAAAAGATAAAATCCCAAACAGTTAAAACAAGGCTAAAACGAGAGGAAAACGACAGCAGACATTGGGGTAACACCAGCCAAGCGCAGCTCCTTCCCAGCCTCTTCAGCTCACTCACGGTTTACTCGGCCGACGCGGTCCTCTCTCTACCGACCCCCCGTCTTGCTGGCGCCTGCTAGACCACTCGTGGTCGGTTGTCCTCCAGTCTTCCTCCTTGCACACGTGGACATCCCTCAGATCCCTAGGGCAGACTCCTCCTCGATGATACCCACTTTCCCATTCATTGGGCACGATCTGTCCCCTTGAGCGCCGATCACTCACTCTATCCGGGACCCCCGACCACGCGGACCTTCCTTTTACTCAGCTGGCTGGCTCATCCATCGTCTTGCACTACCCCCAATGCTGCGCTCTCCAGTCTTTTACTGTTCTCTTCCTTTTTACTTTTCCGCCTCGCGCTTCTCCTATTTATTACGAAGATGTGGTTCAGGTGTGGCGATTAACAGCTGCCATCTTCAATCCGGCCACATTACCACACCCCCAGGCGATTATCTATTTAAAAAAACTGAGCTGGGGACCTGCTGTACCACAAATCGAGGTGGGGGGGGGGGCTTTTATTGTTTTATATACCGTATATCTTCCAATAGTAGCCCCGGCGTTTATTCAAAAAATTATTCGGACGGCCCGGCGTTTAAAAGAGACTGGCGGCTGTTGGAGACCGGCTATTATTCGCCTCGCAGACGTAATGATGATGGGTAAACGGGGTTCATTTGGCAGTAAATTACGGTATGGTACCGTATTTACGGTCACAAAATGTAGGCAACAACACTGGATGAACATTTCAGGATTTAATGAAATTATCAGTACAGCAGTACGGTCTTATTAAAGCTGTATACGGTACTACCGTAAGCATGAACAACAGGTATGGTAGACGTCAACTTTCTTGCCAATGATGCCACCAGCACTGGCCTGCGCCAGTCCGAATTTCGCACGAAAGCGCTCATCAGTCCCCTGCGGAAACTAAGGAAATGCAATAAACTCCAAACTCCTGCATATACGTATACATTACGACATGAGACTGGATAAGATACAGTAAAGTACAGTACTTACCATCTACTCATCGTCTGAATCGGTAATGATTGCTTCGTTATTTGCGACTTCTTCTTCATCTTCCTCTTCTTGTGATGGCAATACAGGTTCTCTCATTGCTTGTTGTCGCGCAGTAATCAGTTTTGCACTCCCAGCATGGCATGGCTGGCCCTCAAAGCAGTGGATAAGATGGTCCTCAGATCCATCACATGCATTGAGGATTCCACAATCCTTGAAGGATTTTCTTATCATTTCTGGGGTGATTTCTTGCCAAGCTGATATTACCCACGTTACTAATAAACGCAGTGCCGGCGCTTTCAAATTTCCGCCATGCTGTAAACCCCTTATCTTCTTCCCCCTGCCATCCAATTATCATACAACTCTCGAAGCTTGTCGTTGAGGGGCTTGTTCCAAACAACATCAGCAGGTTGGACGTACTTGGTGCAACCACCAGGGATAACTGCCGTTGACATTTTATATTTCTTCAGCTCGTTTCGTTTCCTCACTGATGTGACAGCGGTAAGCCTCCCAGACGAGAAGTCTCTTTCGGAAACAGAAAACACCACAAACTTTCTGCAACCACATTATTGTTAATTCCTGAGTCGTCCATCCGTTTGTTGAGGTCGCTACCACAGCTTCTTGGACATCCTGTAGTCTTGCCACTTCTCGCTTTGCGCCCCGAAATACAATAAACGGCTTCAATTTTGTGCCATCTGCTTTCGCTGCCAATGTGACAGTCTCATGACCAGAAGTTTTTAATGTAACACTCCTGTTGCCAGTTGGTTCGACTGTTGTAGAACCAGGCATGTGGAATCAAGCAGATGTCTCGTCCATTCCAATGATTTCGCCGTCTTTATCTCCATCTGCAGTTCACTGATTGGCAACCCACATCACAAAAGAGACAAGCTTGTCAATAACTTGTTCTGGATCCTTCTGCGCCAGCGAGGTCTTCCGACGGAGCGATAAATGATGGCGTTTCATAAATTTGTCAAGCCAGACAGCACTGGCTATGAACGTTTCTTTTCCTTTTGAAGCATCATCAATCTCCGTATCAAAAATCCTCTTCGCCTTCGTGCGGACCATTTTCCTGGAGACACGCGCACCTTTCAGTCTTTGTTCAATAATCCATGTTAACACCAGTTCATCTAATTCTTCGCTCACTTTCTTAGCTGCTCCACCAGGCAATCGTTTACTTCCGGCACCTTTTTCCGACGCCGTTTTCTCAATATCAGTCATCTGCTCGCGCCATTCTCGGATACGTTTTGGATCCACCCCAAAATGTTGTGCAGCTTCTTCGCCTGAATGTTCTTTTGCGTATGTTACCGCACGGAGTTTGAACGCTAAATCAAATGACCGTTTCCTTCCCATCGCTCACACTACAATCACGGGCCACAAGAACACACTGACACGAACAAGACACCCGCACGTCCCTTCTGAAGGCAAAAGTGTCAGTGGAGGTAAAGGTTAACAGGTCACCGAGGAAGAGGGCGCAGAGTTTTTCACGTGATCATGTACTGTCTGTCCGGCCACAATACAGCCCCTTCTTCCCTGGTCAAAGGAGAGGATTAACGTGTCGAAGATGGCATTTTCATGTTCTTCCCGCCACCTCTGCCCTCCCTGTGGGGTTATGATTGACGTGGAGATGAAAGGGCAAAATGTACACAAAGAAATTTCTTTTTGACTTTCTCCCTTCCTCGATAGCACCCGACGACAAAACATTTTTGACCCGAAAAGGTACTTACCGTATGATTCACTGCAGGAGGGCGATAGCCCAGGTGGCACGAAAAGAGGATTAGCGCACGAAAAAGGCGGTGGGTCATTGGAGATCGGCGCTTAAAGGAGACAGGCTACTATTAGAGGCCGGCGTCTACAGTGGTGTGAAAAACTATTTGCCCCCTTCTTGATTTCTTATTCTTTTGCATGTTTGTCACACAAAATGTTTCTGATCATCAAACACATTTAACCATTAGTCAAATATAACACAAGTAAACACAAAATGCAGTTTTTAAATGATGGTTTTTATTATTTAGGGAGAAAAAAAATCCAAACCTACACCTACAAACCTAGACTTTTGTGAAAAAGTAATTGCCCCTTGTTAAAAAATCACCTACCTGTGGTGTATCACACCTGAGTTCAATTTCCGTAGCCACCCCCAGGCCTGATTACTGCCACTCCTGTTTCAATCAAGAAATCACTTCAATAGGAGCTGCCTGACACAGAGAAGTAGACCAAAAGCACCTCAAAAGCTAGACATCATGCCAAGATCCAAAGAAATTCAGGAACAAATGAGAACAGAAGTAATTGAGATCTATCAGTCTGGTAAAGGTTATAAAGCCATTTCTAAAGCTTTGGGACTCCAGCGAACCACAGTGAGAGCCATTATCTACAAATGGTAAAACATGGAACAGTGGTGAACCTTCACAGGAGTGGCCGGCCGACCAAAATTACCCCAAGAGCGCAGAGACGACTCATCCGAGAGGTCACAAAGACCCCAGGACAACGTCTAAGAACTGCAGGCCTCACTTGCCTCAATTAAGGTCAGTGTTCACGACTCCACCATAAGAAAGAGACTGGGCAAAAACGGCCTGCATGGCAGATTTCCAGGACGCAAACCACTGTTAAGCAAAAAGAACATTAGGGCTCGTCTCAATTTTGTTAAGAAACATCTCAATGATTGCCAAGACTTTTGAGAAAATACCTTGTGGACTGATGAGACAAAAGTTGAACTTTTTGGAAGGCAAATGTCCCGTTACATCTGGCGTAAAGGAACACAGCATTTCAGAAAAGAACATCATACCAACAGTAAAATATGGTGGTGGTAGTGTGATGGTCTGGGGTTGTTTTGCTGCTTCAGGACCTGGAAGGCTTGCTGTGATAGATGGAACCATGAATTCTACTGTCTACCAAAAATCCTGAAGGAGAATGTCGGCCATCTGTTCGTCAACTCAAGCTGAAGCGATCTTGGGTGCTGCAACAGGATAATGACCCAAAACACAGCAGCAAATCCACCTCTGAATGGCTGAAGAAAAACAAAATGAAGACTTTGGAGTGGCCTAGTCAAAGTCCTGACCTGAATCCAACTGAGATGCTATGGCATGACCTTAAAAAGGCGGTTCATGCTAGAAAACCCTCAAATAAAGCTGAATTACAACAGTTCTGCAAAGATGAGTGGGCCAAAATTCCTCCAGAGCGCTGTAAAAGACTCATTGCAAGTTATAGCAAACGCTTGATTGCAGTTATTGCTGCTAAGGGAGGCCCAACCAGTTATTAGGTTCAGGGGGCAATTACTTTTTCACACAGGGCCATGTAGGTTAGGATTTTTTTTTTCCCTAAATAATAAAAACCATCATTTAAAAACTGCATTTTGTGTTTACTTGTGTTATATTTGACTAATGGTTAAATGTGTTTGATGATCAGAAACATTTTGTGTGACAAACATGCAAAAGAATAAGAAATCAGGAAGGGGGCAAATAGTTTTTCACACCACTGTATTTGTCGCGACATCTCTTCAAACCCGGCGTTTATTGGAAACGGGTCTCAATAACAAGCCGGCCACTACTAGAAGATATACGGTAATTTTGAATTTTATCACAATTGCCTATTCCAGTTTATTTTGGTTTAGTTTTTTTTTTTTGTAATTTTATTTACAAAACTGAAAACTTCAGATTTCCATCTGCCATTCGATTGTCCGACCAGCATAACATAAAACAGCGAGCCAGCACCATCACGGGATCGGCACACCCAGGTGTCACCTGCTGTTTAGAGCTGTCACATTGTTTGTCTAAACCTAAGTGATGTGCCACAGACACGGGCGGGCATACAGCCTAAAAAAGAAAAACAAAAATCTTGGCACTGAACCACAGGGTGAGGCGACTCAGGTGGCATCTTGATAAACATGGCATTTTCATGCAAATGCATTTATTTAACATTACGCAAGAATAATACAAACATGAGTTACTTATGAACACTGGAAACTACAGCTACAACCCGTGTCTTGTGTGGCTAAAGTCATCACGTTCACCCCATGAGGTTTGTTTGCTTTATTGAGACTTGTGGACACATCAGGATTAGACCTTCATTTAAAGATGAAAGGTGATGCCATGTAACAAACATCAGGCCACATTCACATTGTGTGTTCCATGGCATAAGTTAAATAAACAAACAAACATAAACTTCACACATGGGGGGGAAAAAAGGGCCACCGATTTAGGACTACTTCAAACACCTCAGAGGTTAGACTCGGGTACCAATGACTAGAACACCATTAGAAGGGATCCTGAGAGAAGTTCGCTAATTTAAACCAACTCAGACTCCGAGCCAGTGTGGCCCGACTCGCCAGTTTCCACATTTATTTTCTTTGTAGCTCAAAAAAAATGGCTATTAAATGGGGTTAGTTTGGTTTGAAGTGTGTGTTATCACCGTGCCGAGAACAAAGGGATTCTCTGAGGACTTCAGAAAGGAGGAGCCTGGGAAGAGACTTCGAAAAATCAGCCACCTCGCTGTCTGGAGAAGCTGCTAACTTGTCATCCCATGAATGTCTAGGTAAAGACTAGGACTGGTAAAACAATGACAAGGCGGCACGTAGAGTTGGGGGTCCCAGACTCGGACCCCATTTAATAGGCATTGTTTGAGCCACAAAAGAAAACATTGTTGAAATTACTGAGCTGGGCCACACTGGCACCCCTGCCTCAGTGGCGGAGGAGCTTTGAATGATTTGGCAGGAAGAGGCGGGTCCAGAGAGAGAGAGAGAGCATGACAAGGTCAGTGTTCTACTTCCTGGTTGGTTTCTTCTGATCTTGGGTAGAAGAGTATCATACGTTAGGATCTGCAGAAATGTATTGTTTAAATTCTCTCTTCTATATACAGTATATATATATCTATGCACACACACTAGCTGATTACCTAGTGGCTTCGCTCACTGAGTGCAAATGAAAAAAAATAAAATGTAGTATTTATAAAATAAGTAGTAAAACATTTTGATAAAAGAATTTGAACATATAAGAAGCGTATAAATCATTAAGCAGTAAAACATTTCCATAAGAGAATTTGAATGATGTATAAGAAGTGTATAAATTATTAAACAGTAAAACATTAACATTTAAGAAGTAAAGATACATTGAGTACTACTGCAGTGGTTTCGGGTAAACTACCTACTTGACAACCTTGCAATACGTGCCTGTGATTTAAGAGAACAATTATTCTGAGAAATGTGGATGCTGCCCTTCTGTACTTAACGGCCAGAAGGTCCAAACAATTCCCAAGTCCTAACTGCACATGAAGAGGTCGGTACATCTTCTTAGATGTAAACCCTCCATCTTCTTAAAAGAATCGATCACAAAAGCAACCTTGAATGTTGCGGGGTTTTAGTGACCTGAACTCGCCTTAGGGTACAGTAAGTAGCCGTGCAGCGCACGAGAGTCACGCTTCGATGGTGCCAATTACACTCATTCATAAAGGTTTCCACTCTCCCAGGAGCCGGCGGGGCACTCGAAGTGTCACAAACAGTGCGAGAAGAGAGGATGCCGCCCGAAACTGTGAAGCTCTCGACCCGGCGGAGCAGCCCGACATTCCACGCCTCTGAGCGTCCACTTTGTTCTCACGACCCCTCGCCGCTGAAGGTTGTGTTGTCTTCACATTGTTTACAGGTTGGCGCAGTTAAAAAGTACAAAGACGCAAAGCTGTTTTCTTCATCTCTTCTACTAACCATTACTGCCAATTAAAAAAAAATTTATAATGTGGCAGTTTCCGTGACAGTCACGTGGACGAATATATAAAACTTCTCTGTCAGAACGCGCCTGGCAGCAGACGGCTCAGCACTGGAGTCCAGAGAGGAGGGCGATGCGGGGCGCACTTCTATGGGATAGATCGGCGTGTTTGTGTTTACTTCTTTTCTTTTTTTTTTTATTTATTAATTTTATTACAATCAATACATAGCAATCACGTTTTTACAAAAAAAAAGAATTATGCTAAGAACAGATCGATCCCCACCCTTGAGAGAGAGAGCAAGCCAAATGGTGTAAAATTTAAGGCTTTTAAAAATACCTAAATCAACAAATTCTCTGTGCTTTATAAAATCATTTCAAAATATTACTGATTAGATCCTGCCATGTTTTGAAAAAGTCTGCACAGATCCTCTAACTGAGTATTTGATTTTTTCCAATTTCAAATAATATAACACATCAGTTTCCCACTGACTTAAAAGAGGAGAGTTTGGGTTCTTCCAGTTTATCAGAATAAGTCTGCGTGCCAACAGTGTAGTGAATGCAATCACAATTTGTTTGTCTTTCTCCACTTTAAGACCCTCTGGAAGAACCCCAAACACAGCTGTTAATGGGTTAGGAGGGATTGTGAGTCCAAGACTGTCTGAGAGGTAATTAAAAATTTTTGTCCAGAATAATGTTAATTTGGAGCAGGCCCAGAACATGTGACCTAGTGAGGCTGGGGCTTTTGCAACGTTCGCAGGTTGGATCATGCCCTGGAAACATTTTGAGAGTTTTAGTCGAGACAGATGTGCTCGATATATAATTTTGAGTTGTATAATTGTATGCTTTGCATATGGAGCTTGAGTGAATTCTCTGCATTGCTACTTTCCACTCCTTTTCTGATATATTAATTGAGAGGTCATTTTCCCAGTGTCCTCTTGGATCTTTGAAAGGAAGGGATTGTAAAAGGATTTTATATATTGTAGAGATGGAGTCTAACTCCTTGAAATTGAGCAATAATTTTTCCAGCGTGGATGAGGGTGCAAGATGAGGAAAATCTGGAAGGTTCTGTTTAACAAAGTTCCTGATTTGAAGATAGTGAAAGAAATTTGTAGCTGGAATGTTAAATTTGGAATGTAATTGTTCATAGGATGCAAAGACGTTGTCTATATAAAGATCTCTAAGCAAGTTAATTCCAAATTTTTTCCAGATATTAAAAACTGCATATGTTTGTGAGGGTTGAAAGAGGTGGTTCTTTTGCAGGGTGCCACAGAAAGAAGCTTCTCCGTCTTAAAATGCTTTCTACATTGGTTCCAGATTCTAAGTGAGTGGAGCACAATTGGGTTATTAGTGTATTGCCGATAACGTGTGTTTATTGGAGCACAAAGCAAGGAATACAAAGAAGTACTGCAGGATTTTACTTCTATTGCGGTCCATGCCTGTGTATGTTCTTCTATTTGTGTCCAGGTTCTTATCGACTGTATATTTGCCCCAGTAATAAAACTGGAAGTTAGGTAGAGCCATGCCACCTTCTGCCTTTTGTCTTTGTAGGGTCGCTCTTTTGATGCGTGGATGTTTAGAATTCCAAATAAATGAGGTTATTGTTGAATCTAATTGCTTAAAGAACGATTTATTAATGTATATTGGTATGTTTTGAAATAAAAAAAGGAGCTTAGGAAGAATATTCATCTTAACAGTGTTAATTCTTCCAGCTAGTGTGAGATGAAGGGTTGACCATCTATGCAAGTCTTGTTTAATTTTTTCCATGCAGACGACGAAATTTTGTTGATAAAGAGCTTTATGTTTACTTGTGATGTTTACCCGAGGTATTTAAACTGTTCTGCAATGATAAAAGGAAGGGTGTCTAATCTAATATTATATGCTTGCGAATTCACGGAAAGAGTACACTTTTATTCAGATTAATTCTGAGACCAGAGAGCTTTTGAAATTCTGTGAGTGCTGCTAAGACTGCAGGCACAGAATTTTCTGGGTCCGATATATACAGTACCATGTCATCTGCATATAATGAGATTTTCTGTTCCAGTCCTTCTCTGCTAATCCCCTTTATCTGATCAGTATTTCGACAATGTATTGCCAGTGGTTCAATGGCAATTGCAAACAGCAGTGGTGACAAAGGGCATCCTTGTCTTGTGCCACGTTCTAGTTTAAAGTAGTCTGAGCAAATGTTATTGATGCAAACTGAAGCTTCTGGGTTAGTATACAGTAATTTAATCCATGCACAAATGTTCGGGCCAAACCCAAACTTCTCCAAAATAGTAAAAAGGTATTTCCATTCAATCATGTCGAATGCTTTTTCTGCATCCAATGATAATAATATTTCTGGGGTGTTTGATTTAGTTGGTGAGTATATTACATTAAACAGGCGTCGAAGATTTGAAGATAAGTGTCGGCCCCTAATAAATCCAGTTTGGTCTTGTGATATTACTGAGGGAGCACTTTCTCCATCCTTCTAGCTATGATTTTAGAGAGTATTTTAACGTCGTTATTCAGAAGTGAAATTGGTCTGTATGATGCACATTGTAATAAGTCCTTATTTTGTTTTGGAAAGACAGTGATTAGTGCTTGGCGAAAGGTTTGTGGAAGAGATTGGTTATCTCTGGCTTCTGTAAATGTTGCTAATAGGAGGGAGCTAGCTGAGCGGAGAATTTCTTGTAAAACTCTGCAGGGTAGCCATCAGGGCCTGCTGCTTTTCCACCTTGGAGTGACTTTATAGCATCCAGTAATTCTGATAATGACAGAGGTTTATCGAGCTCCTCCACACTAATAGCGTCAATTTGTGGTATCTGTAATTTATCCAGAAATGCATTAGATTGTATATTGTCTTCTTTAAACTCAGTAGTATATAGGGATTTATAGTAGTCTCTAAAAGTGTACATTATATTTTTGTGTTCTGATTTTATCTCCATTCGTGTTAGTAATTACGAGATTGCGTATGCATACATCTTGCTTGTGAATTTGTTGCGCTAAAAGCTTATTAGCTTTCTCTCCATGTTCATAATAATGATGTCTGGATTTGTAAATTAGTTGTTCGGTTTCTTTAGTTGTCAAGAGGTTTAATTCTGAATGTAGAGCCTGCCTCCTCTTATGTAGAGTCTCGCTTGGTAGTCTGGCATGTTCTTCATCTATTTTAGTAATTTCGCTTTTATCTCTGCTTCTTTGCTTCGGATTTATTTCTGTGGGAAAGATATGAGATAATCTGTCCTCTTAAGAAGGCCTTAAGAGTTTCCCAGAGTATTCCTGCAGAGATCTCAGGGGATGTATTTGTCTCTAGAAAGAATTCAATTTGTTTGGATATAAATTCAGTACAATTCTCGTCAGCTAATAGAAGCGGATTGAGACGCCATCTGCGGGGTGAGTGTATGGGGCTTAGTAATTTCAGCTCCAAGATCATCGGAGCATGGTCTGAAATAACAATAGCATCGTATTTACAAGATTTAATCTTAGGCAAGAAGTTATTATCTATAAAGAAGTAATCAATCCTTGAGTAGCAATGATGTACTGGTGAGTAGAAAGAATATGTTCTTGAATTTGGGTTTAAAACCTCCAGGGATCTGATAAGTTGTGATCAGTTATAAACTTTGTAATTATCTTTGCGGTGTTAGTTGCCGTTCCCCCTGTGGAGGAAGTCTTATCTAAAAGTGGATTTAGAACACAATTAAAGTCCCCAGCCATTATAAGTTTATGAGTGTTCAGATTGGGAATGGATGCAAATAAATTTTGTATAAATTCCTTATCATCAACATTAGGTGCATAAACATTTATCAAAATCATTTTACAGTTAGATAAGTCTCCCATGACCATCACATATCTCCCTTCAGGATCCAATACTACATCTGATGCTACAAATGGTACTGTTCTATGTATGAGAATTCCCACCCCTCTAGTTTTCTTTGTAAAACTAGAATGGAACATTTGGCCAGTCCAGTCTTTTGCAGCGGAACTGATCCTTACTTAGTAAGTGGGTTTCCTGTAAAAATACTATTTTAGCATTTAGACCTGTTAGGTGAGAAAGTACAGGCCTTTAACATTCGAGCTTACGAAGTTAACTGTCCCATCATGGAGACACTGATTCTGAGTTTTTGGTGTCATATTATAGTCTTAACTGGAAGTGAAATAGTTTAGGTCTTAATTTCCTATTCCCCCAAGAGTTGTTGCCATGCAGCTTATTATTACGTTGATAGTTATAATTATAAAGATTGAGATGATAGATTAGATATAGATCAAGCCTGCTCTCTTTCTCTTCCCCCCTTAACCCCCACCCTCCCTTTTTGCCTCCCCAGGTGAGGCTAAAACCCACTTCATGCAGTCCCAGTCCTCTGACATACCCAGAGACAGAGCACGTCCAAAGCACATCAAGCCCCCATGCAGTGGCGCTTTAAGGTTAAAAGATAGAGATATCTGTTACCAATATAGTCTTTAAAAGAGGAAAAAAAAAAAAAAAAGAAAAGAATTTTGCACTTAATATATATATATATATATATATATATACATACATATATACATACATATACATACATATATACATATATATATATATACATACACATACACATATACATATAATCTTCATCAATTTTAGTGCATTAAGATGATATCCCCAGATAATAAACCCAGGTGATGGTGTTAAAGATGTGTCCAAAACAAGCATAACAAGTCTTAATGCAGTAATAGCAATAACAGCAAACCAAGGGTATGATATTGAACAGTCTCATTTAGGGTACACATGAAATAATTAGAAAAGAAAAAAGAGGAGGAAAACGTAATTAAGCACAATAAAACATAAACATTTAGCCCTAGTAATACTAAGTAATGATAAGTAATAAGTAAGTAATAATAATATAAGAATATGAGAATATATGCTGATAAAAACCCGTATTTTAAAACAAATAGATCAGACAGTAGATTATTAATCCTAGCTTTATCATTTACCGCCATGACTCACAATTATGTATCAGAATAGTCCCGGGATCAGCTTTCTTAACTCATTTTCTGCCTCCTCCTTGCTAGCGAAAACATAGAAATGACCCTGCCATTCCACTTTCAGTTTTGCCGGATACAGGAGGCCGTATTTGACATTGGCTTGCCGTAGCCGCTGTTTAATATTATAGAAGGCGGCGTTTAATAGCTGTTGCTGGAGAGAAGTCAGGGAAGACGCGAATGTGGCAATCTTCATATATAATATCTTCCTTTTTTTTCCTGAGGAGTTCCATCACCTCTAACTTAAATGATAATCGTTCAAAACGAACTATAAAAGATCTTGGTCGGGTCTGACGGTGTTTGATCCGCGTGCGCGTTAAGCCGCTGCTATCTCAGATTCTGCTTTAAAGTCGCCCCCGATTATTTTAGAAAAAAGTTCAGTTCGAATTTCACGGGTTTAAACTTTCTCGATTCTCCGGCAGGCCTTCAATTCTGACATTATACCTTCTATTCCCATCTTCTAAAGCAGCCAGTCTGTCTCCAAGTTTTTCTCCGAGTTTTTTACATTCCGAACTGACATTTACTGCTCTTTCCTCGGCACTGGCAGCTAGATGTTCGCTATTTCGATCCGATTCGTGAATGTCTCACTAAGATGCTCCAATCGATCAGCAAGCGTGCTCAGTTTAGCGAGTTTTTCTCAATGCGCTCTTCAATTTTACCCAGCACCTGTCGAAGTTCAAGTTGTACTTCTTGACGCAGCCTTTCATTTGCCTGTTGGAATTCCTGTCGCAGCCTTTCATTTGCCTGTTGGATTTCCTGTTTTAATTCCTGTTTCAGTCTCTCAAGTGCCTTTGCCGTTGCTTTCTCATTAGCCTTCTCGCTTTTCTTTATATCTTGCCTGAGCTCAGCGAGCAACACTTTCAGTTCAGATAGCTCAAATGTGCCTTCTTGTGCCGTAGATGAAGCAGCAGACTCTGCTGAAGCCGGTGTCCCCGCTGCTCCAGTCCGCGTAATTGCGTAACTGAAGCCGCGGACCTCCCGGCCTTTTCCAGTTTCAGGTAATCCTCTCCAATCGGCGAGCTATCCACATCTGCACTCACGATCGCACCTTCGCTCCCCTTTTTGCTCTCAGCCGGCGACGATGTAGCGGACCGTGGTCCCGAGGAGTCTGTACTTTCGCCCATCTGATCCAGGTCTGTCTCTGAGAGGCCGTATCTCGAACTAGGGCTTGCTGATCGCAGCTTGGATGTAGCTTTAGTCTTGATTCTTTCGACCCCCTTCTTGTTGGCCATGTTTATATGTGTTTACATATACTGTAGCGGTCCCTCTCGGGTTGAATAAATACAGGACATCTCAGAATAATAAGCAAATAATATGAAAAATAGCACCACTGCTAGCAGAGCTCCACTTCAGACGTCCATCTCTCGCATCGGACGAGACCAAAATCACTTCTTTTCAATATCAGTAAAATAACTCGCACAAATAACAACAATTCGTAAAGACGACATAAAAATGGCGTCCACAAATGAAGCGATTAGTTCCTGTATTAGAATATGTTCTGTGGTCATACGTAATTTCCGTTTCAAACGCGAAAAGAATTTTATATATATAGATTTGTATTCTTGGGTTTAAGAAATTTTAGTATTACTTCAGTTTTGGTAAAATTTTGGTTAGGTGCCACACCCACCCCCCAAAAATTATCATCTATACCCTCCATCTACCGCAGCCAGCTGTTGCGTGAACATCCCGTTGGTCTTGTCCAGCCACTCGGGTCTTCAACAATGAGTATCCTGTGAGCCAGATCACCCTCAAGGATCCTCATAATGCAGTTCATGTGCCTCATCTGGGACTCTATGAGAAACACAAACTCAGACCAGCGGTACCCAAGGATTCTCTGAAGAGACACAGTACCAAAGGAGTCCAGTCTTCATCTCAGGTCACTGGATAGCATCCATGTCTCACAACCATATAGCAAGACGGGAAGTACCAGGACTCTAAAGACTTGGACTTTCGTCCTTTTGCAGATATCTGGAGCCCCACACACCCCTTTCCAGTGACCTCATGACTCCCGCATGCTCTCCCAATCCGTCTACTGACTTCATAGGAAGAGTCACCAGAATCACATGAATGTCACTGCCACTGTAAGTAAACCTCTTGAAGATGTCGACACTTTCTAGCAGATGACCGTGCCCAAGAGGTCATTGAAGACCTGGCTCTTGGTTTTTATCAGGACGCTCACAAGCCCAGACACTCAGACTCCTCACTCAGTCTCTCGAGCACCCCAATCAGAGTCTCCATTGACTCTGCAAAGATAACAGCATTGTTGGCAAAGTCAAGATCAGTGAATCTCTCATCACCAACAGATGCCCAACACCCAGTCAATGCAAGCAGCCAACAAAATGGGTGCAGAACACACCGATGACAAACCCCAGAATCAACTGGGAAAAACGCAGAGGGTCTGCCTCCACTCACAGTACCAGCGTACAGGCTGGCCATGATAGGTAGCAACTTTGGGGGGATCCCGCGAAGTCTCAGGGTAACTCGATAAACTCAGTTGAACACTTTACAAAAATTAACAAAGACGGGAAAGAACCCTCGGAGCCAGGATGTGGTCAATGGTGGACTTCTTAGGTGTAAAACCAGACTGCTCTGGTCGCTGGTAGATGAGCAAGTGATCACGGATCCTACTGACGATGACCCAAGCAAGGGCATAACCTGGCACTAAGAGAAGTGTTATCCAAGTAGTTGTTGCAATCCAGGCGATCACCCTTCCATTTCCAAATACAGACAAGTCCCATTTTCCAGTCAGTTGGGAAATGCAAATCACATTTGATTATTATTTAGAGGTTCACCTGAGACACCATTGGCAGGTTGCTCGCGAATGGTTACCATTAGTTACGCCAGGTGTCATCATCTGTGTGTTGCACAGAAAGTACACATCTAAGTTATTAGATATCCCGTCTTCTTCTTCTTTTCCCACTTCTAGGTTAGGCCGATATGTTTGATCAACCCTCTCCACACAGCTCAGTCCTGCACCTCCTGCACAGTCAAGCCCTTTTCCTTCAGATCTTCTTTTACTTTATCCATCCACCTCCACTTTGGCCTTCCTCGGTTGCTCTTCCTCATTCCTTTCACTCTTTTGTCCATGTCTTCCTAATCTCTCCTTTTCAACATGTCCATACCTCCTTTCTTGTACTTTCTTAGATATCTCTCGCACTTCTGTCGTACCTCCGATTCCCTCATTTCTTATTTTGTCCTTTATTGTAACTTCACACATCCCTCTCAACATTCTCATCTCTGCCACATCGGACGTCTGCTCCTGCAGCACTACCTTTACTGTCCTTGTCTCAGCTCCATACATCATTGGTGGTCTTATAAACCTGACCTTTAACCTTCACCTCAACTCTTCGATCACACAACACTCCTGATAGCTTCTTGCAATTGTTACATCCACACTGCACTCTATGGCTTATCTCCGCATTTAGTTTTCCATCTGGGGCTACCACCGATTCCAGATATTACAACTTATCGACTCTTTTTAGATTGCTCTCCCAGCAGGCTAATCTCTGAATTCTGATCAGCATTAAATGTCAAATATTCTGTCGTCTTCTTATTTATCTTCAGTCCTCCGTCTCCCAAAACCCTTGCTCTCCACCTCTTCTTTTCTGATGCTGCACAACACAATGTCATTAGCAAAAGGCCAGCACCAGCGGGATTGGTCGTGTATCCCTCAAGTCTATATTTAGATCTTCAAGATCATCTCTGGTGCAGATCTCCACTAACTGTAATCTTCTCTATTACCCCAACACTAATTTTAATCCAAGTCCTCTCTCCCTCATACAGTTCTGGCCAAAAGTTCTGAGAATGACACAAGTGTTGGTTTTCACAAAGTCTGCTGCGTCAGTGTTTTCAGATCTTCTTGTCAGATGTTTCAATGGTGTACCGAAGTAGAATCACAAGCAGTTCAGAAGTTTCAAAGGCTTTTATCGACAATGACATGAAGTTCAGAAGTCCATATTTGCAGCGTTGGCCCTTCTTTCTTTTTCAAGACCTCTGCAATTCGCCCTGGCATCAACGTCTAGATCAAATCCTGAGGGATGGCAGCCCATTCTTGCATAGCAGATGCTTGGAGCTTGTTAGAATTGGTGGGGTTTTGATCTAGAGCAGGGGTCCCCAACTCCAGTCCTGGAGGGCCACAGTGGCTGCAGGTTTTCACCCTAACCCGTCTCTTAATTAGTGACCTGTTTTAGCTGCTAATTAACTTCTTTTGAATTAATTTCATTTGACTTGCTCTTGAAGACTCAGACCCCTTAATTGTTTCTTTTTCCTTAAATACCAGCCAAACAATAATGAGATATAAAATGAACCAAAACACGACCAGTAAACTTTGACCATCATACAATATCTGAAAATAAAGAAAGATGAAGGTCTCAGGAACGTTGGTCTGCTCAGGTCCCCTAAACATTTTAACACAATTACAGAAATGCCTGCTATTGCAGAATGAGAGCATCAACAAGCCATGGAAGTAAAGAAAGGGTTTAATTAACGACAAGAATTGGTGCCTAATTAAACAACTGGTTGGAGTTTGAGGCCCTGACTTAGTTGGTCTTCTGTTGGCTCACTCAATTCACTTTCATTTCTGTTCAAGGAAAGAAATGAAACAATTCAGAGGGACGATGAAGAATTTCAGGGGAACAAATCTTAAAAAACAAGTCAATTAGAATTAAAGGACAAGGAGTTAATTAGTAGCAAAAACTGGTCGCCAATTAAGAAAAGGGTTAGAATGAAAACCTGCAGCCACTGGGGCCCTCCAGGACTGGAGTCGAGGACCCTGATCTAGAGGATTGACCACAAGTTCTCAATGGGATTAAAGGTCTGGGGAGTTTCCTGGCCATGGACCCAAAATTTCGATGTTTTGTTCCCCGAGCCACTTACCAGTTCTCACCTTGGCCTTATGGCACAGTGCTCCATCATGCTGGAAAAGGCATTGTTAGTCACCAAATTGTTTTTGGATGGTTGTGAGAAGTTGCTCTAAGATCTAAAAAACACTAAAGCAGCAAATTTTGTGGAAACCAATACTTGTGTCATTCTCAAAACTTTTGGCCACAACTGTACAAATCCTGGACCATCCTCACACACTTCTCTGGTTGTTCCTCCAGACCCTCTTGACGTGGAGCCTTCTCCAAATCAAGAAAACCAATTTACATTAAGAGCTTTTTGTAGTGTTACAGGATTTTCTTCTCACTACGGTTTTTGGTTCAGCTGCACAACTCTTTTGATTACAATCGTTAGCCTGTCTCTAGTCCTCACTCTCAGGTGTATCCATCTCCTGGTCCTGTGGGCATCATTCCTACCATCTTTTCCAGCCTGACAGTACAATGGAGAACTTGTGTGTACCGGTGACATCAGTCCTTGTAAAAGGCACTCTGTACTCACACACTGGACTATGGACAAATCTTTTGCTTTCTCTACCAGTTTAACGTTCATCGTCCAGGTTTGCCGAACCTGTCTGGCTGCCCCCAAATCTTGGGGGCATTGAAGGATGAAATGATTTAGTCTGATGTCCTCCCTTCATTCATCTTTTGAGATGCATCACACTTTTAATGTATGGCAGGGGTCCTCAATCACAGACCTGGAGGGCCGCAGTGGCTGCAGGTTTTTGCTCCAACCCAATTGCTTAAGAAGCCGCCCTTATTGCTCAAGTAACACTTCTGTTTCACTTTAGTGGTCTCGCCCTTATTGCTTATTTTAGTCTTAAACAGCCGTTTTAAATGACTCCTAATTAGCAATAACATGCAAATGACAAAAGAGACCAGCATTTCTCCATTTAGCTTGTTACCATTTACACCCGTGTGTATAATCACACACTATTGGGTTAAATTAAATACTTGGAAGGAAATTAAAGAGGAAAAAGTGAAGGACTGAGAATTACTCCTCCATTTTAGCCTTCAAATCATTTGGATGAAATCCTTAGAAAGGGGAAGAAAATCCAGGATATAATAATTACCTGACATAGCAGAGTTAAAGCACTAACAAGCCATGAAATTAAATAATTAGCTAGAATTGCTTTCTAATTAAGCAACCACGTTAGAACAAAAATGTGCAGCCACTGCGGCCCTCCAGGACTGGGATTGAGGACCCCTGATGTATGGGATTAAAGTTTGCATTTTCTGGCTTATCTTCCTTTGTGTTCTATTTTCCTAAAAGGTCTTACGTTTTGGCATTATTTAGAAGTAACTACTGTTTATTTTTTTATATATAGGAATTTAAAATTTCATGACGAAAACAGAGTACCCCATAGTAAAGTGGAGATGGCACGATCAGTCCCTAACTACACACAGTAATGGTGGTCTCTTCTTGTTATTCCAGCACGGTAAAGGCCATTCGAGCAGCACGGATTCGAGTTCCAGCTCATCGGAAAGTGACGGAGAAGGTAAAAAGGTAAGTGGCACCAGCGCATAAGAAGTGGCCGTCTGTCACGATGGGTCAAACAAGCATGAGAGGGGCCAGACTGGACCGAGGCGAAGCCATTCCTCCATCATGGAGTTTTGAAGTGAAGGTCAAGAAAAGTTTACGTCATGTCAATTTCTGAACTCTGTTTTAAGAGTTTGAGTATTGGCATCCTTGTAGAAACATTAGAAACGTGAGAATAGTCCATTGGGCACAACAAACTTACCAGTCTTCTATTCATTTAAAAATATCATCAAATTGAGATTTGAAGGTCCTTAAAGTCCTGCTCTCCACTACACTACTTGGTAATTTAGTCCACGTGTTTGGGGTTCTTTGTGGAAGAAAAATTAACATTTATGTAAAATCTGCCGGGCGGCACGGTGGTGCAGTGGGTAGCGCTGCCGCCTCGCAGGTGGGAGACCCGGGTTTGCTTCCCGGGTCCTCCCTGTGTGGAGTCTGCATGGATTTCCTCCCACAGTACAAAGACATGCAGGTTAGGTGCATTGGTGATTCTAAATTGTCCATAGTGTGTGCTTGGTGTGCCCTGTGGTGGGCTGGCGCCCTGTGTTAGCTGGGATTGGCTCCAGCAGACCCCCATGACCCTGTAGTTAGGATATAGCGGGTTGGATGATGGATGGATGGATAAAATCTGTCCATAGCAGAATTTAGTTTAAAGTAACAAACTGGGATTCACTGTACTAGTTCCCTTCATAATTTTAAACTCTTCAGTCATATCCCCCTCCTAAATCTGTTTTCTCAAGATGAAAAGGTTCATCTCCTTCAATCTCACCTCATGGCTCACACCTCTAGACGAAACCACAGGCCTTAATTGCCTACTTGGCATTGTCACCTAAATCACCTCCTCTAGCGCCCACGGGCCAGCCTTGTTGTCACCGGGAGCCACCCTTCCCTGATGTTTCATCCCTTTGAACCTGGAACATCTTAGGATGGTGGAGCAGTGGTAGATAAGTCTCCGTACCATTCCTTAGATCTCGGCCTACGATACTTTTCTCCTCATGTCTTCTTAGCCAAAACCAGGAACTTCCTTGCTAAGCTCCTCCGCTAATTATCTTTGACCACTTCTTTTGCCTTGAACTGGGAAGCGTTTAGAAATTTTTGGGTGGATGTTCTACAGTGTGGATTGTAGTCTTCCACCCTGCTTCCATACACACCTCTGCCAGTCCCTTGTACTTCTCTCTCAAAGGCTCTCTCCATTCCTTCCTCCCACAGGGTGGCAAGCTTAGCCATGATCACCATTCTGGCACGAGTAGACTACACGAGGATGATTGATTGTTGGGGAGTTGTTGTGATTTCTAGTGGAAACTTCAACTGCCGGTCCAGGTCAGCGGTTAGGCTCCTCTCACCACCAGGTGTCAGTCTGGGCAAACGTCTGCAGGTGACGCTCTCTCTGTGCACTTGACGAGTGGATCAACTGTTGTGTTGTTATATTGGACTGGCGCTGACCACTTCAAGTCTCTGCAAGCTTCAGAAAAACCAGTCATGGCACCAACCATCCTGACCCTGGGTTACGGCTGCCGTGCACCCAGACAGAATACGTTGTAAACTCGGGTTCTGTGCATCTGTTAGTTCACTTAAAGTAAGAAGGCTCAGCTCATTCAGTCCAGTCAAGCCTGGTTGCTCTACTCTGGACCTTCTCTACAACAACATGTACAGTGCATCCGGAAAGTATTCACAGCTCATCACTTTTTCCACATTTTGTTACGTTACAGCCTTATTCCAAAATGGATTAAATTCATTTTTTTCCTCAGAATTCTACACACAACACCCCATAATGACAACGTGAAAAAAGTTTACTTGAGGTTTTGCAAATTTATTAAAAATAAAAAAACTGAGAAATCACATGTACATAAGTATTCACAGCCTTTGCTCAATACTTTGTCGATGCACCTTTGGCAGCAATTACAGCCTCAAGTCTTTTTGAATCTGATGCCACAAGCTTGGCACAACTATCCGTGGCCAGTTTCGCCCATTCCTCTTTGCAGCTCCTCTCAAGCTCCATCAGGTTGGATGGGAAGCGTCAGTGCACAGCCATTTTAAGATCTCTTCATCCAGAGATGTTCAATCGGATTCAAGTCTGGGCTCTGGCTGGGCCACTCAAGGACATTCACAGAGTTGTCCTGAAGCCACTCCTTTGATATCTTGGCTGTGTGCTTAGGGTTGTTGACCTGCTGAAAGATGAACCGTCGCCCCAGTCTGAGGTCAAGAGCGCTCTGGAGGAGGTCTTCATTCAGGATGTCTCTGTACATTGCTGCAGTCATCTTTCCCTTTATCCTGACTAGTCTCCCAGTTCCATCCCCACAGCATGATGCTGCCACCACCCCCATGCTTCACTGTACAGATGGTATTGGCCTGGTGATGAGTGGTGCCTGGTTTCCTCTAAACGTGACGCCTGGCATTCACACCAAAAAGAGTTCAATCTTTGTCTCATCAGACCAGAGAATTTTGTTTCTCATGGTCTGAGAGTCCTTCAGGTGCCTTTTGACAAACTCCAGGCGGGCTGCCATGTGCCTTTTACTAAGGAGTGACTTCCGTCTGGCCACTCTACCATACAGGCCTGATTGGTGGATTGCTGCAGAGATGGTTGTCCTTCTGGAAGGTTCTCCTCTCTACACAGAGGACCTCTGGAGCTCTGACAGAGTGACCATCGGGTTCTTGGTCACCTCCCTGAATAAGGCCCTTCTCCCCCGATCGCTCAGTTTAGATGGCCGGCCAGCTCTAGGAAGAGTCCTGGTGGTTTTGAACTTCTTCCACTTACAGATGATGGAGGCCACTGTGCTCATTGGGACCTTCAAAGCAGCAGAAGTTTTTCTGTAACCTTCCCCAGATTTGTGCCTCGAGACAATCCTGTCTCGGAGGTCTACAGACAATTCCTTTGACTTCATGCTTGGTTTGTGCTCTGACATGAACTGTCAACTGTGGGACCTTCTATAGACAGGTGTGTGCCTTTCCAAATCATGTCCAGTCAACTGAATTGACCACAGGTGGACTCCAATTAAACATCTCAAGGATGATCAGGGAAACAGGAGGCACCTGAGCTCAACTTGGAGCTTCATGGCAAAGGCTGTGAATACTTATGGACATGTGCTTTCTCAATTTTTTTTATTTTTAATAAATTTGCAAAAATCTCAAGTATACCTTTTTCACGTTGTCATTATGGGGTGTTGTGTGTAGAATTCTGAGGAAAAAAAAGAATTTAATCCATTTTGGAATAAGACTGTAACATAAGAAAATGTGGAAAAAGTGATGCGCTGTGAATACTTTACAGATGCACTGTATTTCTACAGCATGTTTTCATACAAAAGATGTAGCTCAAAGTGCTTTACAAGATGAAAATGATTTACATATTCACACACACACAAATAAGATTAGGCAATACTAAGTAACAAAGAATAAAGTAAGGTCCATTGGCCAGGACGACAGAAAAAACAAAAACAAAACTCCAGGGGCTGGAGAAAAAATAAGCAAAATCTGCAGGAGTTCAGAGGCCACGAGACCAAAACTGGACACAGTACTCCAAGTAAGGCCTCACTAGTGCACCACACTGATTTAGCGGTGACTTGTTTTCCACACATCCGGGTGCCATATAAGCGAACATCCTATTAGGCTTGTTGATTGCTTCTGTACCATATCTAGAACCTGCTGTAGATGGCGACAAGTCCACTAGGACTCCCACACCCTTTCAAACTTCAGACCTCCCATTGTGTATTCAAATCTAACATTCTTACTTCTTACATGCAAAACTTTACAATGACTTGCATTATAACTTTACCTGCCAGACATCTGCCCGGGTCTTTATGGGACCTGAAGTACTGGAGGTCAGACCTGCTGGGTTCCTCAGATGCTACCAGTGGATTCTCTTACTTTATGGCAGTTCTGCTTAACCTGGAAGAGTCGTGTTCTGGTGCTGGGTCCGCTCCTGGGTCCATCATAAAAGCAGCTGTTCCACCCTACTCAGGCGAGGCGGAGTCTGGAGAGGAGGAGGAGGAGGACGAGGACAAAGCTCACCTGCGAGGAGTGGAGGAAGAAAAATTCAAAGAATACTCTACAAACACACACACACATGTGTTACTTAACCCCAGTGCTTTAAAGTGATGGACAAGAAAAAAATCTCATGTTTTCACTCATAACAAGAGGAAATAGTTGATGTGGCTTAAAAAGTGGCAATAGAAAAAAGAAAAAAAATTCTCACGTTACTCATGTTGCATAATCCATATATGTCCATTATCCAGTTGAGTGCGCAAAAGGTGCGAAATGTATGCATTTTATTGCTAAAATTTTATTAACAAAGTAGCGTAATTTGTAACTGTACAACACATTCTCACAGTTTTGTGTGTTAGAACTAAAGACAGGGCTCTTGACCAATGAATAAGCAGAAGAGGCGGGTCTTCAACTCAGATACTCATTTGCATTACTTCCCAATTCATGACAGCAATTTTTGTTTTTGGAATTGGACTACTTAAAGTTTAGTAAAAAATGTAACTGGGATGTTGAAAGTAAACAAATGGATGACTTTACGTAAGGGTTATACAACACGAGAGACACTTTTTTTTTTTTTTTTCTTATGTTTTGTTGTTTACGATTGTCCTGCACTGGTCGCCATCTGTGATTAACGATGATTAAACCATTTTCTTGCCTGTCACTATAATGTGTATGGAGTAAGCAACATTTAAACTAATTACTAACACTGATTACTCAAGAACTACTTTGAGAAAAGAATTGAGCATTAAAGGTGAAACATCCAGTACACAACGATCGATCGATACTTGATTAATCCTAAGGGGAAATTCACATAATCCAGCAGCAGCATACTGTTACTAAACAATATTAAATTAAAGAGTGATAACAATGCAGGTGTAACAGACAATATCTTTGTATAATGTTAACGTTTACCCCCCCGGGTGGAATTAAAGAGTCACATAGTGTGGGGTCTCCTCAGTCTGTCAGTGGAGCAGGATGGTGACAGCAGTATGTCACTGAAGCTGCTCCTCTGTCTGGAGATGATCCTGTTCAGTGGATGCCGTGGATTCTCCATGATTGACAGGAGTCTGCTCAGCCCCCGCTGCTGCGGATGTCAAACTGTCCAGCTCCGTGCCTACAATAGAGCCTGCCTTCCTCACCAGTTTGTCCAGGTGTGAGGCGTCCTTCTTCTTTATGCTGCCTCCCCAGCACACCACCGCGTAGAAGAGGGCGCTCGCCACAACCATCTGAACATCTGTAGCATCTTATTGCAGATGTTGAAGGACGCCAGCTTTCTAAGTAGGTATAGTCGGCTCTGTCCTCTCTTACACAGAGCATCAGTATTGGCAGTCCAGTCCAATTTATCATCCAGCTGCACTCCCAGGTATTTATAGGTCTGCACCCTCTGCACAGTCACCTCTGATGATCACGGGGTCCATGAGGAGCCTCCTAAAATCCACCACCAGCTCCTTGGTTTTGCTGGTGTTCAGTTGTAGGTGGTTTGAGTCGCACCATTTAACAAAGTCTTTGATTAGCTTCCTGTACTTCTCCTCCTGCCCACTCCTGATGCAGCCCACCATAGCAGTGTCATCAGTGAATGTGGCAGGACTCCGAGTTGTATTGGAAGGCCGATGTATGTTGGCTGAACAGGTCCAGAGAAAGTACAGTCCCCTGCGGTGCCCCTGTATTTCTGAACACATTGTCAGTCCTGCAGTTCCCAAGACGCACATATTGAGGTCTGTCTGTAAGATAGTCCACGATCCATGGCACCAGGTATGATTCTACTCCCATCTCTGTCAGCTTGTCTCTAAGGAGCAGAGGTTGGATGGTGTTGAAGGTGCTAGAGAAGTCCAGAAACAAAATTCTTACAGCACCACTGCCTCTGTCCAAGTAGGAGAGGGATCGGTGTAGCATATGGATGATTGGCCTCCTCCACTCCCATCTTCTCCTGGTATGTGAACTGCAGAGGGTCGAGGGCGTGACGGACCTGTGGCCTCAGGTGGTGAAGCAGCAGCTACTCCATGGTCTTCATCACATGTGACGTCAGAGTGACAGGCCAGAAGTCGTTCAGCTCACCAGGACATGATACCTTTGGGACAGGGGTGATACAAGATGTTTTCCAAAGCCTTGGGACTTGAAGATGCGCTGTAGAGGACTCCCCAGGTCCAACACACAGGCCTTCAGCAGTCGTGGCGTTACACCATCTAGACCCGCTGCTTTGCTGGCATGAAGTCTCCTCAGCTCTCTGCTCACCTGGGCTGCTGTAATTGTGGGTGAGGATGTCTCACCTATGCTGGTATCAGCAGAAGGATGGGTGGAGGATGCAGTATTCTGAAGTGAGAGTGGGTTAGGGTGGTCAAACCTGTTAAAGAAGTTGTTCATTTGGTTTGCTCTCTCCACTTCGAACTGCAGCCAGTGATGATCTTCATCCCATCCCACACTTCCTTCATGCTGTTGTTCTGCAACTTCTGCTCCAGCTTTCTCCTGTACTGCTCCTTCACCGCCCTGAGCTGGACTCAGAGTTCCTTCTGCATTCGCTTGAGCTCATGCTGATCACCGCCTTTAAAAGCCCTTTTCTTCTGGTTCAGAAGGCCCTTGATGTCACTTGTAATCCATGGCTTGTTGTTAACATAGCAGCGTACTGTCCTTACTGGAACTACAATGTCCATACAGATGTTGATGTAATCAGTTGTGCAGTCAACAGCCTCTTCAATGTTCTCACTATGTGACCCTTGCAGGATATCCTAGTCCATAGTTCCAGTCTTTCAGAGCCTGCTCTGCCTCAGGGGACCACTTCCTGAATGATTGTGTAGTTGTAGGTAGCGCCCTCACTCTTGGTTTGTAGTGAGGCTGAAGCAGAACCAGGTTATGATCTGCTTTCCCAAGCGCAGGCAGCAGGGTGGCGCTGTATGCGTCTTTAACGTTTGCATACAGTAGGTCGATAGTCCTGTTTCCCAAAGTGTTACAATCCACATACTGGGAGAAGGCAGGTAATGTTTTGTCCAGCGTCACATGGTTAAAAGTCTCCAGCGATTAGCAGAAGCGCCTCAGGGTGCTGCGTTGTAAACAATAACAACAATCACGTGTCCAAACTCTCTGGGCAAGTAATAGGGACGCAGACTTACGGCCAACAGTTCGATGTCCTTGCAGCAAGTGGAGATTTTAACGTTTACATGTCCTGAGTTGCACCACTTTGTATTGACATAGAGAGCGAGTCCTCCTCCTTTCTTCTTTCCGCAGGTACTTGCGTCTCTGTCCGCTCTAACTGCGCTAAACCCGGGTAGCTCCACGTTAGCATCTGGGATGGTAGTCATTAGCCACGTTTCACTAAAACACAGCAAGCTGCATTCTCTGTAGGTTCTGACATTTTTCACCAGCGCAGCCAGTTCATCGATCTTATTTGGTAGGGAGTTCACATTTCCCAGGATCACAGAAGACACTGGAGGTTTATAGCGCCACTTTCTCGCAAGTTGTTTGGCTTTTATCTTAATGCCAGCACTGCTGCCCCGATATTGTCTTCTTACCTCATCAAGTAAATAGGGAACCACACTGGCACAGGCCTTTGTTCTCAGCGCTTGAAGTTAACTACCTGAATAGAAAAGTCTCGGTGTGTAAAACTCCATCTCCAAGCAGTAAAAAGTGTCCAGAGAACGAGTCCACATAAAAGAAAGTGGTAGGAGTGATCAGAGAGACAGAGAAAAAGGTAGAAAAATAAAGTCATACACGGAGCTGTTGGAATGGCTGCCACTCACTGTGGTGCCGGAGTCATATTCAACTATAAGTTTTAGTTAGATTGGGAGACTGAATCACAGACTTTGGGCTCTGAGATATCCCTAGTGGTCACACCCTGGCTAATCCACATCTGTCGGTGGCTCCCACAGCAGATCATCTGTCTCCATCTGTCCCTGTCTTTTACATCATTTTCTGCCACACCGACTGCTTTCATGTCCTCCCTCACCACATCCATAAATCTCCTCTTGCCTGGTGTTTCCATTCTCCTGATGTATCCCTCATTTCACCTGTGCATGTGCCCAAATCATCTCAATATGGCCTCTCTCACTTGGACACCAAACTGTGTTGTCCCTCTAATGTACTCAATCCTAGTCCTGCCCACCCTCGTTACTCCAAGTGAAAATTGTACAAGCTGCTCGATGACGGAGAGCCACCAGTCGGCCATCAAAGAGCCCTGGCTTCGCATCCAGGGCTCTCACTTTAACTCGGCCCACCGGGTCGCACAAGCCAGTGTGGTCTCAGTGTCGGTCTCAACCCTGGGTAAATCAGTGGGAGTTGCATCAGGAAGGGCAAGTGGCAAGTGGATGAGAAACCCCCTCACTGATCCAGATATTTCATTCTCTTTCAGCACAAAGGATGCCACAAGGAGAAGGACAAAACACACAAAGTGAAGAAAGAAAAGAAAAAGAAGGAGAAGAAAGAGAAAAAAGAGAAGAAGGCTGAAAAGCACTAACATGGCTTACCATGGATTTACATAAATAAATAAATAAACAAGAATCAACTGAACAAACAAACAGTGTAAAGTGCATCCTTTAATAACAAACTTTACAAGTTAATGATTTAAAAAAACAAAATAGACAGCAGAGCTGATTGCGCTCCGACACTTAAAACAGGTAACTTACCGTTTAAAATTAAAAACCAACCAAAAGGCTTTATTTCTTTAAGAAAACCCAATAAGGTAAAATTTAAAAACAAAAATGATGACAACAACAAAACAAATAACACACTAAACAGTTTTTCTTTTTTTCAATAGTGGGAATGAACACATAAACATGTCTTCTTTGTAACTGTTCATTTGAAGATACAACTCGGGATTTCTGCTGTAAACTTCACCACCGTTAACTCCAAACCGGCTGCAGCCAGACTCGTCCGGTCAGACTCGACTTTCAAACACGCGAACAGACGCCAGACACGCGCACACACGCACACTCGTAAAATACAAGCAGGCACACGTAAACAGTTAAAAAAAAAAAATCGAAATAATTGCACAGTTATCTCTTGATAATAAATAGATTAAGAAAAATATGAATGAGATAAAAAGGGGAAAAAAAGTCAAAATTAACGGAAGAAAGAGAAGTCGATGGAAAAAAAAAGGAAACACAAAATTGTGTTTCTCTACCAGCTGCTATTTTCCCCAAAAGCGTTGTGTGCGCAGAGCATCAAACCGTGACAAGTGCTGCTGGGGAAACAATAAGCCGCTTGAAAATGTACAAGGTCCACTCGTCGTCATCGTTTGTCAATTGTATTCCATCTTCTTCTCCGTGATCTTCAGGAGCATTTCTGAATAGCGTTCCAGTAAGGCTATAGTCCTGTCATCTTTCAGCTGTCGCGTGGGAGACGGCGACGCTTCCTCCGTGTGGCGGCGAGTGCAAACGGGGAACGCCTTCCCTTTGTCAACCACGTCCAGCTCCCTTCGTGCGGCCAAAAAGGCGTCAGTCAGGATGGCCTTCATTTGGAGTTGCTGTTCAGGACTCTCGCTCGCAGAAGACACCTGCAGGAGGGAGAGTGTGAGGGGTCAGTCGAATATCGATATTTCAATTTATATTAACTGTGTTATACAAAGGCGGGCGTGGGGGGAACGTACCTTGCCATACAGGGACACGGCCCGCTGTAGGGTGTTGTGGAGCTCGTTTGCTATTTGTCTGCAGCTCTGGAGACTCACCGCTTCAGGAGGATCTAAAAGGAAAAGGGGAAGGTTATCCAAACCGAAAAAAGTGGATTCTGAAACCTTCGCTTATTTCACGTTTCACTGTACGGCAGACTTGTTGTAAAATCGTTTAATTTTACACCAAGCAACACTCAGTACTCCATAGAAATTTAATCAAATGTATTCCAAACAAAAACCTGAAAGCCACTCTCATATAAAACCCAAATGAGTAGGGTGTTGGTTGTCTCCATAAAGGTCCTCTGGAGTTCAGCCAGAACGACCATCAGTTTTCTTGGTCACCTCTCTTCCTAAGGCCCTACTCCCATTATTACAGAGCTTGGTGGGGTGGCCAGCTCGAGAAAGAGTTACAGTTGTTCCAGACTTCCTCTATTTAAGACTCATAAAGCCCACTGTGCTTTTGGGGACCTTCAATGCTACAGACATTTTGTTTTTGTCGCCTTCCACAGAACTTTGTTTCGACACCATCCTGTGTTTGAGCTCTGCAGGCAATTCCTTCGACCTCATGGCTCGAGTTTTTGCTCACCTGTTAGACCTCCTATAATAATAGACAGTTGCGTGACTTTCCTAATCAGACCAATGAATCGAATGGACCACAGGTGGACTCCAAAGAAGGTGTAGAAACATCTCAATGATGACCTGAGCCAAATTTCAAGTGTTATAGCAAATGTTCTGAACACTTGTGTCATTGAGATATTTCAGTTTATTTGTAATAACCTAGAAAATAAAATCTAAAAACGGAGTGTTGCTCAATGAGGGCCAAATGAATTTACATGATTTTAGCAGAAGGCTGCAACACAGCAAAATGAAGAGGTCTAAAGACTTTCTGAAGGTACCCTTAGTGGCGTTTAACAAGTGGGTGAATCGTCTTACACTTCCAACTTACCCGCTACACTGTGCGCCATCCTGTCAGGCCCCTTATTGCATTGCACATCTGGCTTGTCAGATTCCGATTTGTCACAGCTGGAAACCAAGGTGGCAGACGCTGTTGGTTTGTGCTCCTCTGACAGAGGAGTCTGCGCTTCTTCTGGTTCTGTGGTACACAGTCTGGGCAAAGGCGAACAGATTCCTTCTCGAACTGGGCTCGGTTCAATACCGGCGACCTCCCTTGTTGCACAGGCTGTGCTACAGGTGACATCTTTTGCCGCCGGGATGGCTATACTGTAGGTGACTTCCCTTACTGACGGACTGGCCGTGCTGCACGTGACCCCTCTGGTAACTGGGCTGGCAGGAGAGGCACAGATGGTCTCTAGAACACTGCTTATGTAACTTTTGCCCTCTTTGCCCAGTGATCTCATCTCTGTTGGTGTTGCCAAGGAAAGGGAAGGCTTAGATATGTCAGAGTAACGCTTTGGTCTGGCTTTTGCGATTCCCACGATGGGTGGAGAGGACATTACCGCCTGGTCAGTTGAGCTCATACAAAGATCGAGGTGCAGACCGGCTCGGGCCTGGTGGTTCCCCTGTACCGTTGCTACCAAAGATTCACAGTCTTGACTGGATGCAGGGCACTTTTTGGAATCGCACTCTTTACTCGATACAACTTCTGGTCTAACACACAGATCCAAGGTGGACGAGGCACGGCCTTTTGAATTCAAACCATTTTTAAACTGCTCCTCCGCACTCCTCGCATTCAGATTTTCTCCCATGGACACACTGCGGGACATCTTGGCTCTAGAACTTGCCGTTGTCCCCATGTAGCTTTGTCTGCTCGATTTAGCTGGATGACTCTCTTTGTTCTGAGTGTTTAGAGATTGTCTCCTTGTTGCCGAATTGGGATCTTGGGCTGTTGCTGTTGATCCTTGGGTTCCTGTTGCTGAAGCTTCATCTGTTTTAATAAATAAATAAATAAATAAATAAATAAAATAAATAAATAATGAACACCCACCAGCAGTCAGAAACAATTCTGAGCCACCATTCTAACTGCAAAGACATATAAAGCACCAGCCGCCACCAGACCAACAAATCATTTGTGTGACAAACAAAATGAGAAAGGTGTGCAGCATCAAAGAATGAAGAACACGGCCTACTTTCAACAAGTGCTCATCTTCACCACCCACTGCGAACCCACGGAGGAATTAGGGACAAAACCCAAGTGATCTCAGGAAAAGACCACCATATAGTCATATGAAAAAGTTTGGGACACCCTCTTAATTCTTTGGAGTTTTGTTTCTCGTTGGCTGAACTTCCTTTTAATATCTGACATGCCTTATGGAGACAGTAGGATTTCAGCAGTGACATTAAGTTTATTGGATTAACAGAAAATATACATCATAACAAAATTGAACAGGTGCATAAGTGTGGGCACCCCAACAGGGATATGACATCAATATTTAGTTGAGCCTCCTTTTGCTCCTTTGAGCCTCTAGACGCTGTCCTCCTATAGCCTGTGATGAGTGTCTGGATTCTGGATGGAGGTATTTCTGACCATTCTTCATACAAAATCTCTCCAGTTCAGTTCAATTTGATGACTGCCGAGTATGGACAGCCTGCTTCAAATCATCCCATAGATTGTCGATGATATTCAAGTCAGGGGACTGTGACGGCCATTCCAGAACATTGTACTTCTCCCTCTGCATGAATGTCTTTGTAGATTTCCAACTGAGTTTTGGGTCATTGTCTTGTTGGAATATCCAACCCCTGCGTTACTTCAACTTTGTGACTGATGCTTGAACATTATCCTGAAGAATTGGTTGATATTGGGTTGAATTCATCTGACCCTCGACTTTAACAAGGGCCCCAGTCCCTGAACTAGCCACACAGCCCCACAGCATGATGGAACCTCTACCAAATGTGACAGGAGGTAGCAGGTGTTGTTCTTCCGCCATGCAAAGCGCTTTTTGTTCTGACCAAATAACTCAATTTGTGTCTCATCAGTCCAAAGCACTTTGTTCCAAAATGAATCTGACTTGTCTAAATGAGCATTGGCATACAACAAGCTACTCTGTTTGTGTCGTAAGTGCAGAAAGGGCTTCTTTCTCATCACCCTGCCATACAGATGTTCTTTGTGCAAATTGTTCTGAATTGGTGTATCTGTACATCATTCTACATCTGCAGCGAGATGTTCTTGCAGGTCTTTGGAGGTGATCTGTGGGTTGCCTGTCACCATTCTCACAATCCTGCTCATATGCCGCTCTTGTATTTTTCTTGGCCTGCCAGACCTGCTGGGTTGGTTTAACAGCAACTGTGCCTGTGGCCTTCCATTTCCTGATTCCATTCCTTACAGTTGAAGCTGACAGTTTAAACCTCTGAGATGGCTTTTTGTAGCCTTCACCTAAACCAGGAGACTCAACAATCTTTGTTTTCAGATCTTGAGAGTTGCTTTGAGGATCCCATGCTGTCTGTCACTCTTCAGAGGAGAGTCAAAGAGAAGGAAGCACAACTTGCAATTGACCACCTTAAATACCTTTGACCACTCATGATTGGACACTCCTGTCTGTGAAGTTCAAGGCTTCACGAGCTCATCCAACCAATTTGGTGTTGTCAGTAATCAGCACTGAGCAGTGACAGGCATTCAAATCAGCACAATGACAAGGGGACCCACATTTGTGCACAGCCAGTTTTTCACATTTGATTTAATTTCATACGATTAAATACTGCGTCACTAAAAATCTTTGTTCGGAAAACACAGCAGTACTCAGATGTTCCTAGGAAATGAAAGACATACCACTGGTATCTTTATTGTTGAAAAGAGAGTCAATTATTATGCAGGCTGAGAGGGCTTCCCAAACTTTTTCATGTGACTGTAAACGTAATACAAGTACCTCTGTGGGGATTACTGCTGGCCACTGGAGTGGGTTTTGGTCTTGGTGGCCTGGCAGTGGTGAAAGAGGAGCTCCTCCTCCTCACTGTTAGCAAAACACAACAAGCTTGAGGTTAGCCTTCTGTTTGATGTATCACTTCATTGTGCATTGACTTCTGATTACACCAAATAAATATTTAAGAAAGAAAGAAAACGCTAAGAACATTACCTCACACGTAGGACCTTTTCTAGAAACTGGGAAGAGCTAACCGTCAACTAAGTAACCATCTCCTGGGCAAACTCTGTTTGTGCTGTTAGGCAATCTAGCACTTTTACGAGGGTAAATCAAAAAGGCAATTTGAAAATTACACAATTAAGCAAAAGGATAGGCGTGGATGCAACACAACACTTTCATGATGGCTAATGGGTAGTTCGAACACGCACATCATTAGGGTCAAATGACCATGGATGCTCTGCTGTAGGACTGCATCACTGTTAATCAATCCGCCGTAGTGAGACTTCTGCGGGCAGAGGGAGTGAAACCAGACAAAAATTCACCAAAGGATGTTGGCTCAGTACAACAGCAGGACTCAACCAAAAGTTTGAGTGGGTAGAACGGTTTACAAGTGAGAAGAACAAGTGTAACCGATGAAGCTCAATCTGGTTAACCATCAACATCGTGCCCACAAACCCACAATGACATGGGGAACGTCTTTACTGGAGAAGATCAGTGGATTACGTTGTCTGCCAATGCGTCACATTTGAAGGATCTGCATGTGCCGTGTGCTTGATGACCATAACGTTCATACAAGATGGACACCCTGACAACTTACGGATCACAAGCCAACATCCCTGACCTTGGCTTCAACTGCAACAAATTTTTATTTCTATGGCACATTTTCATACAATGTGTAGCAGTGCTACTAGTAGTTAAAACTGCATCTCCCAGCAGTCCCTGCAGGGGTCATTGGGGTCATAGCTGGTCAGAGGGGTTTAAAAGGAGGACTGGTGTCCGAAAGAGGGAGAAGTGTTTTATGGTTGTCGTATTTTGTGTTCCGTGTACTTGTTTGGCTGCCTGCCTTCTGTTAATGGAGCCATATTTAGTCAGCTGTGTCCTGGATTGTTTCGTTGTTGGGGTCTGGATCGTCTTCTGTCTACCTGTGTGCTGAGGACTGACAGTGGATTCATGGCTTTCCTGTAAGTGTAGCAGCGCTCCTGAACCATCCGTCCCGTCTTCACCCTTACAGTGTCTACCGCTAGAACAGCTTCGTCATTCCCTTCCAACGTACAGATCTCTGCACTTACTCTCGTCATCTCTCACTACATCTAGTGTGATTTTCCATGGACTTTGTTGTGTGGAGTTGTTTGTGTTTATATGTTTAATGTAATTTCGCTGTAGGGGTACTGGGGTGGTATTATTGTTTTCGTTTATATTATTTAATTTCATTATATTCTTTAATTGTCGCTAGTTCCCAGTCTGCTTTAGTTTGTCTCTATTGTGAGTGTTTGCGGGTCGAGCCAAGGCTGGGAGGGTCCCTGGGGTCCTCTCTAAAAATAAATAAATCGACGGTGTGAATCTTAGCGGTACCGGACTGCTACAAAGGAATGTCCCTCCGAGTGCTTTACACAATATAAAAGAGGAGGTACAAGAGAAAAACAAAAGAGCAAGTTAGAAATAGCTACATATAGCTAAATAATGAACGAAAACAATGATAGAGAATCAATGTGCGCTTACAGAACTCCGACACAAGTAGTAGAATCGTAATTTGAAGATAAGATTCTTAGGTCCATTAAGACAGACAGCAGAACTCTTCACTGTGCGTGTTCAAACTACCCATAAGCCATCACAAACGTGTTGTATGGTGTCTTCTATCCATTGCGGTGACTGCGTAACTGTTTGATCTACTACTGTAAAAAGTGTTCAGATCCCAAACCTTTTTGTCATAAAGGATTTTTATATAACCTGGCACTGTTTCACAGCATCTATACCCCCCAAAAAAGAAAACATTCTGAAACTAAAAGCTGTAGGCATCAGAGGTGACGTACAGAAGTGGATCTCTAGTTGATGAACTGGCAGGAGATAAGAGAAGACGAGGATGGAGTGAGGTCATCAGTGGAGTCCCTCAGGGGTCTTGTCCTTGAACTCTTGTTACTTTTTCTGATTTCTATTAATGACACTGATTCTGGTATAGTTTGTAAACTTGCCAAATATGCAGATGACACCAAAACTGGAGAGATGGCAGACACTGACGAGGCAGCAAAATGACCTGCACAAGCTTCAGAACTGGACGAACACCTGAAAAACTGAGTTTAAGGAAGAAAAGTGCAAAGTGCTACACGTAGGCAAAAAGGAACCTCAATTATAAACACAAGATGGGAGACAACGTCCTACAGGAAGCAACCTCTGAAAAGGATTTAGGGGTTTATGTTGACAAAACATTTTCATCGACTAAGCAATGCAAAGAAGCAACTAAAAAGTAAAATAAAACGTTAGGTTATCTCACAAAAAACTGTTGAATTTAAGTCAAAGGACGTTAAGCTCAAATTATAAAATGCACTAGCAAGACCACATCTGGTGCCTTGTGTGCAGTTCTGGTCATCACGGTACAAGAAAGACATAGCAGCACTTGAAGCTGTGTGGAGAAGAGCAACCAAGTGCATCATGGGACTTACGGACATGTGCTACTGTGACAGACTCAGAGAACTGAACCTGTTAAGTCTTGAACAGAGGAGACTATGCAGGGACCTCATCCAGGTCTTCAAAATACTCAAAGGCATTGATAAAGGAGATCCAGCAACATTCAGTTCAGCTTAAAGGTGAATCTCACACTTGAGGACATCAGTGAAAATGAAGGGGAAGAGCATTTAGGACTGAAGTTAGGAAGGACTTCTTTATGCAAAGAGTTGTGGGAATCTGGAACAAACTACTAAGACGTGGAGCTGAAGCAGAAACCTCGACAATCTTGAATAGAAATCTGGAAGAGATTTTGGGACAGCTTAGCTATTAGCTAAACAGATGGGATGGATGCCTGAATGGTCTCCTCTTGTTTGTAAAATTCTTATGTTTCTTACCCTTGGGTTTAGGGAACCACCAAGAAAACCAGAAAGGCTTGCATATGGTGTTTATTGATTTGAAGAAGTCTCATGATAGAGTGCCACGTCAAGAGGTCTGGAGGTGCCTGAGAGAGAAAGGAGGACCAGGGAAGTGTGTGAGAAATGACCAGAATACGTAAGAGGGAGTGAGGACTATTGTAAAAAGCAGTGTTGGGGTAACAGACAAGGCCCCACTTACAGTAGGTCTACACCAGGGATAAACAGGTAGGCAGAGAAATTTCTTGAATCGCGGGCTGCGTTTGCATCGCATTCTCGTTTTTCAAAGTGTAAACCCACAACAAAAGACGAGATGAAGCGTGCTGTGGTATTACAAATAGAAATGGGACAGAACTGGTGATAACTTCAGGGAGCATTGGTCCAAACGTGCTTTGTCCCCTGGTGGCTTTGGACAGGTTATGCAGCATGGTGATAGGTACGTGCTGCTGCAAAGTTTTATTCACTTCTGTAATAAACAGAAGCAAATCCCATGGGGTGAGCCAGGCTATAATGCCATGCATAAAGTTCATAAAGTTTCAGAAGATGAAAAGAGGTGACAATACGGTTTTGGCAATGACTGAAATTGGCTGCTTTGAGCGAGTTCAGACTGCGCAGGACTTTGCTGTGTAAAATGTATGTGATATGTATGTGAAATCATACAGTATGCACACTCATACAACATGCAAGACAGTAACATTTGTCAAAAGTAAATATTTCTTGTTGATTTGATATGTTAAACAATTGCTTTGTGTTCTTTTTTAAAAAGTGTTAGTTTTTGGAAAAATATTCAGCCCTTGGAGATAAGAAAAAAAAAATTAGCCCTAAAAGAGTTAAGTCCTTACCTCTTTGATCAGGTTATGGATGTGTTGACTCGTGGGATGTAAAGATCAATCCCCCCGATGCAGGCTTTTTACTAATGACATTGTGTTGTGTAGCACAAGAAAAGGGGAAGAGGAGAGGAAGTAGGAAAAATGGAGAAATGGCTTTAGAAGATAGAGAATTGAAGATAAATAAGAAAAAGACGATGACGACGACAGAATATACAAGGTCTGTCTATTACAAGAGTTCCCAAAGTGGTCGATATCGACCCCCTCGGGTCGATTTGAACTTTCTAGGGGTCGATAGTTTCAATAAAATGGGAAGAGAAAGTGAAGGGGGGGAAAAGTGGAGGTGGACTGATAAAGTAAAAGAAGATCTCAAGGAAATGGGTCTGACATGGGGAGGAGGTGCAGGACGGAGCTGAATGGAGAAGGTTGATCAAGTACAGCAACCCCACACAAAAGTGCGAAAAGAAGAAGAGGAGGAAGGAGGGGGCGCATATAACTGACTTTGGTGACTGGCACACTAAACTTGCCCTGTACAGGCCTTGTGATGGGTTGGCTCCACTCTTGCATTTAATCCTGATGGGACACACTTAAGCCTCCATGAGCCTGAACTGGTATAACCAAGATGAAAAAAATGAATGAATATGCAAAAGATGGACAGTCGACACCACACTCTTGGTGTTTTGTAGCTCACACGATTACGTGCTGCATAGTTTCAGACACCAATCCTATGACAAAAACACTTTCACAGGCAGAATAAGTCAAATAAAACCAGCAAACGGGTTCACATAACCTCCATTTGAGGAAGGAACTCGCCTGTAGGAATTCTATTTTCCGAATCGTTCATCTCCTCAGTCCCTGAAAGCCGCTGGAGATTTGGCTGGAATTGTCTGCCTTCATCCTCAGAGAAATTTTCATTAAATTCGTTGCAAGCTGATCAGTAAATCCACAAAGTCTGTGGAATGAAGAACCCTCCCATGTGCTTGGCAAATGTGAAATTATAGGGCATTTATTCATTTATAATAATTTTGCTTTCTATTAAAGAAATGCAAACATATTAATAAAAACAAGACCATTTCCTAAGTTTACTATGTGCAATTGGATCTTTTACTGTCTCTGAAAGTCAAATTCAAATGCCCCCTTTTACCTACATGGACTGGAGCAGCTCCATACTTTCATTTCATTCTTAACTCTTTCAGGGGTGATGCTGACTTTTGTCAAAAGCAGGAGTTGACGATGGTAATCGACTGTAAACTGTGACAAAACCAACCGTTACGTTGGACTCTCGTTGTTAGAAGGAAAGTTAGATTCATTGGTTTGACCGAGATTCCCTGCGCTCACGTGAGTAGCAAGGTGCACACAACGGCAAAAATGGCACTGACATCTGGCGAGAGATCAACGCGAATGTGAAAAGCAAAATACTCTGTGGACGACGTCTTGCCTGTTATCTCTGAACTGGACTATGACTTGTCGGACTTAGATTTTGATAATTGTGATCAAACACGATTGTGAGGTTCCAGCTTCAGCTGATTGGTCCCCAGCTAGTCATGGTACTGACAATGTTCGCCAGGGAAGACTGCCAGTTAACAATGACAAGAGGTAGAATCCAGATTGTATTGTTACTGCCATGATCTCAGCCTGGCAGCAAGCCTTTCGCTCATTCTTGCCCAATTGGCAGCTACAACATGCAGCGACAGACGTTTCATTTTGATTTCTGTGTGAAAGCATCAGATTTTGGAAAAAATATTCATCGCTCAAAGAGTAAAACAGCAACCAGACAAAGTTCAAACTTTGCTCCAGCATCAATGAAACACAAGTAGACTTCGGTCTGATCTGCAGTTATACTCTGTTGGCTGTGATCAGCATCAATATTTTGCATTGCTCCATCTACGGTAAGGTATTTTGTAATGTATTTAAGTAATAAAATTAATTTCATTTTTCATGCCTTCAGAGGGTGCAGAGCAAATTATCCTTTAGCAAGTGCCATGCAACTGAGGCAACAGATAAGCTGACAAGATAACTTAACACGGGAGAATTTAAATAGAAAAAACAAACAGGCAGGAAACAAAGCATGACAGGGGTACAGCTCATCTGAATTGACTCCACTAAACATTCTGGCGATCCACCATCAGGAATAAATAGCGTAAATAAAGAGTACATTCCACAAAGTGCTGGTCTCCCTGGACCCAAGTATAACAGAATATTTGCCATTTTCCAGTACTTTGGGGAAATTCAGAAGGACAAGAAAATGGCAAATATTATCCCTCTTATATAAAAAGAAGGATCAGGCAGATCCAAGCAGCCATAATGGCCAGTAATGTTAACGTACATCAGAGGTAAACTAATGAAACAAATTAAGGGAAATCTGGAGAAACCCCACATGCATTTCAATCATAAACGTATTCTCCCCATTCTGAGCTGGCTTTGCGAATTGCACTTTGACATCTCTCATAATTGGTTCATTTGAAGGAACATCACAATTCATTACGTTTTGTGCACTTTGATGGTTTCTTGGCTTTGTTTGCACTTGCACTGGTCAAAGAGGAGCCCCCAGAAATTGAAGTAGGCCTTGAACAGTGAAATGCCAGGAATTGTTCCTCTTCTGTGTTCACACATGTCCATGACGGGACAACTTACCAGTAAATTCAGGGCATAACCTCCAAGTGTGAATAGAGCTCAAGACAAACCTTACCGATAATTTGCACGGTAATAAGGGATTATAAAAGAATGATCCACAAGAAAAGCAGCATCATAGGACCTTTCCAATAGATTAGGGATCGAAACACTTCATACCTCCTATTCATTACCATCACCTTTAATATCCAAGAATAAGACGAAAAATGTACTTAAAAACATTTACACCTACACTCCATTGTGCAAAATCACTCAAATCAAGAGCTGGTCCACTAACAATTCTCAAATTGAAATTTAACAAATGTGATTAGAATATTTCAGACAGTGGAAATTAAAACACACACCTTTGGGTTTTAAATCCTTCTCTGCAAGGGACTCGCATGACGCTCCTGTCGAAACTCGTTTTAAGCTGACCTGCAAGAAACATTAAAGGAAAAAACGATTTCTTAGAAACCTCACAGATTTGCATCACGGGGGCAAAAGTGTAACTGCCACGGTCATATCCTAATAATACCGAGATCTGCTTATTCACACCTTTAAGACAGATACATCTACCTGTAAGGGTTAGGGTTAGGTCTGCCTGCCACATCTTAATAACAAAATGGAGTTGCTGATCAATTCACTTGATTACTCACAAAACACACATGGAAATTCACCAATTGCACAAATTAGAACTATAGAAATAAAATGATCTCTGATTTCTAAATCTGGTCATTAATATCTAATCACATGGATTATTTAACAAAACACTTACAAGACATATTTTCTTTCTTTTAAGAGAGTCTCCAAACCGGATGTACAAGTAGACCTGGCCGTTCCACATTTTTGAGCTGGTCTGATCATGTGACTCGGCCAGTCAAGCACTTAATGACGTACAGACAATAAAACAGAATAAAAAAGGGTAATAATGTTCACAAGTACTTTAAGGTCTCATGGCAGACCAAACTGATACTCCACTATGAAATACTGAAGGCAAAAAAAAAAAACCAAAAAACAAGGCAGTCCTGTTTCTCTAAAATGATACACGATAATGCTGGTCAATCCAAGAGTTTCATTTTCAACTACTGATCGTCTTTTAAACCCAGCTCTCTCAATGGAATGCCTCCTAAAAACTACTAGTGAAACTTGCAAGCCTTTTGCTATATTTTTATTTAAACGCAAAATAAATGATATCCTCTTCTATAATACGCTACCGTGGCTGTCCGTTTGTCTGTCCAGGATTTTAAATCACCTGTTAGTTTGCAAACCGTTTGACCCTTTGACCTGAAATTTGGTACACATATACTATGTGACATCTACTGTCTGCTTTTGGGGTGATGATTTTTATTCCTCTATTTTATTTTATTGTAGAATCAACTCTCGGCAGTGAGCAGCAGGGCGGTCATGCGGCACATGTGTAGGGGCTCCATTCCTATCCCTATCACCATCCCCTACCTCTTCATATCTTAAATCATTCTCGAGGCAGATTGAAGACTTAAGTGACAAAGAAAACATATTTACTAATTGCAACACAAGCTCTGACTTAATCAAATCTGACACGAAAAGATGCCAAAGGAAGAAGAGAAGAAGCGGCCGCTAGGGTGGAGAAGAGAAGAGCTGCTCAGGAAGCAGCAAGCGCATCAACCTCTGAGTAAACGAATGGTAAACATACAGAGAAAGAGGAGAAAAACTAAGAGTCAAGTGTGTTCACTGCACGTTATCGTATAGTGTGCCGTTTACTGGTTAGAAATAATATACCACATTCGGCCAAAAAGTTAATCCAATCAAATCCCAGCATGCCCTTTTCAACACTGCTGCATGCTGGCTTTAGATGCTGGTAACAGCATGTTGTGTTCCATGCACGTGCATCTACACCATGTGAAAACTAGACGTTGCACTTTGTCAGCTGGTTAAATGCTTCCAGTATACCGGGCATGACAGAGTGAAGCTTGGCCAAGATATTCCTAACCTGTCGGCCAATTATGAAAAGTAACAACAGCTAGCCGATATAAACGACCCAAAAAAGCTCAGTGCAAATGTGTAGCATTGGCCTTCTTAAAAAGTGAACTAAAACAGAGCCTATCCATCATATTCTTCATTTTTGATATGCAATTTGTTTTTCACGTCAATGTACAACATTCTTTCTGGTCTAATGAGATTTCTTCACTGGATTCCCCTCTCTTCTGACACAATTTATTCAGGTATCTTTGTTTATGCTCCAGGAATAACAATTATCAATTCACACAACTAAAACTACTTCACAGACTTACCCATTAAAAAATATTTCCAGGGAGATGTGGCATTCTCCTCTGCATTTTGTCACCTCTGGTTACTTGGCTTGCCTGGCACTTATTTTTTTGTTTTTTAACACTAGAATTACCAGAGCCTACGAAAAAACTCGTAAATCCGTCCCACCTTAAATTGCTTCTTAAAATCGTTCACAGCTCTCCACCAGCGTCTTTTGTCATCTAAATGTGCTGATAAAATCAGGCTGCAAGCAGCCGGCTAATCCATCCCCTCACCAACTTAGAACGTGCACGAACTTCTCCCAGCTCATGCCTTGATTGATTTTCTGGGAGTGAAGTGGAGTTTTAGAGTGGAAACAACAGATCGTTGTTTGGAACACACGCATTTCTGTTCCGTTTCTACAGTAATCTGTGTAAACACATTGTTAAAACAGAAACGTTTTTTATATTCTAGTAGTAGATGACAAAATGTAGGCATAAACTATATAATGTATGAAGCCTGAAGTCCAAATATCAAAGAAATACTTTCACAAAAGCTACAAATCTAACACAACAATTGCGCTTTTAATTAAAAAAATATAACTGCAGAAACAAAAAGCCACCTTAACATGCGACATTGACACCCATTTATTATGACTGCCTCCGTGGTGTGATAGAATCAGCAGCCGACTTGAAATCAAAAGGTCGCGAGTTCGAACCTGCATCACTCTGTTTTGAGAAGTGAGCTGCTCGTATGCTTACTATTTTAGAATAAAAACATACATTTGATGGATTAAATTCATTTTTTCCTCAGAATTCTACACACAACACCCCATAATGACAATGTGAAACAAGTTTGAGGTTTTTGCAAATTTATTAAAAATAAAAAAAAACTGAGAAATCACAAGTACATAAGTATTCACAGCCTTTGCCATGAAGCTCAAAATGGAGCTCAGGTGCATCCTGATTCCCCTGATCATCCTTGAGATGTTTCTGCAGCTTAATTGGAGTCCACCTGTGGTAAATTCAGTTGACTGGACATGATTTGGAAAAGCACACACCGGTCTATAGAAGGTCCCTTAGTTGACAGTTCATGTCAGAGCACAAACCAAGCATGAAGTCAAAGGAACTGTCTGTAGACCTCCGAGACAGGATTGTCTTGAGGCACAAATCTGAGGAAGGTTACAGAAAAAGTTCATAAGTATTCACAGCCTTTGCTCAATACTTTGTCGATGCACCTTTGGCAGCAATTACAGCCTCAAGTCTTTTTGAATATGATGCCACAAGCTTGGCACACCTATCCGTGGCCAGTTTCGCCCATTCCTCTTTGCAGCACCTCTCAAGCTCCATCAGGTTGGATGGGAAGTGTCGGTGCACAGCCATTTTAAGATCTCTCCAGAGATGTTCAATCGGATTCAAGTCTGGGCTCTGGCTGGGCCACTCAAGGACATTCACAGAGTTGTCCTGAAGCCACTCCCTTGATATCTTGGCTGTGTGCTTAGGGTCGTTGCCCTGTTGAAAGATGAACCGTGGCCCCAGTCTGAGGTCAAGAGCGCTCTGGAGCAGGTTTTTATCCAGGATGTCTCTGTACATTGCTGCAGTCATCTTTCCCTTTATCCTGACTAGTCTCCCAGTTCCTGCCACTGAAAAACATCACAACAGCATGATGCTGCCACCACCATGCATCACTGTAGGGATGGTATTGGCCTGGTTATGAGTGGTGCCTGGTTTCCTCCAAACGTGACGCCTGGCATTCACACCAAAGAGGTCAATCTTTTTCTCATCAGACCAGAGAATTTTGTTTCCCATGGTCTGAGTGTCCTGTCAGGTGCCTTTTGGCAAACTCCAGGTGGGCTGCCGTGTGCCTTTTACTAAGGAGTGGCTTCCGTCTGGCCACACTACCATACAGGCCTGATTGGTGGATTGCTGCAAAGATGGTTGTCCTTCTGGAAGGTTCTCCTCTGTCCACAGAGGACCTCTGGAGCTCTGACAGATTGACCATTGGGTTCTTGGTCACCTCCCTGACTAAGGCCCTTCTCCCCCGATCGCTCAGTTTAGATGGCCAGCCAGCTCTACGAAGAGTACTGGGGCCTCATGTATAACCCCGTGCGTAGAACTCGCACTATAACATGGCGTAAGCACAAAAGCCGAAATGTGCTTAAGCACAGAAAAATCCAGATGCAGGAATCTGTGCGTACTCCGACTTCCACGTTCTTCTGCTACATAAATCCCAATCAGCGTGAAAAGTAACGCTCGTGCACCTACTTTATGTAACGCCCCAACTCCTCCCAGAATTACGCCTCTTTGAATATGCAAATCAATATAAATCGTCCTTAAGCGCAGCCTTCTGTGAAAAGACAACGGGAAAAGCGCAGGGGAAAATATAAGAATTTCAGCGAATACCAAGTGGAGGCAAAGGAAAAACATACTATTTGTTCAAATAAACCGTGGTATAATCAACAAAAGGAAGTTGATCGAGTGACAGAGTGTTGGAGAAACTTGAAAGCTCACGTTCACAAAAATCGCACAGTGCCGGAAATAAAAAAAGAAGTCACATATCAAAGTCGCCGTGAAAAGCCGAGTTGTAGCCCACTGTCTGAGTGTCATATTAAAGCTTATTAGGGTACAGAGAAAAAAAAAGGCACACGGTGGGGAAAAGCACGAAATGTCAACTTCAATCTTGAAATTTCCACTTTAATCACGTAGTTTATTTTGTCATTAAAGTAGAACATCATAAACTTCATCTTAAAATCGTTTAATTAACCAGTTTCTCAAATCACATCGTAATTAAAGTAGCACGTTAAATGCTTTGTTTTGTATTTGATCTTCTTTGTGCTCTGTGTGTGTGAATCACTACTTGCTTCTTAAACCGGCTCTCTTCTTCCAACTGGACACAGAATCCATTACATTCGTGATATTATAGCTCTCTGAATAACTAAAATACTGAGATGTATACGTGATATCATTTTCATGATGATAGGAGTTAAAGTACGTTATTAAACATGGGTTTCACGGCGCAGCGATTGTGTGCGACCTTCGATGAAATCATTTTATTGCAGCAGTACTCATGGGCAGCTCTAGGCTTGTGGTGGCCCTGTGCAGAGAAAGAATCGGTGGCTCCTTCGCCCGCCAATGTCAATAAAGAAGCTTATGCACGGTGGATGGCCACGTCCGTTGCGGACACTGCATAACCGCCTCGTGCTCATGACACAAGCATGACACAAACATGACACTTTTGTTGAAATTTGCCACTGCATTTTTAGCTGTGTTGTTATTTTCTCTGTTTTATATTTAATATATATTGGCGTGGCCGCCCCTGCAGTCCTTGCTTTTCTTTCTCCAAGTAACCAATCGCCACACAATCAACTCTGTAATAAACGTTAAGCCATCTGTAAGCTTAGCGCCGATTCTTCAAAACGTTTAAGGAACATTGAAATATCTTCGTAGTACATATTTAATTATTCTATCCTTCATGACACTCCCAGTGAAGAATATAGATTATTTAAATGAAGTTAAAGTTTTATCTGTACAATAAACATAATTTGCTGCATTTCATCTTAAAAATGATATCATCATCATATGTAAATATGCGCTTTATAAAGTGGCACAGGTTGTGCAGTATTATAACTGTAGTGCAAGTTTACAGTGAGGTGATTGTATTTATAAGTCCAAACAGTTCTACAAGGAGCAATTGATTGAGTGCGTTTAAAGTTCTTGGGATGAAACTGTTTCTGAACGCGAGTTCCGTACAGGAAAGGCTTTGAAATGTTTTCCCGTGGCTGAGACAGCGTGTACTTGAAGCTGTATACCGTTAATTCTATTTCCGATCAGCTGCTGCTGTGATTCACACTCAGATACAGTGATATAAATACTCCGAGTCGTGCAGTGAGAGTAATATGGAAAAAGATGATCCGCTGTGGCAACCCTAACGGGAGCAGCTGAAAGAAGAAGAAGAAGGTGCAGTGAGAGTAACAACGCTAAAGCAGTTATGGTATTTGGAATACTATGGCTATTCCCTGGACCATTATATTGTTACAAGTTAATTACAATCAGATTCGTTACACTAATAAACAATATGCAGTTAGTTTCAGTGTATTTATAAAGCCGCGTCAGGAAAATAAGGAGTCACCACACAACATTGCATTGGTTTGATGCTGAGTGCCGCCAGTCTGGATAACCGAGCGGAGAACTTGCGTACGACAAGGTATGAGCTGCCGTGGAAAAGTGCGTGGATTTACGGCAAGTGTAGGTTTTATACATCATGATTTGAACGTGGAAAAGTTCTTACGCAACATTTCTGTGCGTACACACCGTTTATACATGAGGCCCCTGGTGGTTTTGAACGTATTCCACTTATAGATGATGGAGGCCACTGTGCTCATTGGGACCTTCAAAGCAGCAGAACTTTTTCTGTAACCTTCCTCAGATTTGTGCCTCAAGACAATCCTGTCTTTGAGGTCTACAGACAATTCCTTTGACTTCATGTTTGGTTTGTGCTCTGACATGAACTGTCAACTGTGGGACCTTCTATAGACAGGTGTGTACCTTTCCAAATCATGTCCAATCAGCTGAATTTACCACAGGCGGACTCCAGTGAAGCTGCAGAAACATCTCAAGGATGATCAGGGGAATCAGGATGCACCTGAGCTCCATTTTGAGCTTCATGGCAAAGGCTGTGAATACTTATGCACATGTGCTTTCTCAGTTTTTTTATTTTTAATAAATTTGCAAAAACCTCAAGTAAACTTTTTTCACGCTGTCATTATGGGGTGTTGTGTGTAGAATTCTGAGGAAAAAAATGAATTTAATCCATTTTGGAATAAGGCCGTAACGTAACAAAGTGTGGAAAAAGTCATGTGCTGTGAATACTTTCCAGATGCACTGTATATTAGTTACTGTATTTAGTTAGAAACAAAAAGTGTTTTTTCTTACCTCCTCTTCCTTAATGGAAATTCTACTGTTCTCCTCAATTAGAAACTCGGAGGTAGAAATGAGGATCTTGGGAGGAAAACCAGAAGCTAACCTAAAGTGAGGCAGAGCGGAGAAATTTGAATAACTGATGGTTGAGAATACTAAACAAACAAGAACAGACACAGACAAGACTTAAACAAAAAAGTGCACTCATTATACAAACAAAAGAACAGAAAAGGCAGACAACTCAGACAGTTGCCAAAAACGGCAGGTAACAGTATGTGGCCTTTTAAAGAAGCTACGTATTTCTCACTGCTTGTTTTTATTTAAAGAACTTCTTTAAAGTAATACATTTCTTAAAATTCCATCTCTCTGTCAATTTAAAACTAATGCCATCTTCAGTGGCGAATAAGATGTGAAATTGAAGATCGAGTTACCGCTGCTTATTCTGACATCTAGAAAGAAATCTTGCAGAAATGCTGAGCCGTGGGTTCAAGAAAAAGCTCTCTGTGCCTGGCTGGAGGTCCTTCAGGTTGTTATCAAACTTTTCTACAAGGAAAAAAAAATATATATAGTTTTTCAAAGGCTGACCATTCCAATATGAAGACTCAACAAAGAGAACTAACCACTTTAATGACATTTTGTAAATGTTAGGACTAAAAGAGGCCTAATGGTGTGTGAATAACAGGCGCACTATACAAGTCTGGTCCTGGAGAGCTGCTGTGGCTGCAGGTTTTCATTCAAACCTTTTTATTAATTAGTGACCAGTTTTTGCTGCTGATTCACTTCTTCTTCTGCCATTTTAATTGACTTGTTTAATTAACGCTTGGTCCACCAAATTCCTTCCTTTTTTCCTTGAACAAAACGCAAACAGAAATGAGACTCGAAGTGAGCCATCACAAGACCAGCCAAGCCTGGACCTCAAACTTCATCTGTGGCAACCCCTAACGGGAGCAGCCGAATGAAGAAGAGACGACACTACTCAGTGGAGCAAACTTCATAGAAAAAGGTGAATTATAGAATAAGGTAAAAGAAAGTTAATATTTAAAAGTAGACAAAAGAATGCTGAATTTCTGTTACATGTAAATATCATATCAGCACATTTTTCTGAATGCAAAATATAAGAAAAAGGAGCAACTAATAAACAGTTTAGTTCGAAGTAATGCGAACTTGATGATTTCTGAAGCTGGGACACCCCTCAAGTAGGAGAATACATTGGTGCGGAGTGGACAATCCTTAATTTCAAGACATGGTGGTATTTGGGCATTGTTGTTTTAAAGAGGACAAATCGAGAGTTTTATGGGCGAATGTCTTACCATTTTCAAGGTCATCAGCCAAGGTGGCAAAATGATGGAGGAGAACCTTCTCCTGCTCTGGAGTTAAAACCATTGGCATGTCCTGAGTAATACTCCCACAGTGCTCTTCTTCCTCTTCATCCACACTTGAGCTGCCAGCCGAGCTCAGCTGACTCAGCGAGTCCACATCTAAACAAAAAAAAAGGTTTTATTGGATGGGAAGAAAAAAAAAAAAAAATCATCAACAATAAAAACAATCATATTTGTGACACACAGACCTTAACAACAAGACAAATGGAATGCTGTCAATGGCTGGCATCTACTGAATAGAGAATACTAAGACACTCCAAATAAATACAACTGTTGAGTTTAGGAGAATATGGATTATTGGCATAGCCACACCTGGCATTAGTGTCATTTCTATGACATTTTGAAAACATCAGTTGAGCCGGTACACGGATCTCTATTACTATGGAATAAAGCAAACTTGTTTATGGGTTTATCATCGCCCATCTGTAGGTAAATGTTTCTCAGTTATGTAGTTTTCTATATTCATGCCAAGAATTTGTGTCTCTATAAAAAAAAGTGTTCAGCTATATGAAAAAGAAACTGAATGTTGAAAGTGTATGACAAAGTCTCTTTCCCTTGGGAGACGATAATCTTTATTTACAACAGCTCCTCATAAAATTATGCCATATGTACAGTGCAAGCTGGAGTGAGGTAGAGCCCTGTAACTGCAAATAAAGAATGAATAAAAACAGTACTGAATTGGAAATGTTACTTTACATGAAGCACTGCATCTTAAATTGAAGTATACAAGACATACTGTAAATACCCCTCACAAACACAACTGTCCATCTCAGCAGTTACTGCTATGAATCTAAACTTAACTAACTCAACACCTCCAACTATTGGTGCCTTCACTGTCAACTACTAGAACCACGAGATTGGTAAGTGAACATATTTTATATCTGCAAAAAACAAGTATAGAATATCTAAACTGGCTTGGAAAGGACTCTAGTAAAGCTAAGGCATAAAAACACATTTCATTCACAAGAGAAAATCTACACACTTTCAAATCTATGCATAGTTACAAGAGGCAACTGAGAAATTATAATAAAAAAGGAGATAAATAATACTCTTCATTGTTTAAGTGGCCAGCATCTTTCAGCAGTCCTACTCTTTTACACTGTGGCGGCCGACTGGGGAGCCTACGCAGCTGGGACACCTGGAAATTGGAAGGACCAGGAGAAGAACAAGACCTTCCTGGGACACGAGAGCGCAGTCGCCCTGGTTTGCATGGGGGCCACAGGATCGGAGCTTAGAAGCTCAACTCTGTTGGATCTACCAATCTGGCTTTAGGCGTTATCACGGCGTTGAGACGGCCCTCCTTAAAGTATTCAATGACATCTCTATTATTACTGACTCAGGTGGCGTTGCAGTGCTTGTCCTCCTTGACCTGTCCGCTGCCTTTAACACTATTGACCGTGAGATATTGCTGCTGTGGCCTGAACATCTTGTTGGGCTTAAAGGGGCTGCTCTTAACTGGTTCAGGTCATATCTAACTGGTCGACACTTTTCAGTGACTTTAAATCCCTCTTTTTCATCTACTGCTCCTCTTAAATGTGGTGTTCCTCAGGGATCCATTTTGGGTCCTATTTTATTCTCTATATACCTTCGCTCTTATTGGAGCTATTTTTTAGGAAATTTAACATTTTGTTTCACTGCTAGGCTGACGATACTCAGGTTTATATTCCCGTCTAATTCTGCAGTAAATCAACTGCACAACTGTCTTTCTGAATTAAGATCCTGGATTGCTAATAATCTTCTTGATTTGAATCAAAATAAAATGGAGGTGCTTAACTGGTCTTGGACTTCTCGGCTCTTTCTCTGTCTTTGGCAAAGCTCAAGTCCGCAATCTTAATGTTATCTTTGACAGTAACCTCTCTTTTGAGAAACAAATTAATTCTGTAGTCCAGAGTTGCTTTTTCCAACTTCGTCTTTTAGGTAAGATCAAACCTTTTTTTATCTTCTAGGGATCTTGAGAAAGCTACTCATGCTTTTATCTTTTCTCGCCTTGATTACTGCAAGTCGCTGTATTCTGAAATTAGCAAATCTCCGATACGCAGGTTACAGTTGCTCCAGAATGCTGCCGCTCGCTTTCTGGTTGGGGCAAGAAAGTCTGACTCTGTTTCTCCAATATTAGCTTCTTTACGCTGGCTTCCCATCAGTTTTCAAATTGATTTTAAAATCTTGTTGCTAGTTTTTAAATCTTTACATGGACTCACTCCTGCCTGTTTATTTGAATTGTGTGCTTAACACCAGCCATCCAGAGTGCTTAGATCTTCTGGTCAGTTGTCTCTGGTTGTCCCTTGTACCAAGTGTAACACTAAGGGGGACAGCTGTGGCACCTCGCCTGTGGAACTCTTTACCTCGTCACATAAAGGAGTCGTCTACAATTCAAAATGAGATTAAAGACTCATTTCTATTCACTGGCATTACGTGACCTTCAGTAATACCGATGGTTTCCTCATTGTGATTATGTAACATTACTTCTATTTATTATTTAATTTATGTTCATATATCTTATTTCTATTTATGTTATTTGTATTTTTTTTTTTTTTTTAAATGGCCGCAGCATTCCTATGTTGTTTTAAATGTGCTATATAAATCAATTGACATTGGAGCCCGTGGGCACCACCTTGGGTGCTCAGATAGTCCCGGAGACATGGGATACAGCACTTCCCCCACAACAGGAAGTGCTGCCGGACCAGGAAGCTGGTACACCCAGGGTGCTTCGAGGTGCCCATCCAACACTTCCGCCCCACATCCGGGTGCGTTATAAAAGGGGCCGCCTCACTCCATTCAGAGAGCCGGAGTCGGGTAGAAGAGGAGGAATGAAGGTGGCAGAAGAATAAGAAGAGTGGAGGAGAACGAAAGAAAGAAAGGCGGGACTGAACCTAATTGGGGTGATTTGTGCACTGTGCTGTGTGTAGCAGAAAAATAAATAGGGTGTGTTCTGGACATTATGGGTCTGCGTATCTGTCTGTAGCTGGGCTGATCTTTCTACAAATCACATATATTTACTATTTACTTCAATGAGAATTTTCTACAAGTACTCAAAATAAACAGTCCTCCAAAACCATATAAAACAAATGAAACAAGAATATTTGGCTGCTCTTGTTTAAATATGCATGTGTCTTTGAGGGCATTATATTTAAAAGAGTCAACAGTTTTAAACATCTGCTAATTTCAGAAATGTTGAGGAGTAACAGAAGAAAGCGTTATCCACATGTTGGGGAATCCATACTGTACATCCGAGTCCATTTTATGTTTCTGTAGAGTCCTCTAATAAACAATTATAGAAACTAAAGGTGTAATGCTCTTATAGTCCCCACCAGTGTTAAAGGAACACTCCAGGTTAGGTCAGTTTGAGGAGCATCCACAGGTACAGCACATTGCCGCAGCCACAACAAGATGAAACTGCTCAGGATTCCGATTGGCAATCCCTCAGGCAGAAATGCAGTCCATTACCCCATTCCGGAAATGACCATCTATCTGCCGCAGCCAGGTGTGACGTGAGCGTCCCCTTGGCCTGGTCCAGCCGCTTGGGTCCACAACAGTGAAAATCTTATGAGCTGATCACCCTCGGGGGAATCGCACCACATGGCCATAGTCCCGTAACTGACGCTCCCTCACAATTCAGGGAATGTGCCTCATTTGGGACTCTGTGAGCAACACAAAGTCAAACCAGCAATACCCGAGTTTTCTCCAAAGAGACACAGAACTGAAGGAGTCCAGTCTCCATCTCAGGTCACTGCATAGCATCCATGTCTCGCAAACAGGAAGCGCCAGGACTCTAAAGACTTGGACCTTCGCCCTTTTGCATAGATATTGGAAGCGGCACACACCCCTCGTCAGTGACCTCATGACCCCTCGATGCTCTCCCAATCTGTCTACTGACTGCATAGGAAGAGTCACCAGAGACATGAATGTTGCTACCGAGGTAAGTAAACCTCTTAAATGCTCCACCAATTATTACTTTTTTTTTTTTTTAATATATTACTTACTCCATGTGTCTATTTTAGTGATGACAAGAAAAAAAAAAAAAAATCATCTCACACTTTCATGGAGGAAGAACATGAAGTTTATGATATAAGCCAATGGCGTCCAATGATATACAATGACAAAGTGAAAAACACTCAAGTTACGCATGTTGCATAATCCTCAATCGTTTTTCCAGTTGTTTGCTCACAACATGTAAAACACAGGCATTTTTTTTCCATAAAAGAATTTTAAATACATGTTTCAAGAGAAATCAGAGCACATCTTTAACAGGAAACTGAAGTCACGTGGGACTAAGTTTTGAATTAAGGAGATGGCTCTCCTGATCATTTACTGATCCTCTATTCAATGATAAAACCTTTTAGTATTTGCTTTAATTTGTTCATTCTGTGTCTTCTCATGGCGGCACGGTGGTGCAGTGGGTAGCACTGCTGCCTTGCAGTTAGGAGACCTGGGTTCACTTCCCGGGTCCTCCCTGCGTGGAGTTTGCATGTTCTCCCCATGTCTGCATGGGTTTCGTCCTGCAGTCCAAAGACATGCAGGCTAGGTGCATTGGCGATTCTAAATTGTTCTTAATGTGTGCCCTGCAGTGGGCGGGCGCCCTGCCTGGGGTTTATTCACTGCCTTGTGCCCTGCGTTGGCTGGGATTGGCTCCAGAAGACCCCCATGACCCTGTAGTTAGCATAACACTATAACACTACAGTATAGCAGGTTGGATGATGGATGGATGGTGTCTTCTCATTGTTTTAAAATGAAAATATAAAACCATTTCTGCTGAGCTTTTTCCTGTTTGCACATTTTTCACAAAATGACATTGTGCCACTCTTAACTGACATAGCTGGAAAAGATGAATTAATTCTGAATCAGGAGGACAAAAAGCGCTTGATGATAGGATGAAATATTGCTACTTTAAAGTTAAAAATACCAAGGTACCTGAAGTGGGTTTCTGGGATTTATGTGAAAAGGGCTAAAATTAAAATTCTACTTAAGGAGAAAAAAAAAAAAAACCCAACCTAAGAAACTGACCCACCAGGCTTCACACTAATTGATTGTGTCACTCTCAACTCCACACCTCCATACGGCACATGATAGTGTATAATAATGTTACCGTCATGTTGCATTTCTAGATTTGACGTGCAACTTCCTGCAGATCCAACGCAGCAGGCGCTGTCAGGGCTGTGCTCCTCGTTCTGCTTGTGCCTCCACTTCTTGATCTTGTGCAGTGTACCCTTGTGCAGCTCTTTCACATCAAACTCACTAAAACGAAATTAAAACAAACCCATTCCCGTTACTGGCAGTTCTCTGAATACGTATTACTTAAAAATATAATAGTGGGTGCAGAAAGCATTTAGACCCTTCACTTTATTTATTTTTTTCACATTTTGTTATGCACCCTTATGATAAAATCATTTTCTGCAAATTTCAAGCAACATTCAATACCCCAGAATGACAAAGTGAAAAGGGGATTTTAGAAATTCTAGCAAATCTATTAAAAATGAAAATCTGAAATATCACATTGACGCAAGCATTCAGACTCTTTACTCAGTCCTTAGTTGAAAGCCCTTTAGCAGCAATTAAGGGCAGAAGTCTTCATGGTCTAAGCAATGAGTTTCACTCGCACACCCCTAGATTTCAGGACCTTTCTGACATTCTACTCTGTAGAGACAGTTTACATGGAGACTATCAGTGGACAGCTATGTTCAGGTCACTCCATAGATGTTAGATTGGGTTCAGGTTTAGGCTCTGGCAACAAATCTCCCACAACCGATTTCAATAAGGTTGCACCGTTCCTTCCCAGCCCCTTTCTTCAAATGTCTGACCCAAGATTAATATACCACAGCACCATGAGCCTCATCTGCAGCATCCTCCCAGGGGATGGCAAGTTCAATGACGAAGACACTCAACCGAGAGTTGGACCACAGGGCGACATCACTAGACTGATGAGACGGGCACATGTCACTCCTCTTTTCAGAACACTACATTGGCTCCCCATAGAGGCACATGTTAAGTTCATATCCTTGATGCTTGCCTACAGAGTAGTCAATGGCTCAGCACCTACAGTATATATATATATATATATATATATATATATATATATATATATATATATATGAAGATGCTTGTGAGGTCTTCTGGTCCACCTTGAGCATTCAAGTCTGTTGATGAATGGCGCCTAGTGTGTTATCAAATCTCAATCCAGACTCTTTTCACGTGTAACTTCTAGCTGATGGAGTAGGTTGGCCACTTCCATTTGAACTTCCAACTTTCTCAGTATATTTAAGAAGCGCTGGAAGTCTCCCTTTTTGTTCCGTCAATTTTGGTCTAATTGAAAATGGCTTGGTTACGCATTTGTAGCCGAGGAAGTGTAATATGCTTTATCCTGTAACCCTTGTTTCCTAAACGGTCCCTGAGACTGCTGCTACTCGATTACGCTGACCTCTTTTGTAAGTCACTTTGGATAAAAGTGTAGGCTAATCAAATAGATATCAATGTAAATATGAATATCTGGACTCGGGTTTCTATTGGTGGGTCTCTGGCCTGTGTCGATAAGGATATTCCAGTGTCAGAGATTAAGGACCAAGTCCTCTGTGTTGTGTGCGGGCATAAAGAGATTAACAATAGCCATTCGATATTAATGTCCTTCAAGCTGGAAAAATAATTTAATGCCCTGTGGCGGACGGCCGGAATGCCCCTTCGATATATGTTCAGGGGGAGCAGCCATGGACTATGCAATACCTCACCCTGGACGCTAGATGGCAGCCCCCTTTGGGTTGGAGCGATGCCTCGGTTTCCAGCAGGGTTCCATGGGAATTGGAGTTGGGTGCAGCCCTGTTGGGTCCCACAGGTGCCACGAGGGGGTGCTGCAGCAGGGACTCCTGAGCCCTTATGGGCAGCATATTCGCCACACCCGGAAGTGCAGTCGGAACTCGGCAGTCAACCACCTGGAGCACTTCTGAGTGGACTTTAAAAGGGACCAGCAGCCACCAATCAATGACCAGAGTCAGGAGGAGGAGGTGGTGATTAAAGGAGAAGAGAGTGGTGCTTTGGGACTGTGTTGTGCCTGTGGGACACGGCAAAGACGTGCCCCACAGGTGAAGAAAAAGTTCTTTGGTTTTTATACGTGCCTTATATAGCGCCTTTTTATTACAGTGCGTTAATGTAACAAATCAAGTTTCGATTAAGACATCATCGATATATGCCATGAAAATGTGTTAAGCAGCAGAACTGAATGTCTCCTGCATTTCAACAGAGTATCTTATTACAGCTGCTCTTAAATATTGGTCAAACTAATACTGAGCTGTGCAACGAGCACTTAATAAAAAACGACAGACACTGAGCGTTGAGAAGAAGCAGTTCAATGTGTACACTAGTGTTATAATCACAACTCTCATTCCGTCTAAAGAGATCACAGCTTTCTTGAAATCAAGATGGGATTACTTTGTACAGCTTCCTACTCAGACTTCACAGAAGTGTCTGCTCAACACCAAACATGACCTCTCAATGCTGGCTTGTGGGGCCGATCCCAATGGCAGTGGGCCCAAGCACAGGCGGTTTTCAGTCCGTCACTATGTGAACAGCTGACTGTGTTTGTTTCTATAGCAGCCGTGAAGCCCCACATCCCTAAATAATAACTGAACTTCAAGGGCCATTTGATTGCTAGTCTGATGCCACAGTTACTGAAGCATAACAGCTGCACAGTTGTAATGCCCTCCTTTCAAATGCCTTTAGTGCTGGGTTCCCATGATTTAAGAAAGGTTAAAGCACAACTGCTGTTCATACTCAAATTTAAACAAAACACACACACACACTTAGGCTTTGAGAACAAGCCCTTACCAGAGTGTTTGCACTTAATATGACATCTGCTATTGTCATCAAGCCTCTTGGTCTCTCTCTGTATAATACTCCTTGGCTCCCAGTGGATCAAATCTGCTGGAAATGTGTTTCTTTTGTTTAAGCAGTGTAGGGTAGACTGGCATTATCCATTTAGCTTTGCTTTAGCGCACAAGTCTTTGGATTGTGAGACAGCAGCCAGACCCTCCTTCACTGACATTTAACTTCAGCTCAAGTGTCAGTTCTCCTCACAGGGCCTCTCTTGGTAATGCAGTTTCTGGGTCTCATCTGAAAAGACCGATCCCAGGAAAGTGGCATTCAGAAATAACTCTATTCAAACACTAGGCCAGTGAACAAAAGAAGAGCCATAATTCAATGATTTACAATATTGAAGGATGAAACTTTGCCCCAATTATCAAACAAAAGGTTGAGCTTATGTGTACCCAAGAAACAAATGGGCAAAAACGCTAACTCTATCCTTTATAACCCATTGCCAGCACACTCTGAAAGACCCCCTTCTGTATGCTCCCCCTGGGAACCTGGTTGTAATTTCAGCTCCACAGCAGGACACCTAGGGGTGTGGCTGTAATAAAGGCTGGAGTGACGATCCATTTAACTCCAAAAGGTAACCTGGTAACAGTGGAAGGCCATCTTTAAAGGAGCTGGACCAGGGTGCCACAAGACCAAACCTTGCTACAGTAAAGAAAGGTGCATGAGCAAAGGTGAGGCCGTACGTGAAGCCACATGTTCTTATAGCGGGGCACTCCTATGTCTGTGCGGAGTACGTGTTGTTTCCATCGTCCCGTTTACTGTTCGTTATGTGTGCGTCGGTGAATGTTGTCTCCGTAAGTGCAGAGGGGAAGGATGATGGAGAGGTTAGCATGAATTGGTTTTGTGTTGTTTTTTTATTGCCCATCGTCTATTTATATAAAAACACATACTGTATATCTGCATATATCCACCGACAAATATTCTTATGAATAAATTGTATTACTTGGTTTATTGCTGCAAGCGTGTTTGGGTTATTGGTTGAAAAATAGTCTAGCACCACACCAGAAAGTGAAAGTTACACAATGTAGACTTTTATGAGCATTTAGTTTTAACATGCAAACATTGTGTGCAACTTCAGTTCAGCATGAATTGACTGTTTTACATTTAGTTTGAGATGTTATTTCAATTTGTATATTTTGTGGTTTTTTTTTTTATTTCTGATCAAAATAAAAAAAAAAAAAAAAGCATACAAGGTGTGATGGACGGCCGGCATTTAAGTCCGGCCGGGACGTCCCTCAACAGAAGAAACCCACCTTTTCAGGGCACTACATCCCCCGGGACGCTAGATGGTAGCTCCCCTGGATGGAAATGGTTCCTCAGATTCCCACTGGACAGTATGGGACATGGAGTCCATCTCTTCAGCCCTGTTGGGTGCCGCCAGGGGAAGCTCACCAAGAACCCGGGGAATATTAGTGTGGCGCGAACCCGGAAGTACTCCGAAGTCTCGAGAACGGAAACACGCAGTACTTCCGGGACACCTGAAAAAGGAGTTTGACCCGGAGAAGGAATACTTCCAGGTCATTGACTTTAAAAGGACTGTGGGAAACCCCAGCAGACCGAGCCGGAGTTGGTTGGTAGTGTGACGGAACTGCTGGGAGTTGGAGGAGAGTTTATTGTATTAATTATTGAAGAATTGTGGAGGTGTGGTGCTTTGGGCACTATTATTGAAGAAATTATTAATAAATCTTCATTATGCTTTTATAAGTGTGTCTGGGACGTCTGTCTGAAGGGTTCAACGGGGCAACAGCACCTCCAAGTACCATAAAGGCTTTGAACAAGCTGTTATATCAAATGCTTTTATGAATTTCAACTACACCAACTCCTTGCTTGTGGTGGTATAAGACAAGTTAAATGAATCTTTGTCATCATAAAAGTAAAATGAGCAAGGAAAGCAAAAGGCCACTTATCCAGAAATAAACTGGAGAGGTAAGGAGCTACAGACTGTAAGCCATTGTGTATACCGTGAATCAACAGGTGCAGTACGTTACATTAGAATATTAGAAAATTTCAGACGAGAACAGGCTATTTATCCTAAAAAAAAGGACTGACAATCATAACCACTTAAATCCTCCAACATAACATCAAGTCAAGTTTCAAAGGTTCCTAAAATCCTATCGTCTACCACACTTCTCATGAAGCCAGACCACTGTGGCCCATTAGCAAAAGCGGAGCCTAAAACCTGGATCAGGCGAGAGATAACAGATAACAAAATACTAAAACTGATTTTGGGGAACTTGAGTAACTAAATTGAGTAATTCATCTGAACACGAGAGTTGTAATGTCAGTTAAAGACCATGCCATCTTGTGTACAACAGCACAGGGTACTTTTGAACTGTCGTACTTCCTCTGACAAACTCAGATCAAGAAGCTAAACATTTAAACTGTTACATTTTGAAATAACTGAATACTTACAAGAACGTGTTTCAATAATATTAAACAAGAAATATAGGGAAAATAGAGGTAGCAGAATTAAAGATGCTAAGATTTGCACTGGGTGTGATGAGGACGGGCAGGATTAGAAATGAGGACATTAGGGGGTCAGCTCAGGTGGGACGGTTGGGACACAAAGTCAGAGAGACGAGATTGCGTTGGTTTGGAGAGATGTTGGGTATAATGGGAGAAGGGTACTAAGGATAGAGGTGCCAGGCAAGAGGAGAAGAGGAAGGCCTAAGTAAAGGTTTATGGATGTGGGGAGAGAGGATATTTAGGTGATGGGTGTGACAGAGCAAGATGACGAGGACAGGAAGATATGGAAGAAGATGATCTGCTGTGGCAACCGCTAACGGGAGCGGCCGAAAGAATTAAAAGAAGAAGAAATAAGGAAAAATGACTTATGGAAATAAAGTTATTTAAGTTATTTGGTAGGGAAATAAGAATCTGTTTTGATAAAAAATGGAAGTATTAACACACTTTCAGAAAGGAAAGTCCAGTGAAGGATGAAAATTAAATCAAGAAATGAGAGGATCTGGGCAATGAAGCACAAAATAATTCTTACAAGAACAGAAGATGATTTGTAATAGGAGATCATCTTGAAGACAGATAGGAAGGACTGAATATCTGTGTCATCACTGCTAAACTATTCGTAGAAAATAATATTTCTTCTATTTACATTTGGCACTTAATCTTTTTAATTTTGTATTTTATTCTTGTGCTTAAATAAACACATTAAACTCTTTTTTAATTAATTTGGTCTAGATTCTTATATTTTGCTGGTCTCATAGAGTTTGTCGCCTTTGGGATTTCATTGAAGAGCTCATCAGGGTTTGGGATGTTAAATACAAGTCTGTGAGATAATGGCTTGCAACAGGTGACCAAACTTGCTAAAGTCTTAACACCAGGAGTGTTAGGACCAGAGATCTGGAAGTGCAGGGTGAAACTTCAAGGGCCTTAAAGCCACCATGGCCTCCACATCACTTACCCCTTACTCTGGCAAACCGAGCCGGATAACTTGGGCACACCTCTAGGCCTGGCTCTAGACACACGACTTCATCACTTATTCCACGGGTCTATGGTTCTCTAAGTGATAAGAAAAATTCTAAGGTTTGTGAAAAATTTAGCTTCCAACTGTGTCCCCATGTGCTTGTTGAACTCATTTTAAACTAACAGTCTTGTTCCACTGGACTAATTCCTTTCATAATTTTTTACAACCTCAGTCAAGTCACCTCTAAATCTTCTGTTTGCTTAAAATAACTTCATGGCTGCATTATCTGCCGAGTGTAATAAGGCAACAAGATTTCTATGAAACTAAAATTTTTCTTCAGACAGCCACCACAAATGACCGTCCATCTATTATGTTCTGTGGTATGCCACAATTTTAGTTTGGGACTTCAGAATTGTTTCAATGGTACAACAAAAGTGAGACTTCTCACGCTTTTATGACCCAAAACAACCACATTCTTTTTTTCTTTTCTTTAGTTTGCGTTCAATGAATTATACAGGGTGGCCCACGAAAAAGTAGCCCGCCTTCCTGCCAGAGTGGCGCGCTGATTGACTACCCTCATCACGAAAGCTGTGTAGACGTAGTGCAGACGTGCGAGTACGAACTGAGCAACGTATTCCATTCCATAAAGAATCATTTTCAGCACTTTCTGTAAAGAGTGAGTAAAGATTTTTGCATTTCAAGTTCTTTCTTTATGGAAGGGCTCCTTTTTTCGCCAGGGAGGCGGGCTACTTTTTCGTGGGCCACCCTGTACTTTCAGGTGAGCGGTCATTGATTCTTAGCTCTCACACACAGACACACACAAAAACATGGCACTGCAACTTAAGGGGAGTCATAGGTGTGTGCTGCGACTGCTCCCAAGAAAAATGAAGATGACCGTAAATTTCTGGAAATTTTGTGGATGGTGAACGGAGATTAAAAGGACGTCGTAAAAATTCAAAGAAACTCTCCAAGTTGTATATCAAAAGTACTACAAAACTAGCTGACCGCAACATAAAAACATAAAAACACTATTAAAGCCTGGCTGCGCCGTAAGATGGCTGCACCGACGAGCGCTCCGAGTCATCTTAGCAAAAAGTTATTATTTATTTTCTTACTACTCACTCTCTTTGTGCATACAACTTTATCACACTTTCAGTATGACTGGCAAACACTGGAATTACGAATTCCAATGAGGAACATTGGAATTACGTTCATCAGCCAGTTTGGATTTTACAACAGTTTTTGATATCGCGGACACTGTACTGCCTGGAGTCTTTTACTTACTCGCGCCCGAAGGAAAACAAAGAGGGGGAAACGAGCCGGAGTTCTGTGCCGAACCCGACAGAGAAACAACAAGCCTCCTCTGCGCAGCATCCTGCTCGCTAACGTTCAGTCTCTGGACAGCAAATTAGATGAGCTGCGCGCACGGATAAAACACCAAAAAGACATCACGAACTGCTGCGTTTTGGCGTTCACAGAGATGTGGTCGGAGCCTAGCGTACCCAACTGCGCAGTCACAGCAGACGGGGTCACAGTTTATCGGGGACACAGAACGAAGGACTCCGGCAAGTCGAGGGGAGGGGGTGTGTGCTTTATGGTTAACGGATGTGTGTGTCTTAAAAACACACTGCTCACCGGTTCTCGAGCTGCTGACCATTAACGTTAGACCCTTTTACCTCTCGAGGGAGTTCAGTTCTCCTTTCAGTTGTTTACATCCCCTCACAAGCTGATAAAGTTTCGGCTATGGATGAACTGTCTGATGTTATCAGTGGACTAGAGAACGCTAACTCAAAGGCAGCATTTATTGTGTTGGGAGACTTTTTTTAACAGAGCAAAGTTCTCCCTAAATATTATCAGCACATCTTTCCCCCCACAAGAGGTGATCAAACACTGGATCATTGTTACACCTTATTCAAGGACTCCTACAAACCCCTCCATCGACCAGCTTTTGGAAAAGCAGACCATTGCTCTACATTGCTACTGCCGGCATATAAACAAAGACTTAAACAGGAAAAACCGGTTTACAGGGACATCTATCTACAAATGGGACAGTGAGGCTGAGGGGGTCTTACAGGACTGCTTTGAAACAATTGACTGGCAGATGTTTGAGGATGCAGCTGATGACAACATCAATGAATTTACAGACTCTGTCACAGGATATATCAGCAAGTGCATTGACGATGTTGCCACTAAAACCTCCATTTGCATACATCCTAACCAGAAACCCTGAGTAAATGGGGAGATTCGGGCTAAGCTGAAGGCACGGACCTCTGCCTTTGGCTCAGGGGATGCATACAAAGCAGCCAGATATGACCTATGGAGGTCCATCAAGAAGGCCAAATGGGGGACTACAGGGACAAAGTGGAGTCAAGCTACCACAGCTCTGACGCCAAACTGTGGAATGGACTGTGCTGCATCACTGACTATAAAAAGAAAAACACAGTCGGTGTTCAACCCACTGCATCTGTTGCAGACGAGCTCAACACCTTCTATGCTCGTTTTGATGCTGCCAACAAAAAACAGGTGCTATATCCTCAAGGGAGCAGTGAGTCGGTCACTCTGATCCTTGAAACGTCTGACGTGAGAAGCTCCTTCAAAAAGGTCAATCCTCGCAAAGCTCCGGGACCAGATGGCATCCCAGGCCGTGCCCTCTGGGCGTGAGCTGACCAGCTAGCAGGTGTGTTCACCAACATCTTCAAGCTCTCCCTGAGGCAGTCGGTTTTTCTCACTTCCTTCAAGGCATCCACCATCATTCCTGTCCCAAAGAAACTGGTGGTCTCCTGTCTGAATGACATCGGTCATTATGAAGTGCTTCGAGCGACTGGTCAAAAGTCACATCTGCTCCTCCCTCCCTGACACGCTGGATCCTCTCCAATTTGCTTACAGAGCAAATAGATCTACAGAGGATGCCATTGCACTAACAATATACACTGCCCTCACCCACCTGGAAAGAGGAAATACATATGTAAGAATGCTGTTCATAAATTACAGCTCGGCATTCAACACCATCATCCCATCAAAACTTGTCTTGAAGCTTGACGACCTTGAGTTGGCCCCAAGTGGTGAGAGTTGGCAAACACACGTCCTCATCACTCATTCTAAACATAGGAGTGCCGCAGGGCTGTGTGCTTAGCCCCCCTCTTGCATTCCTTGTTCACCCACGACTGTGTTGCAAAACACGGCACAAACACCATCATCAAGTTTGCAGACGACACAACCATCTTAGGCCTAATCACTGACAACGATGAGACGGCTTACAGAGAGGAGGTGCTGGCACGGAGTAATTGGTGCCTGGATAACAACTTTTCTCTTAACGTCAGCAAAACCAAGGAGATGATCGTGGACTATCGGAAACAACAAGGCGGGGAACACCAGGTCATTTACATCAGTGGCGTAGAAGTTGAAAGGGTTAACAGCTTCAAGTTCCTTGGAGTAAACATCACCGAGGATCTCTCGTGGACCCTTCACATAGACACTGTGGTCAAGAAAACTCACCAGCGGCTATACTTCCTGAGGAGGCTGAGGAAGTTTGGCATGAATGCCAACATCACCTCAAACTTTTACAGGAGTGTGGCTGAGAGTCTGCTGACGGGCTGCATTACCGTCTGGTATGGGAGCTACTCTGCCAGCAGTCGAAAATCACTACAGAGAGTGGTGAAGGCAGCATAGCACATCACGGGCAAGAGTCTCCCTGCCATTGAAGACATTTACCTCCATCGGTGCTTGCATAAGACAAGCAGCATCATAAAGGACCAGAGCCATCCAGCAGACCAGCTGTTCTCCTTGTCACCGTCTGGCAGACGATACAGGAATACAGGAGTCTGGCTGCTCGGATTACAAGAACAGTTTTTACCAGCAGGCCATTCGACTCCTGAAGATTTACATACACTTACATCACACCTACATTGCACTACTCACACACCAACTGTACCTGCATACACTCTTGAATACTGACTGGAACATGCATCTGCACTTTATGGAATATGCATCTGTACTTTATCTGTGCAATAACTGTCATTTGTACTTGCTGCTCATTCACCTCGTATTGCTCTATAACTTCTTTTAAAATGTACACATTGTATTTTATATAGCTGGTCTATTTTTAACTTGTAATTTTTTTTTTTAATTATTTATTTTTAGCTTTATTGGATCTAGGCCGAGTGACTTGTTTTTCTCGTCATACACATTTCATTGTATGTTGACCCTGTGTTAACCTATATATGACAAATAAATCTAATTAATGATCGAGCATACAAAACATCAGAAGTGAACAAAGGTACAAACTTGTGGTCCACCAAAAGATAAATAATGCCAACTTTCATATTTAAAGAGTTTAAAAAACGTCTACCTTTCTCCAGGGAGAGATGCAATGGTGCTGTTGGTAGGGTAGAGGATCTCATCACTGGTTTCAGGGGAGTCAAGGTCCTGATTGAAGATTTCTTCTACATCCTGGAGCTGCAAGAAGCTTGGCCGTTCAAAAGGTTCACTCATTCTGCTCATCAGTTCATCTGCCATAACCTAAAAACAAACAAACGAACAATCTTTCATGTGTGCAACACTGCTGGGGCAGTAGCAGAAGAAATATTTATAAAACAAAGAATGAATAACATGGGGCAACAATACTGAACTCACTGAAAGTATGAGAAAACAAACAAAAAAAACTCAGCCCATCTACTGAAAAAGAAAACACTTAGTGTCTGTGTGTCCAGTCCCTCTGAGCATTCTGATTGGTCAGTTTGGCTTTGGTGATGCGATGTCCCCTAACGGGACAATGCGCGTAAGAGTATCCTGAAGCAACAGCAGGCTTCCTGCGCTGTAGCAGTTCGCCGTAAAAGAGAATCAGAAAGGATTGTGGTCAAGCTATAAGCACCTGCCATTGATGGGTGATACAAGAAATATTATAAATGCAAGAGCACAGTATTACTTGGCCACTTACCTGGTCATGACCCTGCCTCATTGCTGTGTCTCTGTATTGGAGATCACGTGGTAGATCCCGCTACAATAAATAACCATGCTGTTCCTGTTTCATGCGGAATAAAGTTGGTGTTACTAAAGTACTGATTTGTATTTTGGGGTGCATAACAGGGACTCGCACATTACAGCACACACACGTGGTCACCATGCTATAGTAAACAGTATACGCTTGTACGGATGTTGACTAGATTATATAAGTGAGGCACGCCGACTGAGACCGAGCATGGGAGACGATTACCCACAATCCCCACGTGATGCTCAGCGGACAAAGCGTATACGTACTACTCGTACTGCAAGACCTCGATCATTTATCAAATTAGTTTATTAAAAATTTTAGCTCGTCTTGCAAAACACTCGCAAACCAAGGTTTCACTGTACAATAAGATTTCATTTTAAGGCAGATTTAAGTAACAGGAGAATTTCATTATTATGAACGAATTTCGGAACAGACTAATCTACTTGCATATTTTGATAATTGGTTACATTCCTCTAACATAACATTTTTTAAGTCATGTCAGCCAAATAATAAATAAAGTCAGGGTTCTATCCTTGGCTGGAGTTGCTTAACTTCTTGCATTTGGAAATGTTTTGTAAATGTTGTCGAGTCTAGTTTTGTTTTCGTGCCTCTTTCTCTATACTTTTTAATGAATGTTCAAGTTATTGACCTCTTTCAGTTTGCTTGATGCAACATTTTTCTTTTTTTGGATTCTTGGAAATTATAAGTTGGTTGTTTTTTTTGATTCTGGACTTGGATTAATAGATGACATTTTTAGAACTGTAGAGTTATTTTGATTACTTTATCTTTTTGGGCATCTCTTTTCAAATACATTTTTGCATTTGTTTTGTCTTTTGAAAACTTTTGTTAATACATATTTACTTTAAATAAGAAGCCCTTTTGGTTTTTTTAAGTCAGGGTTTTGAAGATTCTCGTCAGGTCTTTCTGAGTTTTCTTAAAAACCTTACCCCTGTTTTTGCATGGACCGAGTAGGCCAGAACCCTGCTTCACGAGTTTGGGGTGAGGCTCATTTAAATTTAAAGGCCTTCATAAAAGCTTGGGGTGAGAGGTTAGGGGCAAAGCCTCAGTTTTAAATTTTGTGAGCTGGATATAGCATGACACATAGCATTACTAGTCTTTACAGTACCATCAAAACTTTAGTGATTCCTCAAGGAACGATAAAACATTGCAATTACTGGAGTTGGGGTGTTCATTTGCTCTAAAGAGAGGAAAGTTAAAGTATTCAACTACAAAACAAATCGTGAAAGGAAAAAAAAGCAAGGATAAACCAGGAGTGCAATTTATTTTACTTGACCTTTAAAAAAATTGAAATCCAAACGAGACCTAAACAGTTCATCAGTAGTCAAAGATGTCGGACATATCAGTAATATGTAAAGATTATGAATGACGAACATCTCATTTATAGAGTGACAGAAGTAGTTTGTTTTTACTGTTAAAATGAAACAGTACATAACACAGTGGAGTCATTTTTATTTATTATTGTCTATAGTTAATGCTTTAACTTAAAGTATTGTCCCAGAAAAGCAACTGTAGAATGCAGTACAATTCAAATTCACGTTCTCACAAAAGTGAATTACACTCATCAATAGTGCTCTCTAATGCCAAGATAATTTTGTACGAGTTCATATCAGTCAATTTATAGGACATCGTCATACTAAAAACTAATTGAGAGTAGTGGGAGTCCTGGCAAGTATCCTGACAGATTTAGGGGCAAGGCAGGAACCAGCCCCACTCAGATCCCCTTAAACAAGAACACCAATATTTGTTGGGGTTCGATTACTTGTCATGACAGTCAGTCATTTTCCAACCCACTATATCCTAAACAGAGGGTCGCAGGGGTCTGCTGGAGCCAATCCCTGCCACGTCAGGGAGCAAGGCAGGAACAAATCCCAGGGAGGGCGCCAGCCCACCGCAGGACACTGACACACCAAGCACACACTGGGGACAATTTAGGATCACCAATGCACCTAACCTGCATGTCTTTGGACTGTGGGGGGAAACTGGAGCACCCGGAGGAAACCAACGCAGTGCTACCACTGCGCCACCATGCCGCCCCCGCTTTAAGAGCAAATATTTTTAATTTAAACTTCTACTGTATACTAGCTGGCATTACCTGGATAACAACAAACTGCAGAGAACGGCCTTTTCAAAATTCAAAATGGCTAAAACAACCCACAATAAGACAAAAAGAAATCCTCTTATTAGACAATAGCTGTGATCCAGCGAGACAATGAAACTGTCATCCATATTAGCTGAGAAGAAAACACTATGCCTGTGGTTTCTAATGAGGCTCACTTTGGCTGGAAATTTTGTGCGAAAAGCTAACTGTGCCGGCCCATCACCCCCAGCGCATCCTGCTGCCTGACTGGTATTGCAGTCCTTGTGTCTGCACTGGTTTTGGGGTGGCCTTACCTCCCATTATATCTCCTCTCCCAAGTATTTCAATTTGGAATAACAGCAATGCACACACAAACGTTTGTGTAATCAGTTGATCAGTCTTTTGCAGTTTTGGCAAACAGACGGAGATACAGAGAGAGTTTAAAACTTTATTAAAACAAATAAGTGTCAAACTTTGCATCTATAATCGCGGTAAAATTTACAATATTAAATTAAAAATGTAAGCGTATATGCAAGTTCACTTCTGCAAAAAAAAATACACTAAGTTCTACTTTGACACTAAGACTTAAAATTTTCTTAGAATAAAGCTTTGAAATGAACGAACTGGTCACAAGATAAAACTAAAGAACTTCACTTTTACTTACTGTGTCTTCTGCCTTCCTTTCTGCACAATCACCCAAAGCAGGAGGCCACCGCTCAATGGCTAATCTTCAAAGCAAATGCGATTTTTCTGCTTGACTGCCTGTACATAACGCTGCATTACTGCTGCATGCCCACCATATGACATCAGATATTACAGATAGGTCGTGGTGAAAGATACTGTTACTGCACTGAACTGGCCTTCACGTCCTACAGAAAGTTCACGATGAGACAGTAATTGTGGCTGAATTCAATTTTCAGAGTTTCTCAGAGTTGCTTACGCTAATTTCTTGAGACACTGTGCATTATCACAGCTCCAGGGACATTTGTCAAAACAGTGCATATGTTACGGCACAACACTATAGTTTTTATGCAAAAGCTAATTTTTCACCCAAAACTCTTAAATCATACTTCAAAATTAAATTGTGTCCACGAAGAAGTCACTGCCACCAAAAACAGAAGCTATTTTCATATTATGTAGCACCAAGTAGGTTAAAATGGTTAGATGTTTTATCAGTATGTCAGTAGACTCTGGAAATACAGGGCATCCGGAAAGTTTTCACAGCGCATCACTTTTTCCACATTTTGTTATGTTACAGTCTTATTCCAAAATGGATTAAATTCATTTTTTTCCTCAGAATTCTACACACAACACCCCATAATGACAACATGAAAAAAGTTTACTTGAGGTTTTTGCAAATTTATTAAAAATAAAAAGAAAGCACATGTACTTAAGTATTCACAGCCTTTGCCATGAAGCTCCAAATTGAGCTCAGGTGTCTCCTGTTTCCCCTGATCATCCTTGAGATGTTTAATTGGAGTCCACCTGTGGTAAATTCAGCTGACTGGACATGATTTGGAAAGGCACACACCAGTCTATAGAAGGTCCCACAGTTGACAGTTCATGTCAGAGCACAAACCAAGCATGAAGTCAAAGGAATTGTCTGTAGACCTCCGAGACAGGATTGTCACGAGGCAAACATCTAGGGAAGGTTACAGAAACATTTCTGCTGCTTTGAAGGTCCCAATGAGCACAGTGGCCTCCATCATCTGTGAGTGGAAGAAGTTCGAAACCACCAGGACTCATCCTAGAGCTGTCCGGCCATCTAAACTGAGCGATCGGGGGAGAAGAGCCTTAGTCAGGGAGGTGACCAAAAACCCGATGGTCACTCTGTCAGAGCTCCAGAGGTCCTCTGTGGAGAGAGGAGAACCTTCCAGAAGGACAACCATCTCTGCAGCAATCCACCAATCAGGCCTGTATGGTAGAGTGGCCAGACGGAAGCCACTCCTTAGTAAAAGGCACATGGCAGCTCACCTGGAGTTTGCCAAAAGGCACCTGAAGGACTCTCAGACCATGAGAAACAAAATTCTCTGGTCTGATCAGACAAAGATTGAACTCTTTGATGTGAATGCCAGGCGTCACGTTTGGAGGAAACCAGGCACCACTCATCACCAGGCCAATACCATCCCTGCAGTGAAGCATGGTGGTGGCAGCATCATGCTGTGGGGGGTAGGAACTGGGAGACTAGTCAGGATAATGGGAAAGATGACTGCAGCAATGTACAGAGACATCCTGGATGAAAACCTGCTCCAGAGCGCTCTTGACCTCAGACTGGGGCGATGGTTCATCTTTCAGCTGGACAACGACCCTAAGCACACAGCAAAGATGTCAAAGGAGTGGCTTCAGGACAACTCTGTGAATGTCCTTGAGTGGCCCAGACTTGAATCCGATTGAACATCTCTGGAGAGATCTTAAAATGGCTGTGCATCGACGCTTCCCATCCAATCTGATGGAGCTTGAGAGGTGCTGCAAAGAGGAATGGGCGAAACTGGCCAAGGATAGTTGTGCCAAGCTTGTGGCATCATATTGAAAAAGACTTGAGGCTGGATTTGCTGCCAAAGGTGCATCGACAAAGTATTGAGCAAAGGCTGTGAATACTCATGTACATGGGATTTCTCAGTTTTTTTATTTTTAATACATTTGCAAAAACCTCAAGTAAACTTTTTTCACGTTGTCATTATGGGGTGTTGTGTGTAGAATTCTGAGAAAAAAATGAATTTAATCCATTTTGGAATAAGGCTGTAACGTAACAAAATGTGGAAAAAGTGATGCGCTGTGAATACTTTCTGGATGCACTGTATGTTCCTTATCTTCTAATTCCAGTCTTTTCTGCTCACATCGGATGTCAACTGCCCCAAATGGTTATTGTTTTAGCTATTGTGGATCAGGCCGAATATTATTCAGGCATTGAGTTCAACAGGAACAGTTTTACATTCCAATTAAAAAGAGCCGAGCAAGGAATGTGTGGAAAGAAAACTCAGCCTCTGCCATTGTAAGGCCACGGTTAATAACATGACCTACAAGGGTGGCCCATACTTCATTTGGGGCAGCTCTGTGCATTTGCAGTCTTCTACTTCTTTGTCTATTTCATGGTTTTGCCCTCATAGTACTGGCCACACATCCAGACTCCTCGTTTTCCTCCAAGAAAAAGCTGTTGCCCAATATTTGCAGGAGCAGGCTCCCCTATGTTCAGAAAGTATACAAACTGAGTTTCATTCAATTTCTATAGATGTCAGTCAGGATATAGCAGGTTGGAAAATGACTAACACAGGGTCACGGGGGTCTGCTGGATTCAATCCCAGCCAACACAGGGTGCAAGGTGCCAGCCCACCGCAGATTTCTATAGATGTATTTGACAAAACTAATAACTCATCAATCCCACCTGTGAGTTAACTTGACAGCAAGGGTCACTGGTTGATCCAAGATGGGAAAACCTTCCACTTTGTTAGTAAAGTTTAAGTTTCACCTGAGGACCAATGGAACCCTTTTAGGAGACATTACAAAACCTGCATGTCACTACTATTAGTGAAACATTGGGATTGCCAGATTTTGATAAATGGGAGGTCTGTTCTGATTGTGATGCCTTACATGAGCATGTATTGAAGTGTAAAACTATTCTAACTGAGAAGCAACATAATCTGTTTTGATCACAAAGACAAATGCAGTTAATAATTGTTCAAAGTCTGGTGAATTGTGCTGGTCATTTATCCATATGTACTAAAGCATTTGTAATTTGTATAAAAATAAAATAAAGAAGAATGGGACTCAAGACAGCATTTCTATAATATATAAAAAGTCCCTTAAAGTCCCTTCCTTTTAAAGATCTTAAGAGTACAGTGGGGAAAAGAATCTCTTACTCAAAATTTCAAAAACTGAGTGGAAGGCAGCCTTGCACAGAATTTATTTGAGCTCCATGTGTGCAAAGCATTTAGTTACTCAACTTGAAAACTTTTATCGAATGCATCTGTCTCGTTTGAAATTGTCCAAGATGCTTCCAGGGTAAGGTCCAACCAGCAAACACTGCAAACGAGACCCAACATCACTGGGCTACATGTTCTGGGTGTGTATCAACTTCACATCATTCTGGACCAAAATTTTTAAATATCTGTCAAGACAGCCTTGGTGTCACAATCCCTCCTAATCCACTAACAGCTGTGTTTGGTGGTCTCACAGATGGGCTTAAAGTGGAGAAGGACAAACATTGACTTGTCTTGCTCAACTGGAAGAATCCTAACCCACCTCTGCCAAGTCAGTGAGTAACTTATATTATATATTACCTGAAATTGGAAAAAAATCAAATTCACACTTAGAGAATCTGCGCCAAACGCTTTTAAAACCTGGCAGGACCTGATCAATCACAGTTTAGAATAAGCATTTATATTGTGGGCAAAGCTGCGGTGGGCTGGCGCCCTGCCCGGGGTTTGTTTCCTGCCTTGCGCCCTGTGTTGTCTGGGATTGGCTCCAGCAGAACCCTCCGTGACCCTGTAGTTAGGATATAGTGGGTTGGATATTGAATGGAGTGTAGGAAAAGACGCCTTTTTCTTTTTACTACTCAGTAAAATCCGCTTATGGTTTACTTATGCCTTAAATAATCTGCTCTGTCTTATATTTCAGAATGCCTCTCACTTTACACTCCAAATCGTAACCTTAGATCTTTAAATGAGGGTCTGCTTAGAATTCCAAGGGCTAAACTTTAAAACAAGTGGTGAGGCAGCCTAAAATCTGGAATAGCTGACCGATAGAAATTCACCAGGCTAATACGGTGGAGCACTTTAAAAAACTGCTAAAATCATTATTTTAACATGGCTTTCTCATAGCTTCATCTTAGTTTAACCCTGATATTCTGTATATGCATTAAATTATCATTTTTATCCTGGCTCCTCAATCCATATTAATCCCCAACTTCTGCTGCTCTTTTTCTGGTTTTCTGCGGTGCCGACCTGCGCCACCACCACCTGATCTAAGCACCATGATGTCCCTCCATCGATGTGTAATGGAAGGATTTTTCTCTGTAAAAAGCAAAGGTGAAATAAAGAAAGGGAGGGGGAATCAAGAAAGCAGATGGGCGTTAGTTGCTTCAGCGTAGAATCAGCTATAGAAACGTATGTTTTGGGAAAAACAGCCGGGAATGTTCTAAAGATACAGCCAAGGCTATGTAAGGAGTTGTTTTTCACTTCGAGAGGCTTTTTTCACATCTAAGCATATTACTGTGTCTTCTGGTATCAGGCACTAGTCTCAAGGCCGAGTAGAAGAAAAACATAGCGCCGTGTCCCGTGGAAGGAGGGTGTATGCTGGAAGTGATCACTTCTGCATACACTGCTTCCACGTAAGCCGCTTTTGGGCAAGGACACCTAATTAGTATATAAGGGAAGGTTCCGCCCTCAGTTTCTTTGGACGCTCAACCGTGGGGAAAGGCGCACACCGCCCGGTCTTATCTGATAAAAGGCACACGGGGTTGATCCTCTGACGAGACTGACATGCGGGCTCCCTCAGTGTATGGTCTAGGATGATGGCTCTGGGTCTTTTGATGTATGTTACTGTATGTATGTATGTTATTGTAAGTATAAGTTTGTCTCTTTAAGCATATATATTTATTTCTATAACCCATTCATATGTATTTATATGTTATAATTGAATAAGTAAATTTTATTGAAGTATCAGACCTCTTCTCTCTGATTTTTGCCCACTTATTTTAAAAGAACCCCTTGAACCATTTTCCCAAATCAAAACACGATGGATTGAAGGCCAGAAGTCCACATGACCGGTGTCATCATCACATTCTTCCATGTGAAGCCTAAGGACTAATTGCGGTCATTTATGTTGGGTAGAATGCCTAGAGGGGACCGGGTGGTCTTGTGGCCTCGGAACCCCTGCAGATTTTTTTTTCCCCTCCAGCCATCTGGAGTTTTTTTTTTTGGTACTTTTTTTTGTTTTTTCTGTCTTCCCTGGCCATCGGACCTTACTTTTATTTTATGTTAATTAGTATTGCCTAATCTTATTTTTCTTTTCTTTCTTCATCCTGTAAAGCTACACCATTTGTATGAAAATGTGCGATAGAAATAAATGTGGTTGTTGTTACTCTTGAGAGTTTTGCTGTGGTTGTTGTCCTTCCTCTCTTTCTCATGGGTGGGGTTGATTTGAATTTAGTTCTGTTAAGTTTGACTGGATTGTATGTAATGTTATATGCTTTTAATAAATTCAATAAAAAATAAATAAATAATGAGAAATGTGATTCTGTTGTACACAAGTAACTTCACGTTGAGTAGAAATTCACATGTTGTATTGATACCTTAAGGGTCATTAGAGAATCAGTCCAAAGCAATTGAGTAAAACTACAATAAACAACACCGAAGACCAAAAAAGAAAAGATGAACAGCTGTACAATTTGAAATTTAGAAGAAAGCTTAAGGTACAATCTCAAAAATCTCAGTGCCTTCCATAACGTTGGAGACAATGGCCCATTTTTTCTTGAGTTACTCTTCTGCTCCACAGTTTGAAATTACAAATCAAACAATTCAGACATCACAATTCAAGTGCACACTGCAGCCTTTCATTTAAGGGGATTTACAGAAATTTCTCTCACGTAGAAATGACAGCACTTTCTAAACATGGCCCTCCATCTCACGGTATCACAAATGTTTGGGACAATTGGCATAGCCATATGATACCTGGGTTTGCTTCTATCCTTTGGAGTCTATAGCAGGCTTGAGAGAGGGTGCGCCAGTTGAGACGTTCAAGCGCAGAGAAAAGGCCTTGCTGAAGGTACATGTAGGGCAAAAGATGGCAAAATTTAGAAATATTTGCTATTACCTGTGTTTTATATGTACCATGACTAGTGACTAAATAAAAAAACATTGAACCTTGAACTGAAATACTACGTGCAGAATTCTAACAAAGTTTCTAATTAATGGACAATAAAGTTTCCACACCTCATCTTCATGTACCAGGAGACTTTCTAGGCTCTGAGGCTGAATGCTGTCCTCTTCCAGTGCTTCGCTTCCCTCAATACCTCTGGGTGGACTTGGGGTGAGACACATTTGTAAGCAGCGAGTATCCAGGATGGCTTTGATTTGCTCCTGGTTTGTACTTTCTGCCCAGCGTCCACGCGGCTGATACCGATTACCAGGCCGAGTATCCTGAAGTTCATCTGAAAAATTTTCAGCTGCGCCCTATTCAAAAAAAAAAAAAAAAGGAAAAAGCAATTCAATTATCTTTTAGGGAAACTACAGTTAGAAATGCACGTTACTACAATGTATTCAGCAATCCTAGAATGTTACGAACATTTTGATGAGAACAGGCCGGTCAGCCCAACAAAGCTCACCACTCATATGCACTAATTTACCCAAAATAACAAAACTGAATATTGAAGGACTGCACTGGACTCCTACCCTATACCACATTATTTGTTTATTTATTTGTTTCAAGATGATGCATCTGTGCGCACAAGTAATCATTAACATATTTGATATTGCTTTAAAAAATACATTTCAGTAAGAATGCATGTACTGTAAGAGCCAATCTTAGAAAGTTAAGGTTTTGAGTGAAACTCTCATTAATGTTTGCTTAATTTGAATAGATTATAATTTCTTTCATAGTCATAGCTAATGGTATAGTCTTTTTCCCCCTATAAGCCAGTAAAAGATAGAACCTTCTTACTATAACTGAGACACAGTGTGATAATTGCTTCAGTTGTGTCTAGAACAGGTCCCAGTAAGCAGGGTCTTGAAAGACCCATTTTCAACTTAGAGATGGGATAAGCATACAGTTTTCTGGCCATTTTGAAATGGTTCTGAAATGTTAAGGAAATAGTAACGATTTGAGATGTAACAAGATTTAAGCTTTGAACAGAACTTTTCTTAATAAGATTTTTTTGCTATTTTAATTTTCTTTTTTGTGTGAACAGTTTTACTTTGAATTTAACTGAACTTTTAAAAACCAAGATATTTTGTCTGTGGAATCATTTATGCGCATCAGGCTTTTGTTAAATCCCATTTTTTGAGTTAGAGCTGCTGGACTTGGGTAATTTTGGAAAAACGCAGCTACATGTACAATACATCGTCTATATATACTGAAATCAAAATTATACCATAATACATCATACAATTTATAATATATAATACACAATGTATAAAGCACATTTTAAAGAGGCTCTGTGTCCTCTCAATTTGTTTCTTCATAGTTTTTGATTAATAATAAAAAAAAAAGTTTAACCATTTATTAATGTTAACATTAGACTTGACATGGCATCTGGCTTGTCGCTAGAAATTTATGTGGATTTTGAACTGATATGCTGCTATAATTTCAAGATCAAGCGTTGGCTCATCTCTACTGTCTCTTGGACACGCTGCAAAGTTGGAAGAGCAGCAAAGAGGAATCTAAAGGCTACCTTATGCCTGCTACATTTGAAAATGTAAGAGTCTGAGAGGACTGTAAAGTAGGCTATATGAAATACTCCCATTCTCAGTTGGTAGAACTGGCATCACTAGCACCTAAGGAACTCTGTTACAGCTTATTGGAGGAGAAGCTTATCCAAAGACAGAAATAGCAAAAGAGCTGAGGCGAGGATGAAGGTAAGGTGGAAAGGATTCTGAAATGAGGAAATGTCATCTCTCATGGGAACTAATAGTGTTCAGGTACTGGGGCATTTTGGGTATTGCTAAGAACTGGCCTAAACTAACAAATGTTATTTTAATGTTGTGCAGATTATATCTGATACAATTAGATACATAAAGAAGCGTGTAAAAAGAAGTGCAAAAAAAGCGAGTGGTTAAGTTGCAGTATGCTGACTAATGTTTAACCTGTTTGACTCAGCAACAGAAATGATTCACTCTGCTACCAACACTCTAATCATGATCAATTCTGAATATCTGGTGACTTTGTCGTCTTCCAGCTGTGGACACAAGCTAAATCTGCTTTGTTTAAATTTTAAATGCTTTTAAACGTACACCTGTGGCACAACCGGGCAGCTCTGATCACTATCTGATCCATCAAACCTTCATGTCCTCCCTCACTACATCCATAAGCCTGCTACTAGATGGCAACAACTGTCACCATTCACCAAACCACAAGTCATTAGGTGTTCTTGGTGGGGTTGCTGTTTGTTATAATATTCATATTTTTCTTCAGCATCTGTCAAGTGTTAAATTTCCCCTTGGAGACAAATACGTCTTTCTATGTATTTGGTTTTGTGGCAATACTGCTCACATCTAACTTTAATTATGAAAAAAGGAATCGGCAGGATGGATGAAGTATTGCGGAGTGTGAAGACGACAAAGGATGAGCTGAAAAAGGCTTGGTGTTTATATTCGATACGTGTTATGCTGAGGAGAAACAGGTGATGTGGGAGTGTGGAGTAAACGTTGGGAGGGCGATTGGATGAAGTGGCACATCATAAGGTGTAATGGATGAGGCCGAAAGTGATGGGGTTGAAGATAATCTCGGATGTCTCGAGAAAAATGGGTTTCAACCCCAAGATGCCCAAGTTCATGAAAAGTGGAAGAAAAAGTTTTAGATAGTAACAGCCAATCTAGGGTAAACACGGAAAATTGCTAATGATAACATGTAAGCAGAAAATGTAATATGAAGCTTAATTCTCAAGAGATCTGACTGTGGGTGGTTCAATGACAAAAAAAAAAAAATCGGGAGTGCGCTCCCCTCGACTTTCTGGCATACCGAGATCGAGGAGGTCATCAGAACCACTTCCAGTTGCACAATATTTCTCAAATATCTCTGTTTCTCATCATAACTAATTGATAATATCGATAAACACAATCAATGATCTCTATTTATAATCAAACTTTACACTAAAATGATGTTTTTACATTTAGGGAGGTCAAAAATGGTGGGGGAATTTTTTCATGATTACATATGCGTTACCTAGATTACGTGCAAAGTAAAAAGAGTTATAGCTCCCTAAGAATATAGAAACACTGTTAGTATTACATAATATTTGTTGCAATAAATTGCTATAGGTAAAACTGCATTTAGCTATATTTAATTATGATAATGATGGTGATAACAAAAAAAAAATGAAATGGATTACCAGAAACATGACAGGGACAGAAGCAGCTTATTGTTCTCATTACATCTTTATATTTACATCTCTTGGTCAATGTCTACATGTCATTTTTAAACTGATGATGTATAAATTAAAATTAATAGTAGTTATTGAAAGAATATGCATTATATTGAACACAGTTCTTAATATTGTGTACACATTTATGTTTTAAATGATACAAAAACATTAGATTGATGTTTAAATAAAATACTTTTCATCATTATAAAAATCTATACAAAATTTGAATCATCTATCTGTAATTATAACCATAGTTTACTTGAAAATTCGTGAAATTCTAGGGCGGAGTGGTGGCTCTGTGGCTAAGGATCTGTGCTGGTATCCCGAAGGTTGTCGGTTCGAATCCCTGTCACTGCCAAAAGAGATCCTGCTCTGCTGGGCCCTTGAGCAAGACCCTTAACGTGTAATTGCTCCGGGAGCGCTGCACAATGGCTGGCCCTGCACTCTGACCCCAAGGGGTATGCGAAAACTAACAAATTCGTAATACAAGAAATTGTATAAGGTGAAATAAAGAACAACAACAGTTATTCAGTATTCAGTTAAAGTACCACTTCCACTTGCCTGAAGTGGCCCAAAAGCTGATACGATTCCTTATTTTTGATATAAAGCAGGTGAACAAAATCTCACTGACTGAGGTCAAAGCGTTTTGAGTTATCGTGTTTACACAGACTAACAATTTCAAAAACAGTATTTTCGGACTCAGGAAGGTGTAAAATGTCAAGATTCATCAAGAGCTTGAGGTGGAATTTTTTCACGATTCCTATACTTTCTCTATACTATGTATATGACAAAGTAATAAACAAGAGAAACAGGGAAAAAAAAACAAAACACAAAAGGGAGGCTCCAAGTCTTAAGTTAAACAGAAGCACAATTGTGTGTTCATGGGTTGCATGTTAAGAGTCATGAAACTGGTCCTGTACTATAGTGAAAATATTAAATAAATCTGAAATGACAAAAACATTTAAGTAAATATTAAATCGATAAAGATCAGTACAATTAATATTTCAACTTGTATCCTTTGGCTCTTCCCATTAAGAACGTTAGCACCATCTGCTGATCAGAGAAGGTATTAATACTGTGTGCCTGTGTATAACTGAATGAGAGGAAACGATGGAAATGTAGGTGTCACTGAATGAGACATGGTAGTGTACCTGAAAGAATGAAAAGGAAGGTCTATAAAACGGTAGTGAGACCAGCTACGCTGTATGGTTTGGAGACGGTGACACTGACGAAAAGACTGGAGGCAGAGCTGGAAGTGGCAGAGATGAAGATGCTATGATTTTCGCTCTGAGTAATGAGGGTACACAGGATTAGGAATGAATATATAGCAGGGGTCTACTACCAGTAGCTCGCAACCCCTTTCCAAGTAGCTCGCCAAAGGGTTAATGGATCCTACATAAATTTGAGAACTTGATTAGTCAGATTAGGGGTGGGCGATTTTTCCAAAAAATCATGCCACGATTCTTTTAACACAAAATCATGATCCACAATCTGAATTGCAATCTCTCTTTTCAATGTGGTGTACACTTAAGAGAATATCCGGACTCAAACTCATCAAGACCTAAGTAACACTTTATTTTAGATATCAAACAAAGTTGAATTCAATTGTTGTCTCGTTCGCTAGCTAAGCGGAGTTAAGGAACACGTCCTGAAGCTGGCGAGTGAACGAGAAGAGCATGCCCCTGCGCATTGTTTCTCGGATACGTGCAAAAAAATTGGAACTGCTTTGATACATAGCGAAATGAGAGAAGTCCCAAAATCAACCGGAATGTTCAAGCAAATTATAGAAAAAAAAGATCTAAATCCGAAAAAGTAGTTCTCTTGTGAAAAGCAGACAGACATACAGAGAGACATTGGATTTTATATATAATATATTAGTAATCCTTTAAAATAATGTGCGGTTAAAGTCTCAACAGCATTTCTGGAGCTTAATAGAGCCAGATAACTATAAGAATCTTCACCAAGCAGCTCTGCAAATGTCTGCTTTGTTGGGGTCTCCACACCTCTGTGAGTCCGACATGAATGTCATGAAATCAAAGTTTAGAACAAGACTGACAGACGGACAATAAAATTACTCCAGAAGAATGAACCGGAGTGGCTCCACTCCATCGTACACCTCAGTGCCCGTCATCTGACTAACTAAAAAACATCACACATGCAACTGGACCTGTGAATAAAGTGACACAGTGACATGTGACAAATGACTAAGGAATATCTGTGGATTGGAATTGCATTGTTTCATTTAGACAGCATTCATGTTTTAACTCAATAGTGTGAGATACACTAGAAAATGCATACAAACGTACAAAATGCACTTGCAGGTGAACTAAGTATTTATTGAGACGTTTTAATGCAAAATGTGAGTTGTGGACACCAATATTTTGTAAATGTTCCGGCAAAACAAGATTATCCAGTTTGTTTGGGTTGAAATAAGCTAATAGAATAAATGTTAGAAAACATGAGGAGCTCTCGGCCATTTTCATTTTGTAAAAGTAGCTCTCAGGAAAAATAAAAAGGTTGGAGACCGCTGGTATATAGGATCTGATCAAAACTTTTTAAAAACCTGGCAGGATCTAAACAATAAGATTTTAGAATAAGCACTTAGGATTTTCTCCCCATTTTTTTCCTACTCTTAAAGTTTTACTCCTGCTGTTGGCCTTGCTCTCTTTCTCATGGGTGGTTGTTGTTTTGAACTTAATTTTGTCGAGTTTGACTTGCTTGTATGGAATGCGACTTGCTTTCAATAAATTCAATAAAATGTTTATATATAAAAAAAATGAATAAGTATACTAGAGGCACAACATACAGTACAGGCCAAAAGTTTGGACACACCTCCTCATTCGATGTGTTTTCTTTATTTTCATGACCATTTCCAGCACTCCATCACTCTCCTTCTTGGTCAAATAGCCCTTACACAGCCTGGAGGTGTGTTTGGGGTCATTGTCCTGTTGAAAAATAAATGATCGTCCAACTATCCTGACTTCTGCACAACACAACCCCATTGATAAAGCAAGAAATTCCACTAAATAACCCTGAGAAGGCACACCTGTGAAGTGAAAAGCATTTCAGGTGACTACCTGTTGAAGCTCATCGAGAGAATGCCAAGAGTGTGCAAAGCAGTAATCAGAGCAAAGGGTGGCTGCTTTGAAAAAAATCTAGAATATAAAACATGTTTTCAGTTATTTCACCTTTTTTTGTTAAGTACATAACTCCACATGTGTTCGTTCATAGTTTTGATGCCTTCAGTGAGAATCTACCAATGTAAATGGTCATGAAAATAAAGAAAACACATTGAATGAGGAGGTGTGTCCAAACTTTTGGCCTGTACTGTAGGTACGACAGTTTGGTGACAGAGTGAGAGAGGCTAGATTAAGGTGGTTTGGGCATGTGCATTGGAGAGATGAAAATAATATTTAGGATGTAACAGCCAAGGAAGAGGAAGGGCAAAGAAGAGGTTTATGAATGTGGTGATGGAGGACATGAAGGCAGCCGGTGAGGCAGAAAATGATGTAAAAGACAGGGAGAGGAGACGACAGATGATCCACTGTGGAGACCACTAAATCGAAGCAGCCAAAAGAAGTAGTAGTGGTATAGGGATTGCCATGTGTGCTGACAGGAGTTCATCAGGAACCTCAATCAAGCTGCAGGTTTTGAGTACAGCAGTCGAGTAATCATAAAGACTGTTGATGGATGGGGCTTACAAGTTGTGTACAGCAACTACCAGGTCCAGACTAGAAGCATAATACATCAACTGTGCCAAAACAGGAACATCAGAATGAACAACTTGTTGTATCTTGTCAAGGAAGGCGTACAGCAACCAAAGGTCCAAAACGTAATAAGAATTTAAAAAAAGCCAACATTTTTAAAGTGGCAGCACTGCAACCCCATGGAGCTGGTGTCATGACTTAGATTTCTGCACCTTGACAGCTTATATGGAGTTGACATGTTCTTGTGTCTGTGCAGAGTTGAGTTTTCCCACATATCAAAGGCATAAGCAAGGAGACAGACTGGCACCTTTTTAGGTTCAGTTTCTGCCTTGTGTCGAAGTGCTACTATGCTAGACTGTCGAAGTGCTACTGTGCTAGACTATGGGCCTCTGGGCACTTAAATTAGCTGGGAAAATATATTTGCAATGCATGACTACTTTGAAGCGCAATTTAGGGAACAACCTGAATGTTTTTTCAAAATGGTAAATTGGAATGGCTTTTAAAAATGTAACTACAACTCACCAGTCTCTTTGCCCAAAGAGGAAGCCTCCCATTAGTTTGAAGGAAGGTAGGATCCATAAAACCTAAGACCAAAAAAAAAAAAAATTAGATCATGAGTGTCCTCCTGTTGTACTAGAAATTTACAGATTAAATGTAAACCACCACTGGAGCCTAAAAGACCAGGATATACAGTAGAACTCCTATTTAGTGATTTCTATTGACTAAAGAAAAAATGATTAAATGCAGTAAACTGTCACCGATTTTGCAGGATTTCATTAAGACAGCTCTGGGTTTGCGATGGTAAAAGTGGGTATGTGTTACAATCCAGTTTGAATGTGTCTCGATTTGATCTATTTAATTTGTGGAGTTATTATTGGCCTTTTCAGATTAGATTAGATAAATTATTATATTACTATTTTTGTCAGACCAGTGCAGTATTTTGCTTATGTGAACCTCAAGGTACTAGTAGCTCTGCACCACCTCCTAGTTTTCTCCTTTAATAGTGACTGGTCTCAGAGGCTCCGTGACAAACTGGAAGTCCACCACCAGCTCATTTGTCCTGCCAATGTTGAGCGGTAGGTGGTTATTCCTGCACCACAAGACAAAGCCCTCCACAATGTTCCTGTACTCTGACTTGTCTCCGTTATTAATGCAGCCTATGAAGAAGGGGTCATCTGTAAATTTCTGTCAATGGCAAGTGCTGATATTGTACTGGAAAGTCAGTTTGTGTACAGGATAAACTGGAAGGGAGACAGGACCGTCTCCTGAGGCGCTCCAGTTTTGCATTCCATCATTTCTGACAGACAGTCAAATTGTTACAAATTGTTATTCTTTTTTATGGATGCTCCCATCTTGATAGCAGCTGTGCTATTGTTAAAACATGTGAGCCAGAAAACTCATTCCTGGGCTGCATTTCACAGCCCTGCGTCTCGTTTCTAAAAACAAGATTACGTTTACACAGTAGCTCAATGAACAATTTTTGAAACGTATGCGACGCAGATCTGACCTGTTTAGAAAAAGTGTGATCAGCAGAAAAGAATATGGAATAAGAATATACATGGACACACATACATTATATACATACACCAGTCGATCTACATTTGTACCCTCACATATGACCATGAGCTTTGTGCAAGAACTGAAAGAATGAGATTGTGGGTACAAGTGGCGGCCGAAGTGAGATTTCTCCATATGGTGGCTCTCTTCTCTCCCACAGATATAAGACTGAGAAGCACTGAAATCAAAGGTAGGCACAGAGTAGAGCTGCTAATCCTCCACATCGAGAGGAGCCAATGGAGGTGGTTTGGGCATCTGATTTAGATGCCCCCTGGACACCCCCTTGTGGAGGTTTTAAGGCAATGACCAGATAGAAGGAGAGCCTGGGCAAGACCCAGAGCTCACTGGGATGATTATATCTCCCAGATGGCCTGGGAACAACTTGGGATAACACAGTATGTTTTGGCAAGTGTGGCTGGGGAAAGGGATGTATGGGCCTCACTGTTAAGACTGCTGAACCCGCAACCCAGCTTCAGATAAGTGGTGGAAAAATCAATGAATATACGGAGGCACTTGTGAGGTCATATGCTGCTTTGACATATATTTTTAGGAAGTCACTGTGCACTGGAGAGATTCCGGAGGAATGGAAAATGGCAAATATCATCCCATTATATAAAAAGGATGACAGGGCAGATCAGAGAAAGTATAGGCCAGTAAGCTCAATATCCATCACAGGAAAATTAATGGAAGGAATTATTAAGGATAAGATTGAGCAACACCTGGCAAGGACAGAAGTTTAACTGAACAGTCAGCATGGAGTTCAGAAGAGGGAGGTCGTGTTTTACTAAAAGGCTGGAATTCCACGAAGAGGCAATAAAAGGATACGATCAAAGTGGAGCAGATGATATTATTTATCTGGACTTTCAGAAAGCATTTAATAAGGTGCCACATGAGAGGGTGGGCATCAAACTAAATGAAGTGGCAGTTCAGGGTGATGTTTTTAGGTGGGTGCAGAATTGACTCAGACACAGGAAGCAGAGGCTGATGGTACGAGGAACCTCATCAAAACTGGCCGATGTTAAGAGTGGTGACCAGCAGGGGTCAGAGCTGCTGCTATTTTAATTCATATAAATGATTTGGATCTATACTAATAAAAGGCAAAGCCCTCACTCACTCATTCACTCACTCACTCACTCATCACGAATTCTCCAACTTCCCGTGTAGGTAGAAGGCTGAAATTTGGCAGGCTCATTCCTTACAGCTTACTTACAAAAGTTGGGCAGGTTTCATTTCGAAATTCTATGCGTAATGGTCATAACTGGAAGGTATTTTTCTCCATTAACTGTAATAGAGTTTAGCTGGAAAGACGTGGGGGAGTTTCGTGACATCATCACGACTCCCACGTAATCACGTGAACTGACTGTCAACGCAGTGCGTAGAAAACCAGTAAGACCTCCAAAAAGCGCTTAAGAAAACATGCATTATATAATTGAGAACGCAGCGAAAACAATAAGAAGCGAGCGAGTGACATATACTACCATATTCATGAGTGTTGCTGCCTCGGAAAGAAAGCAAGGTGTAAACCTAAACTTTAAATTAAGTTCATAGACAGGCTACCGCTGGCGTTTCACATGCCCACAGGTAATGCGGGATACAAGTTTAATGAGAGGACGCAGGATATAAACGAGAGTTTTGATCACTTTGTAACTAAGTTAAAATTGTAGGTGAAGGGGTGTGCTTATGCAAATTCCGAGACTGTGTTTGTGGGGATTGACAGTTAAGGCGGGTGGGGAGTCACGCCATCATCTCCCTCCCATTCATCTAATTTCGCTCTGAGCTGAGCTCAGCTAACGCCGTCTTCCGAAGCAACTTTGTCAGACTGCCACCAAATACTCACAGAAAAATCCACAAGTTAATACACACGCTGTCTCTATAGAGTTTCTCCACACTGAATCCTCCAGGCACTACTTACAAAAGGTCACATTGACAATCGTGTTACGCTATTTTTAAAATCTTTCCTTTTCTTAGCACAAGCACAGCTGAGAAGCTTCGATGCATGTGCTCCATAACGCGCTAAAAATAATGCATTTAATCACACTTTGCATTACAAGCAAAGGGAGCTTTTGTCAATGCATGATTTCCTGGTACACCGATTACATTGATCAGCATCCCGATTCATTTTACCCTCGCACCACCTTAGTTTGAGAAGAAGTCTGAAAAATATGAGGTTAACACAGAAAAACATCACCAATTCAAGCTTTATGAATAATCGATTCGCCATCAATAATTGTTTTGGTAAAGCCATCCTCCTTCCATTTTATAATTTTTCCGCCAATAGCCATGATTAAATGAACGGTAAAAAAGTAAGAGCAAAGCGAGGGTGACTTATTTAGGCAGGCATATATATGACAGCAACACTCATGACAATGTCAATCATGTTACGTTATTATTAAAATGTTTCCTTTTCTTTTCATTACTTCTTTAACACACTACTTCTCCGCTCGACGCGGGATTTTGCTATATATATAATATATGAATGATCTCCAAAGAGCACTGAGACTTTTGATATCATGAACGTGTCTGCAAAAACTGTGGTCTCCTGCCCAGCAAAAGTCGAGCAGCCAGCGCGCATAGCTGTGCCGCCTTTGAGACGCTGACTGCGCTTCTGCCTTAAGTCAAAGTGAGCACTTTTAATTTTTTCATCCTCCCCTGCGCTATAGCCCAGACAAGTGCAAACACGGACCCCTTTTCTACACCACGGAAAAATAATATTAAGGCGATTCACACTTTCTTTTGCACGTATACGATTATGAGGTCCTCACCTCGGATTATGAAAACACGCACACGAGTGGAGGACTGACCGTGCCATCACAGCTGATTAATGGCAGGGACGTCTCACCAGTTTACACAAGGCGATCATAACGTCAGTGAACACATCTCTCTATACTATATAAAAGAAAAAGGCAACTTTCCTTTCTTTACACCTTTTTTCCTTTTACCCCAAACCAAAGCCTTTCTCTAATTAACACTGCAGAGGACACAAAACTAATTTTCTTTAAATGCCGGTAAGGCACATTACCAGAGGCACAAATTTGAACGCTCACATAGAAAATGTAATTTCTATACCACAGCCGTCGTGTAGCGCCTTTCAAAAGGGATCAACTACCTACACATATATATATATATATACATACATATATATATATATATATATATATACATATATACATATATACATATATACATATATACATATATATATACACATATACATATATATATACATATATACACATATATATATATATATATATACATATACATATATATATATATATATATATATATATACACATATACACATATACATATATATATATACATATATACACATATACATATATACACATACATATACATATACATATATATATATATATATATATATATATATATAGATAGATAGATAGATAGATAGATAGATAGATAGATAGATAGATAGATAGATAGATATGAGAACAACACTCATATCAATGACAAAACAATTACATTAACAATCAAGTTACGTTGTTTTTCAAATTTTTCCTTTTCTTTTCAGTACCTTCTTTAACACACTACTCTCCATGGCTGGTATTCTGCTAGTAGAAATATAAATAGCACACTGGTTAAGTTTGCAGAGGATACAAGACAGGTGGATTAGCAGATAATTTGTAATTCGTGATAGATAGATAGATAGATAGATAGATAGATAGATAGATAGATAGATAGATACTTTGGACTTGGACAGGCTTGGGCAGATGAAATTTAATGTCAGTAAATGTAAAGAATTACACATAGGAAGTAAAAATGTGAGGTTTGAATACACAATGGGCGGACGGAAAAATGAGAGCCCACTTTATGAGAAGGATTGAGGAGTCGTGGTGGACTCTAAGCTATCAACTTCCCATCAGTGTTAAGAAGCCATTATGACTGCAAACAGAATGTCAGGTTATATAGCGCCTTGATGTGTGCAATACAAGTCACAGGAGGTTCTGCTCAAGCTTTATAACACACTGGTGAGGCCTCATCTGGAGTCCTGTGTGCAGTTTGAGTCTCCAGGCTATAAAAAAGGACATAGCAGCACAAGAAAATGTCCAGAGAAGAGCGACTAGGCTGATTCCAGGGCTACAGGGGATGAGTTTTGAGGAAAGATTAGAGTTTTGAGGAAAGATTAAAGGAAGGGTAAATTTCACACAAACATTAGGAAGTTTTTCTTTACACAAAGAACGAGAGACACTTGGAATAAGCGACCAAGTAGTGTGGTAGACAGTAAGACTTTAGGGACTTTCAAAACTCGACTTGATGTTTGTTGGAAGAAATAAGTGGATAGAACTGGCAAGCTTTATTGGGCTGAATGGCCTGTTCTCATCTGGAGTGTTCTCATGTTCCAATGATCTCGGCCTCTAAGGTCTGCAGATTCACCCTCAATGTGGTATTAATTCTCAGTTCAGACTCTTAAAGTGTAGCTCCTGGCTAACACTTGCATAGAAGCCACGGAATCAAGGTTATCTGATACGACTAGAGAATTACTACAGCAGTCATGAGGTGTATGAATGTTTGAATTCGATGGAAACTTTCATGGTAGAAACCTTAAGATCAAACAGAAAGGTCATTCCAAAATCTGTGACGACGAAAAAATTGAAATCGGGAGAAGTTGCTGCTGCATTCAGAAATAAATTGATGGCTTTGAAGTGGAAGGATAAGAGAGCTGTTTGCATGCTAAGCAGACATCCCATAAGAGATGTGTGGTGCATTTGTCACATAAGTAGACGAGGGAAACAATATACTGCTGCAGAGACGACAATGTTACACTCTGTGCTGCTCCGTGCTTCTGTGCATACCACACGCAACTAGAGTACTAAGTGAAAAATTAAAAATTTGTGCATAGTGTAAATAAATTACAAAAAAAAACTAGCATGAAATTAGCTTATTGTTGCTAACAAAAAAAATGTTTAAATAATTTTGTTTGTACTTAACAATTTTTTTTCTTCCAACAATTTAACTCACATTTCAATTAAATATTCTAGCAAAATTCAACCATTTCTATCAACAGATAAAAAAAAAAAAAACAAACCCAACAACCAGAGGAGTGACTACTGAAAAAAGTGACCCCATTAAAGGGGTTAACTCTACTTACTTTGATCAGGGCCATCTCTAGTAGGCGTCTGTACGAACTCGTCTTCAAGGTCCTCATTGTTGGCTTCCTCCTCTGCATCGATTTCTGGCTTATGTGGCACAGTAATGTAAGTTTCCCTCCTGCAGAGTCCACATAAATATTTGATTGGGCATTAAAGCACTTGGTTTATTTCTAAAATCATGAAAGTGATAATCTTTCAAAAACCTTTTTTTGAGATAAATCTTGAACAATAGAGATGTACTGCTTAACAGTTTACTACATGTCAACACTAGGACCCTAAACAGGTCATCTAACAATTACATGTCCCAGATGTTCTTTCTTTTTGTAACTCTCAATTATCTGCAGCTATGGCATCTCATCATCTGTTGTGTACACCTAAGGGACATTATTCAGTTCTGTCATCACAGCAAAAGTATAAAATGTAGTAGTCGCAAATTCAGTTTTTCCAAATGCAGGTTGCTAGGATTGGGGCAATGCAGTCTATAGACATTTTCTATGTGTATTCTATTTAGTTATGCTATGTACATACAATACAAATAAAAACCTTCCATATTGTAAATAAACTAACCAGAAGTGATAGGGGTTTGGGTTACTAGCATGTATTTGGCACCTTACACTTTTGTCTTGCCATGAGTTTCATTATATTAGATACAAGGGTGATAAAATGAAATGCAGAATTTTCAACAAGATTGTCAAATTTGAGCAATGTGCACAGGTTAATGGTGTATTTTTTTTTTATCCACTCTGCCTCGTTAAATTCCTTACGCCATGACAATCTGTCACACGTCTTTGCTTAACACTTTCCACCTGCACACTGTTGGCTGAGCAGATGCTATGGCCATCATAATGGCTGTCCCAAAGCACCCCACTGGGGTTGCAGAAGACATCTTTTGGCTACTACTACAACTGACAGGACAGCGTGTCATGGTTTATTACTAATCTTGAAGGAGCAACACCAATGTGTACAGTGTAAGCCCCATGTATGTCATTTGGTAACACTATCTTCTTCTTTCGGCTGCTCCCGTTAGGTGTTGCCACAGCGGATCATCTTCTTCCATATCTTCCTGTCCTCGTCACCTTGCTCTGTTACACCCATCAACTGCATGTCCTATCTCACCACATCCATAAACCTTCACTTAGGCCTTCCTCTTCTCATCTTGCCTGGCATTTCTATCCTTAGCATCTTTCTGCCAATAAACCCAGCATCTCTCCTCTGCACATGTCCAAACCAACACAATCTCGCCTCTCTGACTTTATCTCCCAACTGTCCAACCTGAGCTGACCCTCTAATGTCCTCATTTCTAATCCTGTCCATCCTCATCACACCCAATGCAAATCTTAACATCTTTAACTCTGCCAACTCCAGCTCCATCTCCCGCTTTCTGGTCAGTGCCATCGTCTCCAGCCCATATAACATAGCTGGTCTCACTACCATCCTGAAGACCTTCCCTTTCACTCTTGCTAATACCCATCTACAGTGCATAAATTGGACATTTTTGCCCATGATTCTACACTCAACCTATAATGAGGTTTTCAGTTTATATCGCTCTATTATAAAAAAAAAATCTTGTTATGATACAAGACTTTTTTCCTGCAACAAGATGTGATCTTTTGAAGAGAGACACAGAGACACTTTCACGTCCAGCGTGACGAACAAGTCACGTCATACTTACAACCTTTGGAAGCAAGTCCCATGATACACATGCAGAACAGGTTAAAGATAATGGAAGTAGGAAAATTTGAAAGTCTGAAGAGTAAAGATCACATTAACGCAAACAAATAGAAAATATTACTCGGTGAAATAAACAGAACAGCAAAAAGAGATCGCATAGTGTTTGAGGATGTCTGGGGGACAACAGAGACAAGGCAGTGAGACAAAAGGACAGCTGCTGTACAGGCTTTTAAACATCTGAAACGTAGCGCGAGATGCAGATCATGAGGCACAGCAGCAGCAGCAATCCAGCAGCTGATTGAGCAAAGAGGAGGTAAAAAAACAACAACTGTTATTTGTTTCCCATTGTATCACCGTTCAAGAGCGGTTTCGGAGGAGCAGCCGCGTCTCCTTGGGTTGTGTTCAGACCCCCTCTTCACAACGGCGCAAGGCGCTGGCAGGGGTGGGGGGTAAAGCCCCCTAGTTTAAAATGCAAAAATCAGTTTTCAGCTACTAGAGCACAGAAAATACAGCGGGCAGTTCACTGATCAACTTTTAACTCTATACACAGACATTAGAAGTTCTCATGGCCTGTTATAAATAAAGAGATGACAAAATGGCACGTCTCTATCAAACTGTAAATGGATAATCTGCTCAGGATAGTGAAAGGTTTAAAATTTCTGTGATAAAGGAATGCACTCAATGAGGGCTGCGTTACTTGACTGTTAAGCTATTAGACTATTCTGCACAGGTTTTCCAGCAATTTTCAGTCATTTGTGTAATTTTTGCAATTTGGGGCAGTCACTGTGCATTTCCTAGAGCGCCAGTTGTGCGGTCTGACATTCTCCGTGACTCGGCCAGACGGATCTGTAACTTGCTCCGACAAAACCAAGCAGTTTTCATTTTGTCTCAAGGTTTAGGGTGACTTGAGTTTGTGTGCAGGAGATGACAAACAGTCACTCACCTGGAAGTACAATGTTGCGAAAAGGAAAGAGAATGTATTCTCGAGCATTCAAACAAAAGAGAGATGTCTCTAGTTTGTCATATAACAACAAAATTGGAAGAAGGAAGAAATGAGATTGAGGTTGAACTCATCATACCTAGAAAGCATCGATACAGGCACTGGCAGGTTGTCAGGTGAGCTATTTAGAAATTTGAAGCTGTACTGAAAAGTCATAATGGAGTCACATAATCCATCATTCCCTGCGATTCCTTGTCATATAATAGAACATCCTCAAGGTAACAATACAGTAACTGCAGTCATAAAGCTTGACACGCTTCTCCTGCTAGAAATTGGGGGTCCTTACCTGATCTGTTCGTTCTGAGACTTTGTCACCTTCTGCTGACCCTTGCAGAGTTTTAGCTCAAGTAGTCTTTTCCTCATGCAGTTTGTCATCTGAGAGTCAAGTCGCCAAATGAACACACAACTTTTAGGACATAAATGTAAACTGTGTTAATAAAACTTAACACACAGGGCAACAGTAAAATGTTTTTAAAAATCGAGGCATGTCTCTTACCTGTCCCCAGACACAGTTATAAGACGTTTGCAGTCATTCGTGAACCGCATGCCTGTTACAATCTCTGTTAGAATGTCAGAATAAAAGATAAAGAATGTTTTATTAATAAGTAATAGTATAAAGAAAGAACGAACGAACGAACCCATTTTGAGCTGCAGTTTGAAAGCAGCCCCAGAAGTCTACAGCACTATATAGATCACAGACAGACTTCAACTGAATCTGTCCCAGACTTTTTAAACTCAGTTTTATCAATGTGACTTTTTTTATCTTGTCATCTTTGATAAATCTTAAAGGGCTAAGGAGTAGCGAGACATTCACATTTTTGGAAGCAAAATTCAAAGCAAGAACATTCAGAAGCAGGAGGTCTGCCGATCTGTTGAGGCAGAGTCTGGTTTGAGAACTATGCTGGCTGAGATAAGCTCCAGCTCAAAACACCCCCAAACACACCTAACCCCCCTATCCCCCAAGTGACATGACCACAGATGTACAATGGAGTTTAAGTCAGAGCTTTGACTGGGCCACTCAAGGATGTCCATTTTCTTAATTTGAAATCACTCCACTATTGCACTGCCAGAGTGCATTGGCTCCTTGGCCTGCTGAAAGACAGATTTGTCTCCAAAGCTACCATTACACGGTGCTGCCTGTTCAGAGGGGATTTTCAATAGTAGATATCAGCAATAAGTACGGAAGGAAGATTGTGCCTGCTTTTGGTGCACATTCATTTCTTCAAGCTGAAAAGTGACACATTCGACTCCAGCATGCTGCTGAATTGTGGGTCGAATAAAAGGATGATGCTGGTATCATGGTGAAAGTGGTGATGAGATGGAGAGCGAGTTGTTCAACATTTAATTTGTCTAAAGAGTTTGTTCATGTAGGTAGTTAGGGTGCTAGTTGTAAAACCCACACACTATATAAATACATATTATGTGCACATGCACACACACACACAGAGTTTAAACAGTTTACAGATGATATATGTGATTTACATATGATTAATATTTCCAAGAGAAATCTGCAGCAAAGATGTAGGTCTGAAATGGTACCTGAATGGCCAAACACGGTTGCCACACACTCTCCACTATAGAAATCAAAGATAGAGATATTCTTGTCAGAACAGCTGGTGGCCAGAAACATCCCTGATGGATCTATTTTTACCTGAAAACAAAAAAGAAGCAGTTTCAGCATATAAATTACAGAACAAGGAACCAATATACTTCTAACATTAAAAAAAAACAAAAACTTCCAGATCGTTCAGAAAATATGCTACATTTTCACACAGGTGGTCTTTCATGAAGACCTCGGTGTGTATCAGCTATGCAGGCGGGGGTTCAAGGCTAGAACACCTCCATTGTCACAGGCGAGCATCTCGACGCAGAACCATTTTGACCCTCTCCGCATCCCCAGTTTGCCTTCAACCCCGGGTGATGTAATCGTGGTAGGTGATTCTATTGTAAGAAACCTCAATATCGCATGCCCTAAATCGGAAATCTTTTGTTTCTTGTTTTCCCGGTGCTCGTGTCCGAGATGTGATGAGACGTGCGTCAACAGTCTACAAGAAGCACAAGAAGAGGGCAGTTGGACCCATTGTGTTACATGTCGACGTAAATGACATAAGGCACCGACAGTAGGAGATTCTTAAGGATGACTCTGCAGCACTAATTAAAAGGCACAAAGGCAAAGATCTTCATTTCGGGTCCATTACCTCTCGTCAGACGATCAAATGAATACTACATCCGTCTGCTGGGATTAAACAACTGGCTGAAAGGCTTCTGGGAGAATCAAGACATTGGGTTCATCAACAACTGGCACCTCTTTTGCGAAAGGCCGCATTTCTTCAAGCGGGATGGCCTGCATCCGAAAAGATTCAGCTCCCGGGTCCTCTCTGAAAACATTTCTAAGTTAATTCGTCTCTCTTAACAGTCTATCTCTACTCTAAACCCCTTCCGTAATGCTAATGCTTTGTTAGGACAGGATGATTGTTTAACAAAGTCTTCCGCAAAAGTGCACATTGATACTCCAATAACCAATCTCAATGAAAGTAAAAAATCAAGGCAGTGCGGCATAAACACCAATAATTTAACTGCAATTACTACTACTTTAGATGAACAATGTATTAAAACCATAAAAACAGATTATAGATTACATAAAAAAATATACACAGAATGTCGCTAACAAAAATAACTTCATTTCTGTTCCAAATATCAATAACGCACATAGAATTCAGATCTGCCCCTCCGAAACATTAAATGTTAAAGCTTTAACTAACAAGACATTTTTTTATCAACGATCTTATTAATGATAGAAAAATTGATTTTATTGCACGAAGTGAAACGTGGCTTAGCTCAGATGGCGAGGCTGTTTTAATCGAATCTGCGCCTCCGGATTACAGTTTTACTCGTGCGGATCACCAGGGAAAGAAGGGGGGCGGTTTGGCAAACATCTGCTCGTGCCAGTTAAAGTGTAAAGATGTTAGTTTTGGTAAATTTAAGCCCTTTGAGTATCTCGCCGTTGTTGTTCATGGAGATTCTCGCGTTCTAGTTTTATCCGTGTATAGACCTCCTAAATTTAAAGCGTCTTTCTTTGAGGAATTTTCAGACTTAATCTCAATTTTAATTACGAACTATGATACACTCTTAATAGTCAGCGACTTTCATATTGATAAACAGTGTGACCTAAAAGTAAAGGAATTCATGAACCTCCTGGACTCTTGATTTGAGGCAACTCGTTAGTCAGCCTACACATAAAGCAGGTCATACGTTAGACTTAGTGATTACTAAAGGACTGAAAGTTGATATAAAGCAGGTCATTGATATTGGTCTATCAGACCATTTTCTTCTACTATTTAATATAGAAATAATGATAGAAAACATTCATGAGAAGCATATTGTTGTAAAACGCTTCTTTGACTCAGCAGCAGCTTTAAAACTTACAAACATTCTAAGCAATCAGTCCGTTTATAGTGCCAACTATAATAGCGAGGATAATGTAAATAGTAAGGTGGAAAGATTTAATACTAAAGTGAGAGCTGCTGTTGACATAGTTGCACCTGAAAAGACAGTTAAAAAATCTTCTAGCATTGTTATACCATGGAAGACCCAAAGAGTGTCTGATTTAAAGAGAACATGCCGTAGAGCTGAGCGTAAATGGAGGAAGACTAAACTAACTATCCACTATGAAATATTAAAAGTTAAAATAACAGAATACAATAACACTGTCCGTCTTGAGAGGCGCTGCTACTGTATTTCTCTAAGATTATAAACAACAATGCTAGTAATCCCAGAGTCTTATTTTCTACGATTGATCATCTGCTAAATCCAGGTAACACAAAGGAATACCTCCAAAATACTTCCAGTGAAACCTGTGAGGCTATTGCCGTATTTTTCAATCAAAAAATGAATGATATTAGAAATAACATAGTATATCTCCCCAACACTGCGGATCCTCCTAAGCCCCAGTACTCTGTTATAAACAAATTAAATTCTTTCACCAGGATAGATTTAACTGATTTACATTAAAATAATCACGCCACTGAAACCCTCCACCTGTGTCCTTGACCCAATACCAACAAGATTTTTCAATGAAATATCAGACGTGCTAATTGATAAAATTCTTGACATAGTAAACTCGTCATTAGATACGGGGGTCTTCCCAGACTGTCTTAAGACTGCTGTAGTTAAACTCCTACTCAAGAAACATAATCTGGACCCCTTGGCTCTTGAAAATTTTAGACCCATCTCTAACCTGCCCTTCTTAAGTAAAGTTCTGGAGAAGGCAGTCATTATGCAATTAAATGACCACCTCAATAAACCTGCTATTCTTGATAAATTTCAGTCGGGTTTTAGAACGAATCACAGCACAGAAACTGCACTCGTTAAAGTAGTAAATGACTTGCGAGTGAATGCAGACAGACGGCATTTATCTGTTCTCATCCTCTTAGATCTGAGTGCTGCATTTGACACCATTGATCACAATATTCTTAGAAATCGCCTTAGTCAATGGGTGGGCCTCTCTGGCAGGGTCTTAAATTGGTTTGAATCCTACCTGGCAGGGAGAAAATTCTTTGTTAGTTGTGGTGATTACAACTCAAAGACACATGATATCCAATATGGTGTTCCACAAGGCTCTATCCTGGGTCCGCTGCTATTCTCAATCTACATGCTCAATAGCACCTGATGACTCCGACTCTCTCGATTCACTAACACAATGTCTTACTGGTATTTCTGAATGGATGAATAGTAATTTTCTCAAAATAAATAAAGAGAAAACAGAAATTTTAGTGATTGTCAATAATGGAGACAATGAGATTATTAGAAATAAATTTGATGCATTTGCATTAAAAGTCAAGACGGAAGTAAAACATTTAGGGGTAACTGTTGACTGTAATCTGAATTTTAAATCGCATATTCATCAGACCACTAGGACAGCAATTTTTCACTTAAGAAACATAGCTAAAGTTAGACCTCTTATAACACTGAAAGATGCTGAGAAATGAGTTCACGTTTTTGTTTTCAGTCAACTACATTACTGTAACGCAATCCTCTCAGGACTACCCAAAAAAGACAAATTAGACAAATTAGTGCAGAATGGAGCTGCTAGAATCCTAACTAGGAAAAGAAAATCTGAACACATCTCTCCAGTTTTGATGTCACTACACTGGTTACCTGTGTCATTCAGGATTGACTTTAAAATACTGCTTATGGTTTATAAAGCCTTAAATAATCTGCTCCGTCTTATATATCGGAATGTCTGACACGTTATATTCCAAATTGTAACCTTAGAATTCCAAAAGCTAAACTTAAAAGAAGTGGTGAGGCCGGGCGGCCTTCTGCTGTTATGCACCTAAAATCTGGAATAGCCTGCCAATAGGAATTCACCAGGCTGATGCAGTAGAGCACTTTAAAACACTGCTGAAAACACATTACTTTAACATGGCCTTCAATTCACTTTAATCCTGATACTCTGTATGTTAAATTCATTATAATAATTCATGGTGGCTCTAAAATCCGTACTAACCCCTACTTTCTCTTCTGTTTCTTTTTCCGGTATCTTTGTGGTGGCAGCTTGCACCACCAACATCTACTCAAAGCATCATGATGCTCCAACATTGATGGACTAAAAGCCAGAAGTCTGCATGACCATCATCATCATCAAGTCCTTCCATGAGAACCCTAAATACAAAGAGGACTGTTTCATTTATGTGAGGTAGAATGCCCAGAGGGGACTGGGCGGTCTCATGGTCTGGACCCCCTGTAGATTTTATTTTTTTCTCCAGCCATCTGGAGTTTTTTTTTTTTTGTTTTTTCTGTCCTCCCTGGCCATCAGACCTTACTCTTATTCTATGTTATTTAATGTGGACTTACTTTAACATCCTACTATGTCTTTTATTTTTTTATTTTTCATTATGTAAAGCACTTTGAGCTACATTTTTTGTATGTAAATGTGCTATATAAATAAATGTATTGTATCATCTGTAAAAAACAGTGGAGTCAGGCAGTGTGATGGCTTGGACATGCATGGCTGCCAGTGGCACTGGGACCATCCATCCATCCATCCTCTTCTGCATATCCAAGGTCGGGTCGCGGGGGTAGCAGCTTAAGCAGAGAAGCCCAGACTTCCCTCTCCCCGGCCACTTCTTCCAGGAGAATCCCAAGCGTTCCCAGGCCAGCCGGAAGACATAGTCCCTCCAGCTGTCCTGGGTCTTCCCCGGGCCTCCTCCCGGTTGGACGTGCCCGGAACACCTCACCAGGGAGGCGTCCAGGAGGCATCCTGATCAGATGCCCGAGCCACCTCATCTGACTCCTCTCGATGCGGAGGAGTAGCGGCTCTACTCTGAGCTCCTCCCGGGTGACTGAGCTTCTCACCTTATCTTTAAGGGAAAGCCCAGACACCCTGCGGAGGAAACTCATTTCAGCCGCTTGCATTCGCGATCTTGTTCTTTCGGTCACAACCCATAGCTCATGACCATAGGTGAGGATAGGAGCGTAAATTCGACTGGTAAATTGAGAGCTTTGTCTTACGGCTCAGCTCTTTTTTCACCACGACAGACCGATGCAGAGCCCGCATCACTGCGGATGCCGCACCGATCCGCCTGTCAGTCTCACGATCCATTCTTCCTTCACTCGTAAACAAGACCCCGAGATACTTAAACTCCTCCACTTGGGGCAGGATCTCGCCCCCAACCCTGAGAGGGCACTCCACCCTTTTCCGGCTGAGGACCATGGTCTCGGATTTGGAGGTGCTGATTCTCATCCCAGCCGCTTCACACTCAGCTGCGAACCGCTCCACTAGTGTTTATTGATGATGCGACACAGGACAGAAGCAGCCGAATGAATTCTGAGGTGTTCAGAGCCATACTGTCTCCTCAAATCCAGCTAAATGACCTCAAATTGATTGGGCGGCGTTTCATGATACAGATGGACAATGACTCAAAACATACAGCCAAAGCAACTCAGGAGTTTATTAAAGCAAAGAAGTGGAACATTCTTGAATGGCCAAGTCAGTCACCTGATCTTAACCCAATTGAGCAGGCAGTTCACTTGTTGAAGACTAAACTTCGGACAGAAAGGCCCACAAACAAACAGCAACTGAAAGTAAAGCCGCTGCAGTAAAGGCCTGGCAGAGCATTAAAAAGGAGGAAACCCAGCATCTGGTGACGTCCACGAGTTCAAGACTTCAGGCTGGCATTGCCAGCAAAGGGTTTTCAACCAAGTATTAGAAATGAACATTTTATTTCCAGTTATTTAATTTGTCCAATTACTTTTGAGCCCCTGAAATGAAGGCATTGTGTTTAAAAAATGTTTTAGTTGCCTCACATTTTTATGCAATCGTTTTGTTCAACCTACTGAATTAAAGCTGAAAGTCTGCACTTCAACTGCATCTGAGTTGTTTCATTTCATATCCATTGTGGTGATGTACTGAACCAAAATGAGAAAAAAGTTGTCTCAGTCCAAATATTTATGGACCTAACTCTGTGTGTGTGTGTGTGTATTATATATATATATATATATATATATATATATATATATATATATATATATATATATATATATATATATATATATATATATATATATATATATATATAAATTGTAATATATATGTGTTGAAATTTACAAATTCATTAAAACTGATTTGATTAAATTATTTTCTCCTCTAGACTAGATAAAAATATGGCTTTTTTTTTTATTTTGTAAGTTTAGTCTTCTATTTAATACTACCCGGTGTTTGTAAGCCACAACAACATGGCTTCCACCTTTTAAAGCTGACCCTTAACAGGTTAACATGATAAAAGGTAGCCTGAGGATTTCAATCAACATACTAAGTACAGTATACAAGTCTAATTACAAAGAGATGAGTTGGAGTCAAAAGTACCCAGAAATGGAGGAGTCAGCGGTCCTGTGTACCGACTCCACAGCCCTGGAGATAACTACATAAAGCAAGTCAGCAAGAAACAAAACAATTAAAAAAAAAATGCAAACTAAAGTCCACCAGGTCTAAAAGCGAATAGGGCAAATATATCTAAGATTAAATAATGAGATAGTTTTGTAATTACGAAAATAGAATACAAGGAAAATCTCAATTTGGCACACAGTCACAGTAGTATATTAACAAGGTACTCCATCCATCCGTTATCCAACCTGCTATATCCTAACTACAGGGTCACAGGGGTCTGCTGAAGCCAATCCCAGCCAACACAGGGTGCAAGGCAGGAAACAAACCCCGGGCAGGATGCGCACGCACACCCACGCACACCAGGGACAATTGAGAATCGTCAGTGCACCTAACCTGCATGTCTTTGGACTGTGGGAGGAAACCCACTCAGACACGGGGAGAACATGCAAACTCCACACAGGGAGGACCCGGGAAGCGAACCACAGGTCTCCTAAATGAGAGGCAGCAGCGCTACCCACTGCGACACCGTGCCACCCTAACAAGGTACTAAGATGTAAAAATAAATAAAAGATAAATAAATTGAAAGAAATCTACAACTAATTATTTTCCATTTACTTTTAGAAGTGTTCCATCTTCACCCTGAGAGCCCTTGAAGCATTTCTTCTGTTTTCCACTGGCGATGTTATAAATCCTGATATATACATATATAAAAGAAAGAAGAGAAAAATTGGGCATTAAACAACCACCTAAATCTTTTAAACATTACGACAAACCATCCTAAAATATAAAAAAGGTGTGGGGAAAAAAGCAAGTTCAAATGTCTTGGAGATCCACAAACAATTCCTTTAACCTCATGTTTTGCTTTTTTATCTTGACAAGCATGGTCAGGTGCGGGGGGGCCTCATGTAAGCCGATGTGCGTCTTTCCCAGTTGAATCCAATGAACAGAATTTACCACATGCGAACTTTATTCAAATTTAGGAAGATTTCAATTATGATCAATGGAAACAAAGATTAGTTTTAAGTGGCATAGCAAGACATCTCAATGCTTGTACAGTTAACGTGAAATTAGAGCTTGTTAATACATTTGGGGGTTGCTTTTTATTATGGTGTACTGTGTTAATGACTAAACAAAATTAATCCGCCATATAGTACTGCTGCTGTTGTACAGTATACTATGTACAGTATAAAGTGGTTTAAAATTTTTCTGAAAGCACTACCTGTACATACAGTGGTTGCAGAAAATATTCAGACCCCTTCACTTTCTGCATATATTGTGCTGTAGATTTAATTTTAAGTGGAGAAATTTGCATTTTGTTCCCATCAGTCTATACTAAAAACCCATAAAGGCAGAAACGTTTGCCTGTATTACAAATCAAAAACTGAAATCTCATATTCATAAAAGTATTCAGTACTTTGTACAAGCCCCTCTGGCAGCAATTCCAGGTTATAGTCTTCTTAGGTATTTCTCTACAAGCTTTGCAAACCTTGATTTGGGCAGTGTATCCCATTCTACATGGCAGATCCTGTCAAGCTCTGGTAGACTGGATGGGGAGCTTCTATAAACTACCATCTTCAGGTCTCCCGAAACAAGTTCTATGGAGTAGAAGCTTAGAATTTTGCTAGACCAGTCAAGGAAGGTCAGAGACATGTCTTAAAGTCACTGCAGTGTTGTCTTGGCTGTATGCTTCAGGTCATTATCGTGCTGAAAGGAGAACAGTCTCTCCAGCGTGAGGTGGTGTGCAGTCTGATGCAGGTTTTCTTCAAGGACTTCTCTGTATTTGGCTTCCCTAAATTCTGACTCGTCTCCCTGTCCCTGCTGTCAAGAAGCACCCTTGAGCATGATGCTGTCACCACCACGCTTCACCATATGGATGGTATTAGGTAGGTGATGAGCAGCGTTTGGTGTTCTGCCCAACAAGTTCCATTTTTGTGTCATTAGAAGAGTGTTCATCAAAATACTAATTGGGAAACTCTAAGCAAGTGCTCATATGCCTTTTACTCAAGGGAGTCTTCCATCAAGTCACTCTACCATAAATGCCTGATTGATGTAGTGATCCTGAGATGATTGTCCTTCCAACAGGTTCTCCTATCTCAGCAGAAGACTTCTAAAGCTCTGTTACAGTGACCATTGAGTTTCATGGTAACTTCCCTGATCAAGGTCTCTCTCTCTTACACAGTTACTTAGTATGGCCAGATGACCAACTCTAGGAAGAGAGTCCTGGTGGTTCAAAACTACACATATTTTACAATTCTCGATGGCACTCTGCTCCTGGGAACATTCAAAAACTTCAGAAATGGTTTATTACCTTTGTCATGATTTGTGCTAAACAACATTTTGATCATGGAGGTTCTGCAGAGTTCCTTGGACTTCATGACTTTATTTTTGACCTGACATGCAGTTTGAATTGTGGGACCTTCTATACATAAGGACATGTATGCCTTTTTAAACAACATCTAATCAATTCAGTTTGCCACTGATGGTATTTCAATTAAGTTCTAGACACATTTCAAGGAAAAAATTTAATCAAACAGGACGGTCCTGGCCAAAGTTTGGAGTGCTAAACCAAAGCATATGAATACTTATTTGAAAAAGAGAGTTCAGTTTTTGATTTGAATACACATGCAAACCTTTATGAAAAAATAAAAATGTTTTCACATTGTCTGTATAGGTAACTGAGTGTAGAATGATGGGCAAAACTGACAATGGTACCCATTTAATATTAAATCTACAATGCAATAATGATGAATCCGAGTATGTTTCTCCATCACAGCCTACTGTGGATTGGTGGAGTTACCTGCATATTTTCCAGACATTTTTGATGCGTGACCAGTATGGTTTCAGGGTTAGTCTCTGGCTGAATGATTATTCAATATTAGTCAAGTAAAAATTATTATTTCAGTCAGGGGAGGTTTCTGTTATATAAGTTATATCTTTTGTGGTTTTGTGGCCGTACTTGTAAGCAGAACCACATTTCCACTATACCACTAGTAAAAAAGCTCCATTCGCGAGAGTTAATGGCTCCTTATCAGACACACTTAAAATAGCCATTAATCTCCTTAGCCTTAGACCCAAGCGTCACTCGGGCTTTAAAAACCGTCCTAAAAGCATTAATTGCGAGCGTTATTCGGGCAATGGTGTAGACGCGTCTTCTCCTATCCTCATAATGGTGTCTCGTAAGAAAAGCCTCTCTCATCAGCAGTAATGACGAGGTGAATCTGTCGTCAGGCAGTGAAACTGAAGCATGCAGTGAAACCGAAAGGGACTCCGGGAATCCAAAAGTGACATTCGTGTCACTCACACATGTGCAGTTTATTATTACTATTAGTATCATTATACCATCTGCACTTGTGGCTTTGCACATTTTACAGTAGAAAGATTAGACTTAATAAAAATTTAATCTTTTCAAGTCAATAAAATGCAACACTTTTTACATGTGTTTTTTTTTTTGTTTTTTTTGAGAGAAATGTAACGCTAAGGAGGTTAAGTATGTGGCTTCTTGGCAATAGCCTGAAGGGTTACAGAATCCCCACCATCTCCTTACCGTATGTTTCTGTCCTGACAGCCAATTGCTGCATACTTTCTTGTGGCATCAACATCCATGTCATACAGAGTTGTTTTTCCAACTACATGATGCATCCGTGAGAAGTTCACACCATCCGAGGTCTGACAGAATAATACAGATATGGTTTAATTTGCATTTTTAGATTCTTTTTTTAATTAAAAACTAACATTATACCACAAATTCTTTTATTAAGTAAAAAAAAACAAATTACATTACAACTTTTAATTTGGGGACTACAGTTCCTTCTCAAGTTTTACTAAAATGCTCCGTGGCAGACGGTCAGAGCCCTTAATCGGCTGGGAACCTCAGAGTATGGAAGGACTGGTAGAAGAGAGTCTTTTCAAGGCAGTTTTTCCCCCAGACCAACAGAGGGCAGCACCTTTGGTTTCCAACGGGGCCACGGGTCATAGAAAGCATAGAAGCTCAATCCTGTTGGTGCCCATGTCTCCGAAAGGGACACTTGCAGGCCCTATTTGGCGGCACTTCCGCCACACCCAGAAGTGCTGCTTGAAGAAGCTCATTAGACACCTGGAGTTCTTCCAGGTGCCCTATTAAAGTCACCTGAAGTCAAGGGTCTGAGTCGGGAAGAGGATAAAGCCCGAGGAGGAGTGGAGGCAGAAGGACTGGTGACAAAAAGGACTGTGTTGTGCTTTACCCTGTGAGCGTTGTGTGCTGGATTGTAAATAAACTGTGAGCTGTGTGGACTAAAGCTTGTGTCCTGCCTGTCTGTGTCGGGGTTAGGGTGACTGTACATGCCCTGGGCACAACAGCTCATATTTAAAAGCAAATCGTTTAAAATAAACATGATAAGAACAAACCTTTTCTGCTGTACGAAAATAAATGCTCTTGTCTGCACCACAGCTGATCATCCGCACCCGGTTATCACCTCCTGCAAAAAAATAAGCAGATGAAAGAGGATAAGGAAGGGAAAAATGGCAAATTTAAGTGACACATGAATGCATCTACTGTCATTTGTATCCAAGCTACAGAAAAGGTGTAGGAAAACGGGGGATATACGCTTACGGAGAAAATTATTAGGAACACTAAACAAATTCTCAGTTCTTTGTGAAATGGATGCTTCAAGAAGTTGGAAACATTCCTTTGAGACTCTGGTCTATGGAGATATGATTGCAACACCCTTTCTGTAGATTTGTCAGCCACACGTTCATCCTGCGAATCTTCCATTCTACCACATCTCAAAGATGTTCTGTTGGATTCAGTTTCCGGTGAGTGTTGACACAGGGCAGACTGGGTGTATGGATTCAAGCTACCGATTCCAAATTGTGACCCAACTATTTGTGTGCCTCAGCAAAAATGAACATTCATCAGACCAGGCTACGTTTTTCCAGTCTTCAATTGACCAATTTGAGTGAGCCTGCTCTCACTGCGGGCTGAGCTTTCTGTTCTTGGCTGACAGAAGTGGAACCTAACATGGTCTTCTGGCGTTGTAGCCCCTCTGCCTCAAGGTTCAATGTGTTGTACAGTTTTAGATGCCTTTTCTGCTCATGGCAGTTGTATGTAATAATAATAGTACATTTTATTTATATGGCACCTTACCCATGCTGAAGGAAGCTGGTTATCTGAGCTACTATATCCCTTCGGTCAGCTTAAACCATTCAGGCTATTCTGCTCTAACCTCTCTCATCAACAAAGGGTCTCCATCGTTAGAACTGCCCCTCACTGCATTTTGTGTTTTTTACAGTAAACTCTAAAAACTATTGTGTGAGAAAATCCCAGGAAATCAGGCAGTAACAGAAATACTCAAACCACCCCATAGGTAGGCACAAATCCGACCACTGCTGAAATCACCAAGACTAAATTTTTGTTCCCCCCAATCTGGTAGATGATATTAACAATAACTGAAGCTACTGACCTGTATCTACATGATTTTATGCACGGCACTGCTTCCACCTGATTAGCCATAAATATGATTTTAATTACAAATAAAGGAGTTGGTGGGACCTGAAATTGAGGAGTTGGAGTTTTGTGTCCCGACTCCACCACCCTAGAGGTTGGTAGCATGAACTGCCGCACCCACCACACGATGAACCACCTCAGGATCCCAAATTAGGACCTGAGCGCAGCTGTGCAACGGATGACATCTCAGCACCACACCAGTTTGAATTGAATGGAAAAGTGTGAGGTTTTTTTTACAGTAGCTGGAGTGCCAATCCTGCCACCAACCCCAGACTTTTCCTTGCAAGTTGGATAGACAATGCAGGGGTTAGGGAGGTTGTTCAGGATTGGCTAAGTTCCACTTGATGCTGTTTTGAATTGAGTGAAATCATTGGAGCGTTGAGGAGGGTGGAGTTTGTTTGGGTGTTTCGTACATCATTTAAACACCCAGTTCAAAATCATGAACAGAGTGTCCAAATGCTCTCAATCAGTGCTCTGTCCTGCACAGTTTGAGTAAAAAAAAAAAAAAAACTGCTTTTAAAAAGTAAAACCAAAGGAAAATGGATAAGGCACTGGGCTAGAGACATGGAGTTTCCACAAGCCAATTAAGATGCCCTCCTGTAAACACTTCTTTAAATATTCTCAAAACCTTTAAAGCTGGCTTATTCATTTATACGTTCCCCTTTCTCTTCCCTTAAATTTTATGTTTATAGAGCCCTGAGGTTAATACTTGACCCAAGTCCCTAATATTAATTATTATTATTTTTTTATTTAAACCCTAATGTTAAAATTGTTTTATTTATTTATAGATTCCCCTTCCCCTCTCCTTACCTTAAAATTTGTGTTTATGGGGCCCTGAGGTTAATAATCGTCCCATGGTCCTTAATATTAATCCCATCCTTACCTTTCTTTCTTATTGTTAGTAGTTCTTTAATAGCCCCAATATTAAAATTGGTGATTTTAGAGTCTTGATTTTTAAACAATTGATTGGGGCCTTAAAAGGATTTATTATCTATTTTATCCTGTCAAAATAATTTTAGTACTATTTATATATTTATTATGACGGTTTTCTTTTTATATATTTATTACTTTAATTCTTTTTTGCTGGTTTTAAAAACTTTAAAGATTTCTTTAACCATAACTTAAAGATCATGGAGGAATTTTATATTTTTATCCCACGATGAGAAAATTAACTTTATGGAGCCTTATAACCAGGTATTAATATTGAAATAAATTTTATCTTCAGCAATTTTTAGGAATGTTTTAAGGATGTTACTAGGGGGCTTTACCCCCTGCTCACTTCACTCTCTAACATGCCAGCCACTTTGTGTCTCTGCCATTCGCGTATGTGGATTTCACTTTCACCAAACAATCAATCTGTGTTGGACTGGTACCTTGTCTGGGGTTTTCTTCTTGCCTTGTGTCCGATACTAGCTGGGATAGGCTCTAGCCCATGAGACCCTGGTCTGGATTAAGCAGGTTACAAAATGATATGAGAACTTCATCAAAGAAATGTGCATTAGTAACAAGAGTGATGATCAACATGTTAGTTGACATTACTAACAACTCCAGTCGGTCTCCATGGCTAATAAAACATCAGTCCTTCCAAAAAAATCTACATTACTGATCTTTTAATTCTCGCAGATACGCATCTTCATTGGGACTATTACTACTTTTCCCTGATGGCAACACGAATTAGACAATCTACAAGTCTCCGACTTAAAGTTTAAATCCAAACAATATATTTGATCTCTTTTCACTGTTCCGTTATTTCACCGAGTAATAATTTCTGTTTGTTTGCGCTGATGCAATCTTTACTATCATTTTTTTTGAGACTTTCGAATTTTAGTACTTTCATTATCTCTAACCTGCTCTGCATGTGTACCGCACCAACGTTTTTGAACCTCTTTATGACATTCTACTTTGTCATCTACTCTTTTGTCTTTTATTTTCGGACTGGACCTGGTTAAACCTCTTGGCAAAAAGTCTCGTCTCACAGGACTTGAAAGTATCTCTCTGAAAAAGTCATGTCTCGGTTCAGGAATTTTTTTATTATAATAGAGAGATATTTTGAAATTTTCTTAGTAATATATTTATTCAAGGTGGATGAACCTAATGTAAATCTTTATTTACCAGTAGCGGCATACTGCACGATAACGTGCATTGAATACACTTGACTTGAGCGTTCCTAGTTTTCATCCTCTTTCTCTGCGCATTTATCATTCTTTTGCTGAAAGGTTCATGCGCTTGCTGCTTCCTGAGCAGCTATTCTTTTTTCCACCCTAGCGGCCCGTTCTCTTCTTTCGTCAGTATCTTTTCACATTAAAACTGATTAAGTCAGCATTTTGTGTTGCAATTACTTAGTACATTTTCCTTCATTCACTCAAGTGTTCAATCTGCCTCAAGAATGATTTAAGATATGAAGAGGTTGGGGAAATGGCAGCGAAGATGGTAGGGATGAGAACGCCACGTGGCCGCCCTGCTGACCGCTTCCGAGGGTTGATTCTACAGTAAAATAAAATAAAAAAGGGAATAACCTTGAAGGTCAATCATTACCTTGAAAGCAGACAGTTGAAGTATGTGTGTACCAAATTTCAGGTCAACGGCTCAAATGGTTTGCGAGCTACAGGTGATTTAAAATCCTGGACAGACAAACAGACAGCCACGGTAGCATATCATACAGTGCATTAAGAAAGTATTCACAGCGCATCACTTTTTCCACATTTTGTTACGTTACAGCCTTATTCCAAAATGGATTATATTCATTTTTTTTCCTCAGAATTCTACACACAACGCCCTATAATGACAATGTGATAAAAGTTTATTTGAGGCTTTTGCAAATTTATTAAAAATAAAAAAAACTGAACTCAAGTAAACTTTTTTCACGTTGTCATTATGCGGTGTTGTGTGTAGAATTCTGAGGAAAAAATGAATTTAATCCATTTTGGAATAAGGCTGTAACGTAACAAAATGTGGAAAAAGTGATGCACTGTGAATATTTCCGGATGCACTGTAGATAACGATATGTAGATGAGTGTGCCCATGCCATTGCCCCCGGCTGGGAGCCCTCACTACCTTAACCCAGGGGTCCTCAATCCCAGTCCTGGAGAGCCGCAGTGGCTGCAGGTTTTTGTTCTGACCTGGTTGCTTAATTAGAAAGCAATTCTTGCCAATAAAGCACTAACAAGCTATGAAATTAAATTAACTCTGCTATGTCAGGTCATTCTCATATCCTAGATTTTCTTTCCCTTTCTATCATGCAAATGATTTGAAGGCTAAAATGGACGAGTAATTCTCAGTCCTTCACTTTTTTCTCTTCATTTTTCTTCCAAGTATTTAATTAAACCCAATAGTGCAGATAAACACACACAGGTGTAAATGTAAATAAGCTAAATGGAGAAATGCTGCTCTCTCTTGTCATTTGCATGTTATTGATAATAAGGAGCAATTAAAATAGCTGTTTAAGACAACATTAAGCAATAAGGGCTCAAAAATCACTAAAGTGAAGCAGAAGTGTTACTTTAGCAATAAGTGCTTTTTATTAAGCAATTGGGTTGGAGCAAAAACCTGCAGCCACTGCGGCTCTCCAGGACCGTGATTGAGGACCCCTGCCCTAACCTGATAGAGTTGCATAGAAAACCTCTCCAATGATGCAGACCTCAACTGGTTGGATTCAAGCTCAAATTAAATTATATTCAAAGGAGATTTATGTCTTAAAACAAGCAACAAGCATGGCAGTGCACATCACCTGCAAACTTTACAGCAGTGATCGAGGAAGAGTGGTCATCCAAGGTCTGTTCAAGGCTGTAATTCTTCTCCACGTTTAAAGCATGAATGAGGCGATCCCGGCTTGCAGATGCCAGTAGGCTCATTCCTGTTGGACACACAAAAAAATTGCAGCAATTCATTCAATGTAAAATTTGCAATACTTGCTCATAGTTTTAATAATGGTATTGCTATATAAACATTCAAATGAATTCAAAATATTTCTCAACATCATTACTTTATAAAGAAAAAAGCTCAAAAACTTAAGGCAGGTTTGTATGTATCAAAACAGACAAATTAAAGTTTGTTTTATCTTTTTCTAAAAATAAGTATTACCAGTATCTGGTCCAGAATATTCTAGGCACAGAACTTCTGAATCATGAGCTTCAACTTTTATTATTTCATCCAAAAACTGAAGATCATAGATCCTAGGGGGGAAAAATAGTAAATATTAAAAGCCAATAAAACAAAGTCTATGGTAATAGAAAATTATACGCTGTACAGAATGACAAAGTATTTCAAGTTATTTGTGGATCAATAAAACTGCATTATTTTTTACATTATGGATCCCATCCAAATCAGTTGGTTTGAAGTTCAACACTTTTTGTTGTTGCTCTAAAAAAGGAGCTCAGAAAGCAGTCAACTGATGTTTTGTTTTCTTCTCAAATCAGAAATCTAATTCTACAGGATGTGGTTCACCAACTGTTGCTTTATCGCTTCTATTGGTAGTAAAAGGAAGTCATGAAATGATTGTTTCAGGAAAAACAAAAGGAAAAAAAAAATAAGGACATTGTTATTATATAAGTCATCAATCTAAGACTTCGCTGCAGCTGGCCAGAAAGAAAACATTTACGGGTACACTTTTTCCTGAAAGCAACTTATCAGAAATTAGACAGGCAAACTACTTCCTGCCCTTGTAATTTAATGTTTGCCCCCTGAAACTGGCACCAGGAATCACAAAGGAAGTCAGAATTTTAAACACAGATTTTACAGGCCAGCGTGGTCATATACTTCTGTATTAACTGTAAATGGTGAACAAGTGGCTTTTCTTTAGAGCGCATTTGCCAGCCCTTGATCAAGGATGAATGAAAAGGAGGAGCGGTTAGACTACTGATTTTATAATACAAACAAGCCATTCTTTTTATAAACAAAAACTGGAATAAACTATCAGTATCTGCACACTAGACAAAACAAAGAGATGTGCACTGAAAGCAGAGGCCAGAATCTCTATGCATCTGTACCTCTTTGGACATATTCAGGGTTGATGTTTCTGATACGCCATCTATTCTGATGTACCCAATAAAGCAGGTTTTAATAAAATACATTCAAATTTTCATTACTATACACCGTGTGCACAATTATTAGATAAGTGAGTATTTTGACCACATCATTTTTATACGATATGTATTTAGACTCTAAGCTGTACAAACTTGAATAGTTATTGGATTTAAGCCTATCAGGTGATGTGTATTTGTGTAATGAGGGAGAGTGTGGCCTAAGGAGATCAATGCCCTCTATTAAGGTGTGCAGAATTATTAGGCAGCTTGTTGTCTTTGGGCAAAATGGGTCAAAAAAGAGAAAAACTGACACTAAAATGTCATAAATTGTAAAAAAAGTCGTTCAGGAGGATGCAGCACTCTTGAAATTGCTCAGATATTGGGGCGTGATCACAGAACCATCAAATGTTTTGTTGCAAATAGTCAACAGGGCCACAAGAAACGTGTTGGGGAAATAAAAACAAAAAACAAACAAACAAAAAAAAGACGCAAATTAACTGCCAAAGATTTGAGAAGAATCAAACGTGAAGTTACCAGGAACCCGTTATCCCCCAGTGCTGTCATATTCCAGAACTGCAACCTGTATGGAGTGCCCAGAAGTACAAGGTATTCACTGCTCAGGGACATGGCCAAGGTAAGGAAGGCTAAAACCCGACCACCACTGAACAAGACGCATATACGTCAAGACTGGGCCAAAAAAATATCGGACGACAGATTTTTCCAAAGGTTTTATGGACTGATGACTTGAGAGCGACTCTTGACGGGGCAGATGGATCAGTAATGGGCACAGAGCTCCACTTTGACTCAGACACCAGTAGGATGAAGGTAGGGTACTGGTATGGTATTAAAGATGAGCTATTTGGACCTTTTCAGGTTTAAAATGGACTCAAAATCAACTCCCAAACCTACTGCCAGTTTTTAGAAGACAAAGACACTTTCTATTCAAGCAGTGGTACAGGAAAAAGTCGGCATCTTTCTAGACCACCATGAGTTTTATGCAGGACAATGTTTATTTGTAAAATTTGAGTTTTTATTATTCTCAATTTAACAGATGAAAACAGACAAGCATAATAATTCTGCACACTAATAGTTGCCTAATAATTGTACACTCACGTGGTATTCCCCTGAGAATGTTCACACTCACAATTCCTTTGTAAAACATTCAGGTTTATTAACATTTTGGACTGACTGATAGCACTGTATTTGTTTCATATTAAAATGAATCCTCAAAAACACAACTTGCTGAATAATTGTGCACACAGTGTAGATGGCATATTGCAAACGCAAATGATAACACTAAAATGGAGTCCATAAAACATTCTGGTGATCTGATAATGTTTAATGTAGCAAAATAAGAAGTAAATACAATACATTATATATTTAGGATAAACTGAGTTTGAGATCTCTGCAGACACACATCAGGCTTCATTAGAATTAGTACTATCCCATTAGCTTGGTTTCTCATTTTAATGTTATTTAAAAATTTTTGTGCAACTTCATTTTTTTGCAAGAAAGACTAGCACGTCAACGTGATCTTCGGTGAGGTTGCACCGTGCTTTTGTTGGGTTGCAAATGAGCCCTAGCGTAATGAACACACGTTTTGAAGCACAGCAGGAAGTATATGAGCACACAGAGAAGCCGTGCCACTGTTAATGCAACTGAAACATTAAGCGCTTTATATTATATAGCTGATATGATGAAATAGAATTTTAAAAAGACATAATAATGAAATAACATAAATACAGTAAAACCTTGCATTACGAGTAACTTGGTCTGCAAGAGTTTTGCAAGATGAGCAAAAATTAACAAATTTTAACTTGATAAACAAGCGAGGTCTTGCAATATGAGTTGTATGTATATGCTTTGCTTGACGAGCATCATGTGATCACAGCTGAGCTGACAGTTCTTCTCTATCTGCGGGATTGTGGGTAATCGTCTTCCATTCGCAGTCGGCGTGCGTTACTTATATAGTCAACATCCATACGAGCGGATACTGTTTACTATAACACCGTGACCACATGTGTGTGTAAGGCATTTTTCTTATTTTGTGTGCGAGCGATGAATCAGTTTAACCAGAATGCAATGTCACATTTCGGCAAAATCCTTAAAAGGAGGCAAAAGCAACTGTAGGTTCCTTGTTAAAAGTCACCAAAAAAAGAAAGATTCCAGTGAGCCAACAGACAGCAGGGATTCCGTTAGAGTGAAAGTCGCCCTACACAATAACCCTCATCCTCTCCTCTCTCTCGTCTCCCTCACACCAGCCACAATTCTTTTCAAAGGTCAAGTGCCCGTTAATTTGTTTTATATGTTTTTACTTTATATTTTATATCAATCATTTTTATATGATTATTTTTGGGTTGTGGAATGGATCATCCGAGTTTCCATTATTTCTGATGGGGAAATTCACTTTGATATACGAGTGCTTTGGATTACAAGCACATTTCTGGAACGAATTACAATCACAAACCGAGGCACCACTGTACTACAAGAACATTAATGCCCTACAGCAGTCCACTTTATCACGACAGTTTAAAAACTAAAGGAGAGAAGTATCCCCTAATGCTAAAGACTGCTGCCCCTGAATGAACAGTACAGAATAAAACTGGGCAGCAGATAAAAGTAATTGCAGGCCTCTCTTAATACATTAAATATTTAGCACACTACAAAAGAACTGTAGAAAAAAAAAATAATGTCACATCCTTCAAACAAAACAGTTTGGCACTGTAACTCTTTACGTTCATGCTAATGGTAAATTTACCTTAGTTGTAGCTTTAACGTAGAAAATGGAAGATCCTGTTCCACCCCTTATAAGTTAGAGGTAATGTAATGTTCTTAATGTTAGCTCTGTGTGTCAACAGTACAGATCTTAGATTTAAGATAGACAGCTCGAGATAAACATGAAATGACAGCCAGACAGGCATTAAAGGTTTTCTGATCACATATATGTATGTATGTATGTATGTATTCACAGTGAATGAAAAAAAATAAATAAAGTAACCTAGATAAGCCTAAACTAGAATACCACAGACAAGCAGTTTTTCTTTTTCTCTCTCTTTTGCACATATTACCAGCATTCCTTATTTTATTTGAACTGTTTGCTTTGAATTTCACTAAAATCTTTAAAACAAAGATACTTGGACTACGGAGTTTTTTCTATGTACAACAAGTCAATCTATTGCAAAAATGCGTTTTTCAAAACTGCACATGGACTGGTTTGGACTACTTGGGAAATCTTGACAAATGTAGTCACAGGCGTAATTGTGCAAAGGTCTGAGAATGGTCTAAGACATTTTGTACTGTTGTGACTTTCAAAACGACAGCGCTAAAACTCTCTCTCACCCCTCACATAAACGTTTCACAGTACATCCGCCCCTCTCCCTCCCAAGAAGTCGTCAAACCTGTTTATTTCAGATAAGGACTGCCGACGGTACAATCCATCCCAACCCTGGACAGGCAAACTGTCCCACCGTTCAGGGTCAACTGGGCGCAAAGACAACTCGGCAACATCCTTTACCAGTTAGGTTCAAAGAGATTTTTTAATGATATTTAAATGACAACGTAGGGCGGCGGAAAATCCACAGAATCACCTGCTTAATGAGAGTCCAAAAACGTTGAGAGTAAAGATATTCCTTAAGCCGTACTCGCAGGTCACCTTTCGTATTCTAAATAACGGTATCATACGATTACAATCAATACAATTTATATAAAGGATTAGCAATTTTGGTTACAGGAGTTTGTTCCACCTACAGAATAAAGTTTGTTCGTCAATGATATACATTTATTTTCAACATTTTAAATCATGATGTCATTTAAATATAATTTAAAAAAAATCTCTTTGAACCTAACTATTACCTAACTGGTACAGGATGTTGCCGACTTGTCTTTACGCTGAGTTGCCACCGAACCCTGTCCCACTGCAGGCCACATTTAAGGCAAACACCTACACTCGACTGACACAGGACCAATTCACATTCTGCAAAGCCTGTATGTATTTGATGTGGTATTAAACCTAGAAGAACACCCCAATGGTGCCAACTTCCCAGACAGAGTCCAGGCTGGGATGTAGAGATCACCATAGGGCGATTACTGCAAAAAGTAAAAATGGCGGTCAGCTGTGGGGAATCACTCACGGCCCTGTCCTCTTTTTCACACCCTGACAGAGAGAGGCTGGCCACAAAACCAAGTAGGTAAATTGAAGAGGAAAGGTAATGCACTGCATGCAGTCTGGTGAAGTGGTTAAGGCTTTGGACTTCAAACCCCACACTACTGACACAGTGTGTGCTCCATCTGGAAAAACCAAAAAGAATTGTAATCAATGGTATCATGAAATAATGCAAGTCATCTTGGATAAAGGTGTCAGCCAAATAAGTCAAAGTAAATGAAAGGTAGTGTAATGGGGGTTGTCGCATGGCTGAAAGAGGGCAAGCCTGCCACTGTGCAATATGATGACCCTTGCAGTAACCTTAGAAGTCAGAAGTCCTCTTTATCACTTGGGTAAGGTAAATTTCATTTAGTGCAACTGGATTATCTCCTGCTTACTGACTCAAACTCTGGGTTCCTATCTAGCCTCTCTCTGTGAGGTCCCCGAGTGATTTCTTACTGGTGACAATGCTGTCACTGCCATAAATGAACATGCAGGCCAGCTCTTTGAGGAGACACACCAAAATATAGGTCTTGCCAAACCTTCCACATAATTCCAACACCGCTGACAATGATGTAATACATCCCTGTCCTTATCAAAAGGCCATGCACTGCGGGTAACAAGACTGAGAACATAAGCAGCAGAAATTAGTTTTTTTTTGCAAAGCCGCTGGGTTGACACTCTGTGACAGAGTTGAAAAGCTCAGCACATTCAGGAGATCTTCAGTGTAGAGTTGCTGCTCCTCCTGATCAAGAAATGCCAGCTGAGGAGTATTCTGCATGTAAAAGGATGACCCCTCGCAGCTCACCCTGGAGCTGCTCCAGGGCATGTCCCACTGGGTGGAGACCCTGTAGCAGACTCGGGACAAGCTGGGGAGATTACATCTTTCAGACGGCTTAAGAACAACTGGGAGTTTCTCAGGAAGAGCAGGAATCTGTTGCTGGGGAAAGGGAAGTCTGTGTTGACCTGCATGGCCAGTTTCTGCCACCACAACCCTCAGCAGAAAAACCTTGTTTCAGATAATGACATGGAGTATTTCTTTTGAAAGTATGTCTTCTGAATTACTTAAAATTTGAAGTGCTAGGGTGTTGCACAGTGTTAGCCATTATGAATGTAGTGTGAAGTCAAGCAAAACACCACCTTTTATTGGCTAACTAAAAAGATTACAATATGCAAGGACGACTCAGGCCCCTTCTTCAGGGAGGATGTGATGATTACACTACACCTGAAGACGGGGTCCTGAGTTGCCTTGAATGTTTGCATATTGTAATCCATTTAGTTAGCCAATAAAAGGTGTCATTTTGCTTGACTTCTCATTAAAATTTGAAAAAATTCTTGCAAACGATGTAAGACCAATCCTAAACTGTATTCTAATTTTAATTTTAGGAAAACTTAAAAAGCCGCACATAGCACAACTGTTTGAATATGTTTCACAGATGAACTTATTTTAAATCCAGATTATTTTCTTAACCATACACATTCAAAATACATTTCTGAAATACTGCGAGTGGGTGTGACATGATGAGCACATTGAACAGAATTAAAAAGAGATACGAGGTGTGATCAAAAATATAGTGAAGGTCTTAAAAAAAAGAAATGTTTATTGCAGTAAAAGATTTACAACTACTAGCCACCCTCACAATACTCTCCTCCACTTTGAATGCACTTATCCCAAAGTTCCTGCCACTTTGCTAAGCAGTTCTGTAAGTTTTCTTTCGAGAGGGTCTTTTTAGTTGGGCTGTCGTGGCTGCCTGGATGTCCTCAATGGATTGAAATCGTTTGCCTTTCACGGTCAATTTCAATTTAGGGAACAGCCAGAAATTGCACGGTGCTAGATCTGGCGAATAAGGTGGATGCAGACACAGTGTAATGTTTTTATTCTACAGAAATTGTCGCACTAGAAAGGATGTGTGATAAGGAGCGTTGTCATGATGAAGAATGAAACCGTTTCAACATTTTCCTCGGTTATTGATGTTGAAGGACGTCCTGATCTTTTCTCATCTTCATCCAAGTCAGATCCATTACGAAATCGATCAAACCACTTGTAAACAGTCTTAATTGTCGGTGCAGTGTCACCATAAAACAATTTTAATATCTGATGGGTTTCCTGAGCTTCTTGGCAATTTGAAACAAAATTTCATGTTAATGTGTTGCTCGATATCCATTATTAACGACAATCTTGAAAAACACACTGGAACTCAACAGTGGCGCACAAACGACTGACAGTATCAAACAAGTTCTAGGCTCTAGGATGGACCGGTCAGAACCTGCCATTGAATTGTTTGGCGTTGCTCTTGGATGGTGCTCTGCATCAACATTCACCGTACTTTTTGATCACACCTCGTACACAGCTAACAGATTTATACCTCAGGTTTCCATTGCGGTCTCCGGATGCAAGGTGCTGCCCACTGGGACTAACTGCCAAGACTCGGATGCCAGACTTGATATCGCCAGACATACCACATTCTGTCTTTTCCACAGAGTCTTGAAGATGCTGAGTGTTGTTTCCTACATAGACCACCTTCAACAGATCCTTGAAATTAAGAAATACAATAAGGAAATGAAGAGATCGAATGCATTTCAAACAACTGTTTTCACCGTCACACAAAGCAAGGCACCAATCATGTGTGACATTTGGGGGCAGCAGGGACAGGACACTCACATTACAAATGATTCAATACACTTGATTAACTGATATACCATCAGAAGACCCACATGCTGCCAAATCTTCAAACATGTGTAAGAAAGAATGTTTTTTAATGTACATCCCACTCATTTTCATATTTTTCAATAGATTAGAAAGCACAATCAAAGAGAAGGGCAGAAGGAATTGCATTGCATGTTTGTGGACTTGGAGAAAGTGTATGACAGGGTGCCAAGAGAGGAGTTATGGTACTGTATGAGGAAGTCGGGAGTAGCAGAAAAGTATGTGAGGGGAGTGCAGAATATGTATGATGACAATGTAACTGTGGTGAGGTGTGCAGTAGGAATGATGGCCTGGTTCAAGGTGAGAGAGGAATTACATCAAGGAATGGCTCTGAGCTCTTTCCTGTTTGCAATGGTGATGGACAGGTTGACAGATGAGGCTAGACTGGAGTCTCAATGGACTATGACGTTCACAAATGAGATTTGTGATGTGTAGTGAGGCTCTCTTAGAGATCAGGTTAAGACAAACCCGGACAGGTGGAGGTACGCATGTGCATGAATGAGAGGGAAGGTGGTGGAAGGGTGATATTACAAGGAGCAGAAGGTAGTGAGGGTGGCCGAATTTAAATACTTGGGTTCAACACTCCACAGTAACGGAGAGTGTGGTGGAGAGGCGAAGAAGAGAGTGTAGGCAGGGTTAACTGGTTGGAGAAGAGAGGGAAGAGTGATTTGTTATAGAAGATTACCTGAGAAGATCTAAAAAATGGTAATGAGAACAGCTATGTTGTATGGGTTGGAGATGGTGGCACTAACCAAAAAAACAGGACACCGAATAAGAGCAGTTCACTTCTCAAAATGGAATGGTTGCTCCCGTGAACTTTTGATTACCAGTCAACAGCTGATACCACTGCGCAATGTCGCACTCTAACACGGGTTCTTTTTATGCGGTTATATTCTTGAATAGAAGTGCATTTGTTCTATTATATTTATATCTTTTGTGAATTTTGGACTTGAGGCTTCACACATTATACACTTCATATCTACATTTTGTCAATTATTACTAAAACATGAAAAACGTTTCTGTTTTAACGATGTGTTTATATAAACATGAAATGCAAGTGTATACTACGATATAGTATTTATAAAAGGTGTCATTTTGCTTGACTTCTCCATCTATACAACTGACACGCAGGTATACAGACTTGAGCTGAGAAAACTGTGCGGCGGTGGGGGAGGTTGTGATAGTAGACTGCTTGCTGCTTATCGACACATTTACAGGACAAAAGACGCTGATGGAGAGGAGCGAAGCGATTTAAGGTGGGACGGATCTACGAGTTTTTTTCGTAGGCTCTGGTAATTCTAGTGTTAAAGAAAGCCAAGTTATTTCTCCTATGGGATTTCTTAGCACCATATCACTAAGGGAGTGGTATCGCCTTTTTATATTATATCTATATAGTTCCGGGTTATATAACAAAAGACCTTATTCCAACAAGGGAGCTAGAGCCCCCTACTGGATACAGTGTCAAATGTTAATTCTTCTTTTGTACATTTAGACCTGTGTTAATTATGTTAAAACTCTACGCATATATGCTTAGCTACATACCTGCATCATGACTTCATATTTTGTCTAAATTAGCTTAACAGAAAACAATATGTTATGATGTGGAGAATGAACTTTTCTGTTCTAAAACAGCATGTGCTTAATGCTCATGAGACTACAAGCAAACCCCACAGGAAGCACAAAGAGCTGCCATTGAAATGACACCAGTGGCGCATGAAAGTACAAGGCACAGAGGAAAAAGAAAAAAGGTATACAAAAGAAGTGAGAGCTGCAGTTACTTCAAAATGAGTTCAGCAAAAAAAACAATGGCACAGCTGAACATGTGCAAATTTGCACAAAAGTTGAAATTTAAAGGGCAAACTAAAACTGTATACCTTTATAGAATACATATGCACATTAAAGAACCAGCCTGAGGAGGCACACATTATACCTTGGTGGTACTATGGAGACACATAGCTGTCTTGAGATGCAAGAAAATGTCATGATATTTACAACAACTTTTATTAAAATAAAAACCACCGAATACTTACGTGGCTGTAGTAGTTGCGGTATTTTGCAGCTAGTGGACCATAGGATGAGTGGTCTTCCATGTTCCACAAACGAATAGTGTTGTCAGAGGAGCAGGTCAGAAAGGAACAGGACGGCAGACAGGCCTTAGTGGAATCTTCCAATTCGGGGTATGTCTGAGATTTAAAAAAAAAAAAAAAAAACACACTTTGACTGCATGAGGTGGAAATAAATCCTATTACCATGAAAGCATCCATGTTTCCTGTTCATTATAGCAAGGATGCATGTATTACATAATGGGTCTCCTTGCTTGCCACTTGAGAACTCCTACTGCATTACTTGCAATCCCCACCGTTCATCCAGTTTCAGGATGTCCAACTCAAGATTGTTGAAGGACACAATGGCTGCTGGTTTTTTTCACCCTCTTTGTTAATTAGTAACTAGCTACTACTGGTTATGGAACAACAAATGAAGTTCACTCTACTTGGAAGTGCTTTACTTCTTAAGAATTACAATCCTTAATTGTTCTACTTTTCCCTTGACCATCAGTTAAACGAGATGATGCAAAGTGACAAGAGTTGCAAACGACTCCACACCAATTTCCTAATGAGAAATCAATTCCTGCTAGTAATAAAACACATTTTTTCAATTCTATGGCTTCTAAGGTCAGGTTTATACTTCACGTGACACATGCACCAGCGGACGCTCCTGCTACGCAAGTGTTTTACTGTTTATACTTGTGTGCATACTTTACGTAAATCTGGAAGAATCCACAAGGTGGCAGTGTGAGATATCATCATGGTGAGAACAGGTTCAGCTTTGCTGTGTTGTGAATTGCCTGGAACACCCATTAAATTTCGATGACACCTTACTGCAATATCTCTGAAAAGGATCAGCTCATCATAAGGTGAAGACAAACACTCACATACACTTGGCATCATTTTAGTGTCACCAAATCTGCATATCTTTGGAAGGAAACCAGACAGGGAATACCAGCGATGTGACTCCCTACCACTTCGCCCCCATGTGTATAATTTAATAGTACAGGTAGTCCCCAGGTTAAGGAATCCGACCTAAGACTTACGAACGGGGCCACAGCTGCAATGCATGCGCCTCAGTAACTGCCGCTCTATCATCTTCGGCCTGGGGACACTGCAAACGGAGGCTGGAGGGGGGCAATTTCACTGCTCGCGCAGTGTAGCGTCCCTCGTGCAGCTCCCAGCGGTTTCACTTATACGGCTGACCTGTTTGTTCTCGGTGGACAGCTGGTAATGCTACAAGCGGTGACCCGGTTGTGGCTGAATGGAGGCCATTGAGGGTGAACGGGGAAGTGGTGGATAGCATTGTAGTGTGCCTCGGATCGCTGCCTGTTGAATGGTTGAATGGGGGTGGTGGTGGGTGATTCACTACCCGCCTTTGGCCGCACCGTGTTTGTTCTCGGTGGGTGGACACTGCAGGCAGCATACTGTAGTGGACGAGTGATGAACCCCCCCTCGCCACCCCTATTCATTCTCAATAGCAAGCCTGCTTGTACTGTTACGCACATAGCAGAAATTTGACTCTTGACAGTACATCAGACATGTTGATGACGGGTGCCTGCCTGCTGTGATTGTGTGTACAGCGCTGTGCAGAAGAGCTCATCTTAACCTTTTGTCTTCACCCTTCAACAATGTCTCTGAAACACAAATCTGATGCAAGTGCTGGTGATACAGGAAAGAAGAGAAAAACCATCACCATATAAAATAAAGTAGAAATAATAAAAAGGTCACAGAGAGGTGAAACTCCATCACTCACTGGTAGAGCACTTGGTTACAGTCAGTCAACAATAGCATTTATTAAAAATGATGGACCTGTTCCGACTTACATACAAATTCAACTTAACAAACCTACAGACCCTATCTCGTAGGTAACCCAGGGACTGCCTGTATTCATTACTAAAATTAATGATTTAGACACAGCAGCGCTACCGCTCCGCTCCCATATGTGTAATTTAATAGTATTCGTTTAAACAAAGTTAACAATTTATCTGTAAAATGTAACATACATACTTTAATGCATTTCATCATGAAAGTGATATCTATACTAATAAAAGGCAAAGCCCTCACTCACTCACTCACTCATCACTAATTCTCCAACTTCCCGTGTGGGTGGAAGGCTGAAATTTGGCAGGTTCATTCCTTACAGCTTCCTTACAAAAGTTGGGCAGGTTTTATATCGAAATTCTACGCGTAATGGTCATAACTGGAAGCACTTTTTCTCCATTTACTGTAATGGAGATGAGCTTGAACGCCGTGGGGGCGGAGTTTCGTGTGACATCATCACGCCTCCCACGTAATCACGCAGCACATAGAAAACCAGGAAGACCTCAAAAAGCGCTGAAGAAAACATGCATTATATAATTGAGAAGGCAGCGAAACAATAAGAAGCGAGCGAGTGACATATACAACCATATTCATGAGTTCTGCTACTTCGGAAACAAAGCACGATGTAAACCTACACTTTAAATTAAGTTCATAGACAGGCTGCGCTGGCGTTTGTAATTTAGTGCCTGCCCATATAAGGACGTCCGTCAGCGGCAATCCAATAGCAAACTGCCACTAAATATTCACGGGTGAAGGACTGTGTTTATGGAGAGGAAGATGAGATGGTCAGGGTGGTGTTTGACACAAACTCAGCGAAACTGCGAGAGAAAGTTTTAAGTGCCAGGACTAAGGTAACATTAAATACAGCCATGGACATAGCACGAGATGGCACCAGCACAGCTGGGAACCTTCGATGCATGTACACCGAGCGGCTCACGGAACTGACGCAGTGCACAGATAAAAGCAACAGTTCCAAAGAGCTGAACAAAACCGAATTACACAATTGAAAAGGCAGCAAAAATATGAAGCGTCTAAAAAGCATATTCATAAATCCAGCTACTGCGGAAACAAAGCACACGGTGGAAAAAGTCAATGTCCCGCTAAAGGAAGACAGTGTAAAAAAAACCGTGCATGCAGTGTGTCAGGTCTCAGATAAAGAAGAAGACGAGCTGTTTATTGATGCAGTAAGAAACGAATCGATGAAAGAAACCTGTCATCTTTACAACGATTGACAAACACGGAATGTAACTTGAACACAACACATCCTACAAATACGAACCTGATTGAAAGAAATAATGATAATCAAATCCTTGATGACAGCAACACTCAGTAACACTCACAAAACAAATACTGTATATTGACAGTCATGTTACGTTATTTTTAAAATGTTCCCTTTTCTTTTCTAGCTTTTTAACACACTACTTCTCCGCTGATACGCGGGTATATATATATGTATATATATATATCCGATCTACATACTCGAATAATGGATACTTTATTCGCCATCAATGATTGTTTTGGTAAAGCCATACTCAGTGTATTCATTAGATGAACGGTAAAAAAGTAAGAGCGAGGGAGGATGCAGGCTGTAGTGCGCCAACTCTATCTGAATTGCGCGATCACATTTCAAAAATATATCTTTTCAAGTTCTATTTAGTCCATATTTGTCAAACTCAAGGGCCACGGGCCACATCCGCACGGCGTGTAATTATATCCGCCCGAGATCATTTTATATACTGTATTATTGTTATTAATGGCCCGGGTATATGAAGCGCTGGTAACACAATAAACTACAGATCCCCTAATGCAGCGCTTCAGCTGCCTTGCCAACACTTATTGCGGCTAGCTCACGCGATGCTGGAGAGAAAAGTTCATTCTGAAAATAGAGCCTTTAAAAGCGATGGGAGGCTGAGTATATGTTTACTGAACCCGTGTGTCTCATTTGTGGAGCTAATGTGGCTGTAATTACAGAATTTAATCTAAGACGGCACTATGAGACAAAACATCAGGGTAACCTGAATGCAATGCAGAAGATACAGAAAGCAGAATAATTAAATAAGAATCTGACACTTCAGCGGACGTTTTACCGTGCACAATCACAAAGTGATTTCAAGTGAAGCTGCTTTTATGAGAGACACAAATGCACCAGTGCAACTTTCCCACTTTCCCTGTTGCCAAGTAATGTTAAACCAAGTCGTCACTACGGTGTTCCCAACACGCACTTTGCTGATAAACTGAGCGCACTGAGTTTGCACGGCGCTTTGGTGACTTTGAAGAACAAAAAAAGTCCGTCTACATGCGGCTCGAACCTTGTGCATGTTTGGTAGCACATATCTGTGTGAGAAGCTCTTCTCAGTGATAAAGACTAACAAAACAGCACACAGGAGTCGCCTCACTGATGAGCACCTGCAATCCATCCTGAGAATCTCCACAACACAGAACCTCACAGCAAACAGAAACGAACTTGTGGCCAAAAAAAGATGCCAGGCGTCCAGCTCTAAAATGACATATGAGCAAAGACAACTGAATGATTTGATTTGTTATTGCTGAAAGGAACACATTTTATTTATATTTCCAGGTTTTGTTATGCAGCATGTTCATATTTGAATTTGTATAATTTTGACAGGATATATTTTTATGGAGAGCAAAATCTTTTGGGATATTTAAAATCTAAGTTTATTTTTTATATAAAATTACATAAGAGTAAAGAAATTTGAATGTTTGTTCTTTTAACGTTTACTTTATTTCTAACTTGTATAATTTAGACAGGATATATTTTTATGGAGAGCAAAATATTATAAGTTGTTTAAGGTTTGAGTTGATTTATTCAGGAATAATATTCCTGTCTGTTTTTACCATTCCTACCAAAGATATTTCTGTCGACTAAATAAAAATTCCTTCTATTTAAAATTTAAATAGAACTTGAACAAATACGATAGTTCATAATATCCACGCAGACTTGCACATAAGAGCGGGAGTCATCCGTTTTAACAAGCAGCGTATTGCACTGATACGAAATAGCTGTGTGTGTATATATGTAGATATGTATGTATATGTATATATATATGTTTATATATGTGTGTGTGTATGTATGTATGTGTGTATGTATATGTATGTGTATATATGTAGATATATATATGTATATATGTGTATATGTATAGATATGTATATATATATGTTTATGTGTGTGTGTAAATATATATATATGACAACAACACTCATCACTCACAACAGTGACAAAACAATTACATTGACAATCATGTTATGTTATTTTCAAAATGTTTCCTTTTCTTTTTTATTGCTTCTTTAACACACTACTTCTCCGCTGCGAAGCGCGGGTATTTTGCTAGTCAAGTATAAATCTAAGGGTTCTAAATGTGTAGAGAGTTCGAATATCACACATTTAATGTGTTCTGTGTGGTGATCTATTGCCGTTTGCCGCTGCTGTCAGGTCAGGAGGAAGCCTCAGAAAAAAAAAAAAAGACGGCACAAAAGATGGTATATGAGACTTTTAAAATGTATCGTGTCATTACGATTGGGGATATGCGACGCTTGAATATAAAAGCACCACAAATGCATCTGTATTTCAGCATTTTGCTACACTAAATCGAACCATTCATCAAACATCGAAGCGCGCACATCGATCCCGTAGGATCTGCATAGTGGCTTTCTGTTACATGTAGATAGTAAACAGAGACTCTGGCGTCACATTCCAACTTTTATCACAATGCACCCCCTGACTTGTTGGTACTGCAACTCACACAAGCGTCGCTTTAATTTCTGAGGACCTGCTCAGAGGACGCATCAAATGAACGCTGGGAACATGTGGTAGTCATGATGCGTGCACATACGCGCTCTGAGCGTGAAGTATAAACAAGCCCTTAGGCTACATCCATGGTGCTTTTAAACAAAAATAATCCCTGTCCACGCTAGCATTTTCACACTGTTTACGAGAGTCTCTCTACCAACACTCAAATGACTCAAAGCGCATATGACGTAGCCATTCACGTACACTAGACAAGCACACATTGCTGGAAACAGTACAAGAATAAGTTCTCCTCGAAGTGACATATGTGCATAGCATCATGGGATTTACTGCTAAACAGTAGAGACTGGTAAATGGTTTGCCTCTTGTGCACAAAGAGCAATTAAGATACAAGCACATAAGCAAGTTCTCTACGTCTGCTGTGTTGGAATATGGTTTTCTTCCATGAAGGCAAACAGAACAGTGAATGAAACATTGTAAGGAGCAAGGTCCAATCGGGGAAGAGTTACATGTTAAGCACTGACCAATCAGAGGATGATTAGAGTCTACATTTTCAAAACCCTTCATAACTTTGAGCCGCGTTTTCAGATATATATGGGAAAAATATGCTGGGGTAGTACCAATAAACGGCAAGAATAGACTAATATCTGCATTTCTAAACGAAAACATAGTGATGTGGATGTAAGCCTTAGTGTTCTCATGCTGCCAAAAAAGTATTTTCGGAAAAAACTCGTCAGAGGTTATTCTTCATAGATGGACCTGGCAGCATATCCACTTATCCATGCGCGAGCAGCAGAGCCACAAAGTGGTTGGCGCATAGCACCTTCCCTGGGGTTGGTGAGCGAAGCAAGCAGGGTGCAGAGCCCCCTAGAAATAACTTAAAATTTCAGAGATTATGTAGCAAACTGTCGATTCTCCAAAGGATGCCGAGACTTATCAAGCAGAATTGAGAACATGACTGATGCCTGGATGAACGAGAACCCTGATGAAGAGTACAAGACTGACCTCCAAGAACTAGTGAGATTTGACATGGGATGAACGGGAAACTGGAGTAAAACAAATTCAGACACTGACGGACATCCTCAACTCTTCAGGCAAATGTCAACTTTTGTCGACACGTAGCCCTGATTGCAGATGCTGACTAAAGTCGACGTTCAGGGGCAGAGGGCAAAAAAAAAAAAGCTGTAATTGTTGATAAAACTCTCAGTTATGTTATAGGTAGGCACTCTTTGCTAGGACGACTGTTAAACTCTTTGACCTGATATTGAGTCCCTGCGTGTGCCTGAGTAATATAGAGTAAACAATGGCATGGACCTTGGGTGTGAGAATGAAGGGAATGTACAAAGCAAAATACTCTGGGACGTAATTCATTTATTTTTTGCATACTATTGCTGAATTGGACTCCGATTTATCAAAATCCAACATTGATGCAAATGATCTGGAGATCGAAAACAAAAAAGTCTGGCACCTGTACCAGCTTATCATGCACCCGATGCATCCTGGCAACGTTCGCCCTGGGAGGACTACACTAAACTAGGTGGAATGGCAGATAATGTGGTATCAGCTGAATCATTACAGACAGACTAAAAATGTCAGAAGAATTTGAGTAGGTAAACATAAAATACACCTATGAAAAAAGATTTAAAAATAGTATGGCATGGTAGAAACATGAAAATACATTTTACAAGAAGGATCTACAGTAGGAGTGAACTCAACACTATCTACCATCCAGCAGGCTATACAGAAATATTCCAGGAATTGGGTAATAATAATAATAATAATAATAATACCACCGGAGTACCGTGAAGTTCTCCAATATGTTGCTAGGTATGCCTACAGTCTGATTAATCAGTCCACCAAGTAACATTGTGCTGAGCTGATCCATGGGAGGCAAGCTGGTATCTGGACTTGATTAAACGACAAGGCGTGCGGGTGGGCACTACGGATTACCAGTCACTTGAATACTGCAAGCGTTTTTTTTTCCTAGATAGTGCCTTCCAGCTTATCAGACAAACAGGTATGTAATAAAAATGTGAATTAACATACTGTAGAGGCTCATGGAACATAAAACAGAGTGACATTTGTCATAACTAAGTAGTCTGTGTTGTTGATGTTTGGAAAAATATTCAGCCCTGAGACAAAAATAATTAGCCCTAAAAAGTTATATCATATATTGGTATGCTTTAGGATTGATTCCATGGGTCCTTCATTTTAATACTAACAACATACACCCTCAAAATTATCTACTTATTTGTATAATGTTGAATATCATTGAAAATGTTACACCTAAGAACAGCTGGACTCGCAACAGAATAATAAGATCATCTCGATTCAAGAGCCGGAAAGGAAGATCTCAGTCACCTACCTCAACACACCAGACACAGGCACTGTGATACAAAGCGGAGTTCACCTTCCCAACTTTCTTCATATCCTTGACATCCCAGACATAAAGGCTATGATCACTGTACACACACGACAGCCACTTTGTAACGGGGTCAAAAGCCAATGCCACGGCATCTGGGTAAACAGCACCTGGGATCTGGTCAAAAAGATGTCTGAAAAACACAAAGAGCCTGATTAGCAGTGTGCAAATGTGACAAAGACTTTAATACTGAAAGAAAGAAAGAACAATCAAATTATTATAAAATGAAGATTTGTCTGAATCTCAAAGATGTTCCAAAATATGATAAAAAGTACTTTAGACAAATGTGATCAAATAAATCACCATGCCCATCTAATTCCACATCAATATCACCCTGTGAGCTCTCAAAAAAGGGAAGTGGATGGCAGACGGAGTCCTACTGAAAATGAACAGAACATACTTAACATGTTACTTGAGTATACAATGCATAACAAGTTTATTCCAAAATCTAGAAATTTGGTGAAATTAAATTAAACTCGGTACTTGATTGAAACGAAGTAGCAAAGTAAAAAACATTTGACTAAAGTGTAAAAGGCAAGTAACTCCGCTGCTGACTTCAGGGTTACTGAAGACATGAGAGTAGCAGTCAAAAAGAACACTAGGAAAGCTAAAAGGGAGTTGGAGAGAAATATTGTGCAAAAGGTGAAAGATGGCCACAGAGATTAATTTCAACACAGTAGAACCTCTGGTTATGAACATTTCAGAACACGTACAAATCGGGTTACAGCCAAAATTTCGCATCTGTTCCGGACCACACGCTCTGGTGGCAAACTAAAACACTGGTGGCCAGTTTCCCTACGTGTGTTCGTAAGTGCCAATGATTTCCCATTCTCTTTTGTTTGCGTATACAGGGCCTAACAAAGCAGCTGATGCTGCAAAAGGAGTTACAGTGTTAACCAAGCAGAGGCCTCAAGTGTTGGAAGAGGTGGAATAACTGTTGTTAGTGTGGTTGAACGAGAAGCACCTTGCAGGGGGACAGCGTAATTTAGGCGATGTTATGTGAGAAAGCCAGGAAGATTCATGGCGATTTGCTGAAATAAAAATCCTTCTTTGAGTGGCAAAGGTGAGGCATTTAAAGCCAGTAGAGAATGGTTTCGCAAGAGAAGTGAAATTTAATTTTTTTCCCTGTGCTTAAAACTCATAAAAAAGTGTTTACAGTGAGCAGTTCGTAAGTAACTAGCGCGACTGAGTTTTCTCTGTTGTTCAAGGCTTTCTCAGTTTTTTTACATTTAGTTTACTATTAAACTGTGCATTCTATGGTATAATTAACTATTTCTGTACTTAAATATATATTGATATACAGTTTGTATGGCCTGGAATGGATTAATTGTATTTGCATACAATATTATGGGGAAATTATGCTTGGGTCGTGTCCAGAGTTTTAGAACGAATTACGGTCGTGACCAGAGGTATTTAAGTAGTCAAAGAAGACTGTGAATGTGATGTGAATGGAAGTACAAGAGAAGAGTAAGTGAGGAAGGCCAAAGAGGAGGTGAATGGATAAAATGAAAGGAAAAGGGTCAGACTGAGGAGGTGCAGATACGAGTTGCGTAGGGAAGGTTGATCAAGCAAATCAACCTCACACAGAGGTGGGAAAAGATGAAGAGGAAAAAGAAGAAGTAGTCAAACAAGGGTGATGTAGGATATGAGGTGCATTTAAAACAGCAGGGGAACAACCGAAATATCTCAACCGTAAAATAACAAATGCCCTAAATCTTCCTTTTAATAAGGTTTTCAGAAAGCTTTTGACAAGTTTCTACATAAAAGGGGTTTGTGATGGGTGGACATTCTTACAGAACTATCTGAAAACACCAGGAACAAAAGGTTATGGCAAGAGGAATGCTTTCACAATTAGGTAACATGAATAAGTGGGCACCCCAGGATCAGTGCCTTGGCCGTTGCTCTTTTTATTATATATTAATGTTTGGGAGAAGACTTAAAAAAAAAAAAAATAAATGCTTAAGCTTGTAGATACTAAACTAGGTGGAATGGCAGATACTGTGGAATCAGTTGAATCATTACAGACAGACTAAAAATGTCAGAAGAATTTGAGTAAGTAAACATAAAATACACCTATGAAAAAAGAAAGGTTAGATTTAAAAACAGTATGGCATGGTTGAAACATGAAAACACATTTTACAAGAAGGATCTAGGAGTGAACTCAACACTATCTACCATCCAGGCTATACAGAAAAATTCCAGGAATTGGGTAATAATAATAACACCACAGGAGTGCCGTGAAGTTCTCCAATATGTTGCTAGGTATGCCTACAGTCTGGTTAATCATTCCGCCAAGTAACATTGTGCTGAGCTGGTCGAGTGTGTGTTTCGGACGTTTATTCTACGATTGTGCATGGGACTTGGGTGATTTTTTTACATTCTCGTATATGAAGTATAGGGAAAGTATTGTAATTGTCCAAATATTCAACCTCGAGATTTGGATGAATCTCAACGTTTTAGACCTCCCAGAGTCCGAAAATACTATTTTTGGAATTCCGTCTGTGTGTGTGTGTGTGTAAACAAACTAACTTAAGTACGCTTTCATTTAAGTCAACCAAATTTTGCATACAAGTATGAGGTACAAAACAGATTTCTATCAACTTTTCGGCTATTTCCGCTAACTGGAAGTGGTACTTAACCTTTTATTCATGCAGCTGCAGAGTTCGACTTATTCAACTTTACTTTTATATTAATTGTTCAAATCATTGTTTAATTTGTTGTTGATTTTTTTTTTAATGTACATAATATAAAAATAATCATTGTCTTGCGGTTTACTCCTCAAATATTCATTCCCATATCTGAGTATACGGGAAAGACGAGAGAACACTCCAGATTTTTTTTTCACCATGGTAGACTTTTAAGAGATGATGATGACGACATCTTTCAGTTTTGACAGCCTTGTTCATTAACAGTTTTCCTCCCTGTGGAAAGACTGTCAATCAGTGACATTTAACCGAACTGCTGAGGCATCTACAGAAAAGCAGCAGGAAAAAACATCCAGAGTTTTTAGCCGAAAGCAAATGGATTGTTGCTCTCGTCCCACCGTATTCTCTAGATCTCACACACTTACTTTTTCATTTGTGAAAATTTTTAGAAAAAAAAAACAAAAAAAAAAACACTGAAGGCGTAACGAAAAACGAATTTGTGAAGTGTTTCCAGGAATGGGTGAAGCACTGAGACGCAATGGTTGCAGAATATTTTGCATGCGACTAAAAGGAAATCATTATAAATTTCATCATGAAGATTTTCTTAAATTTTCCTTTTAACAGATCTGAGAAATTTTGGGCCTGCCGACACACAGAGGTGATTAACGAGTCTAAAAGAACGCTAGTTTATATAGCGCCCACAAGGTGTAAACTGCAAGTCAAAGGAGATTATGCTTTATAACACTAGTGAGGTCTCATCTGGAGAGCTGTGCTCAGTTTTAGTCTCCATACTGCAAAAACACATAGACGAGGGAGATGTCAAGGACTTGGTAGGAGCTATGAAAAAAACTGAAGGAGTTTAAGGTGACATGACTGAAGTGAAAGGAATTAGTCCAGTGGATCCAGGCTGTTCGTTTAAAACAAGATCAATGAGAACATAGCGACACAGTTGGAAACTTAAGGGTGAATTTCTCACAACCTTTATTTAGACAGTTCTTCACACAAAGAACCATAGACGCAAGGAATAAGTGACAAAGTAGTGTGGTAAGGAGTTCAGAGACCTTCACATCTTGACTGATGTTATATTTTGGAGAAAGTGGGTTAATAGGATTGGCCAGCTTGTTCAGCTGAAAAGCCCGCTTTTGTTAAAAACGTTTCCCATGTTGTAACATGCAAAACTTCAATAATGTAAGATTTTTCAATACTTTTCAGCTTTTATTACAACTTCTTCTGCATGGATTTTCTATGTAGAAAGTATTATTCTGATTGCCTAATACTCCTAAAACAAAGAATGATTCTTCCATATAAAATATTACATAGTGACGTAAGTCAAAGAATCTCAGTTCAGCAATGATTTTGGGAAAATTGATTCTACACTTTATTTCTGTATTAAATCAAAATCAGAGCCTTTTCTTCTTAAAAGATAAAATACTATATTCTTGATAATGGATCAGCCTAATTCATTGCTCAAAGTGCAACCACCTGTTGTCTACTAAATAATAAAACAATAGCAATAAAACACTACCATTTCAGTGCGTTTTACTCCTCTGATAATTCTGACTGATCAGTTTTGGCTTTAGTGACGCGAATGACAGAGGAAATGCTGGGCATGACAGGTTGAAGAACACGAGGAGAAGTTAAGGCATAGGAGGCACGCTGAGAGTCGCCTTCAAAGACAGGACATATACTCAAGAATACAAATGACGTTTTCACAATGGCTCATGGAGGACCCTTCTACCATTGGTGGAAGTCAAAAAGTGGACAGGAGGCAAGCAAGGCACCTTGAAATGATGAATCCTAGAAGCAGGTTTTACGGGAATGCACTCAAGAGAGGGAGCCCCGGGCAAGGGAGGCTCAGACATACCAAGGAAAAGGGGTACGAGGAAAGTCGAAAGTACACGTAAAAAAAAAAAAATATTACGAACCTTTGAATTTAGAATGGTGATGTGGCTAGTATTAAAATAAATCCCTTATCTTTTCCATCATGTAGAGGAACAAGTGGAATCAACAGTTATACCAAGATAGTAAGCTGCCATTGATTTGTCATCTGCAGCCTTTGGCTTTGAGAGTATATATAGAGATACAAAAGGATTATGACTACTAGTATCTTATCCACCTTATCAAAGTAATATCAAACGGCATACATCAGGGATGGTGGCATGGTGCACTTCAAACGTTAACACTGAGGTCTATGTTGACTACTCAGATTTCAACCTGTCTTAGACGGACAGTACAGTTTGTCCCAAATAATTTCACAAGTAATTGTGTTCTGGCCGCTGAAACAAGCTATGCAAGTTTAGAGGTGACTTCATCACACGTAGTAGGCAAATGCAGGTCAATCAAAATGACCACACAGTTTTTGTTTAGTTTTAATGGTGATGCACCCAAGTCATCACAGGATACTCCACACATCTGCTCCTGCAAGGAGATGAAATGTGCCTACATAATACTTTCCACAGGCATCTGGAAGTACTGGGGCACATCTCAGAAAAACAAACTTAACTGGCATTCACAAAAGGTAAACTAATAAACTAGTGCGAGGGCAGAAGAAAAATGTGTTCAATGCTGGAACTGACATCTCACTGAGCTAACTGACAGCCCAGGAAGTGCAGTGGGAAAGTAAGCAAAATAATGGATGTTAAAATAGAAACCTTTTTATAAACCTTTATAGAATTCCTCAAACTGCAGAAACACAATTTTGGCTATGCTTTCAAACACGGCATGGAGGGTATCAAGAATCAAGTCATTAGACAGATGTTGAGGGAGCTGGTGTACAATCACACGCCTGTTTGTCCACATGTATGACACGCTATCACAAAATACCTGTAATAATGTGGCTGGCCCAACTGTCCTTTGGGATTCACACAATCGAACTTCAATGTAAAGACTTACCCTGGGTCAGTCCCTAGTGCAATGTCCACTCCCAAGTGGTGAGGCTTTGGCAGGCTGGTGATGTAATGAAGGTTCTGGGGATTAAAGATCCTCAGGGTGCCATCTGCACATCCACAGAATACATAATCCTCACTTGCTACAACGCAGTTTGACACAGGCGACTGCAACATAAGAATAAAGAGTAAAAACATCAAAACACAGCGTGAAAGTTTTACGATGCGCATACTGTATGTTAAAGCTGCATGGAAAGAATTCACAGTTACAGTGAGGAATACTTTTAAGTAAATTATTCATAAAATAATGAAAACTTCCCCATTCAGTTAAACATTTTTATATCTATCTATCTATATCTCTCTATATATATATATATATATATATATATATATATATATATATATATATATATATATATATATATATATATATATATATATATATATATATATATATATATATATATATATATATATATATATATATATATATATATATATATATATATATATATATATATATATAGTGCCCTGTCAGCTCCTGGGAGAGTGGAAATCTTTGCGAATGAGTGTAATCGCCGCCATCGAAGCGTGATTCTTTTGGTAAATTGCACTGCACGACTATCCCTTTAGGTGAGATCAGGTCACTAAAACCCTGCAATGTTCAAGGTTGGTTTTGTGATGAATTCTTTTAAGAAGGTGGAGGGTTTACATCTAAGAAGACTTTTGAGTTTTGGACTTGGGAATTGTTTGGACCTTCTGTCCATTAATCACGGAAGAGCAGCATCCACATTTCTCAGAATAATTTTTCTCTTAAATCACAGGCACATAGTGCAAGGTTGTCGGGCAGAAATTTTCAGGATCGCATAGAAAATGTAATTTCTTTACCATTGCGGTCGTGTAGCGCCTTTCACAAGGAATCTGCTACCGAGAGATGATCCAAATACATTTAAGCTGCTTTTAGTGTTACTTACCTGTTGTGTTATAGCACCTTTAAAATGTACTTTACCCGAAAGCACTCCAGATATGCTCAATGCATCTTTACTTCTTACGTGTTAATGTTTTACTGTTTAATAATTTATATACAACATTTTATTTTTTTCCCTTTCACTCAGTGAGCAAAGCCACTGGGTAATCAGCTAGTTCTATATATTTATATGGGACTTTTCTCAAAGCTCTTTCCACATGGAGTGGGGAGCCACTTCAACCACCACTAATGTGTAGCATTTGCCTGGATGATGCAACGGCAGCCATTTTACTCCAGTAAGTCCACCACAGATAACCTGGTGAAGTGGTGAGTTGGTTCAACCAATTAGAGAGAGGGGATGATTAGGGGGCCAAAATAACTAGCCTGAGTTGGTCAGCTTAGCCAGAATACAGGTAAGTGCATGAAGAAAATAGGATAATGAAAAGGCTCTCAGTGGGGAATGGGTTCAACATTGCAACTGAAACTGTTTGCCAATCCAATGCTGGACAAGGCAGGAATTTGTCTGGATATACAGTGTCTCGTCATCTAAGAGAATTAAGACTCAAGGCCCATTCCACAGTGACCAAGCCTCTCATCAGCAAAAAAGAATAAAAATGCTATACTAGCCTTTGCTGAGGAGTAAGTGGACGGAGTGTAGAGTGAGAAATGGTCCAAAGTTCATTTAAAAAATGAAAGCAAGTTTAATTTAGTTGTTTCAGATGGGGAATGTTACATTCTGCATCAAAGAGGGGAAAGACTGAACCCAAAGTGTGTGAAGAAGTCAGTAAAGATAGGAGGAGGAGGAAGAAGTGTAACTGTGCGGGGGAAGCTTCTCATTAAGCTACACGGCAAGGTGGATTGGTGCAGGGATTATTTTTCTTTTATTCTACATTCAGAAAAAGCACAGCAGCATGATTTTTACATTTATAAGACATTTAGAAATATTTCTGCTTTTGCTATTGATTTAAATGCTCAACTCTCTTTTGTTGATTTCATTATATTTTGCCCTTTCTCTGTGCTGTTTTTCCCCTTCATTGTATCTTATTAATGACAATTAAAAATGAGCAGAGCAGACACGCTGGCAAACAACATTCAATAATCAAAGGCTGCAAGTACTTTAGCATCAGACCCACTAATTAGTAAATAACGGGTTACTTAAACAATTAGAACACCTAGAAAACTAGGATGAAAATCAAGGTGAAAATATTGTTAAAAAGAAAAAAATACATAATTTCCATATAACTGCTTGGTACATTTCAATATACATCTCTCTATTATAAAAAATAATCTTGGAAGGGAGACAAGATGTGATCTTCTTAGAATACAATTTGACATCCCGTGAGAGACACTTTAACGTCACACGAGACAAGGCAGTGAGCCATCATTTAAAACAAGTTCACGGACATCTAACCTAGCAGTTGTTGGATTGCTTTTGGCAGACATACTTCATGTGCTCCCAGCTCTTAAAACAACGACAAGCAACAAGCAGAACACGCAGCTCGCCAGCAACAGAAAGCCAGAAGATGATCCGACTGCTACTCCTTAGCTTGCGTTCAGCCAAACCCCCCCTCTCACCCCACTTCACAACACGAGCGACAGAGACGTGAAGTGGCAAAAGGACAGCTGCTGTACAGGCTTTTAAAATGACCGACGCGTAACGCAGCAAGCAGAATACGCAGCTCGCCAGCAGCAAGTCAGCAGGTGATCCAACCGCTTCTCCTTAGCATGCGTTCAGCCCCCCCTCCCCGTTAACAATGCGAGAATATACGTCGTGCAGAAAGAGATTTAACCACGCCTGGGGCCGGAAATAAAGGACAAGTACAATATTGTTTTTACAAAAGTTTTGAAGTAAAAGTGAAAATAATGCATATGCAACAATTCCCATGAAAATTCTCTTTAAACTGTATATCCGGTAAACCAAACCCAAGGGTTGGCGAGCGGAGCCCCCTAGTGTATATAGTTTTTTTTTTTTACCAAACTTAGTTTTCTAATTTCTATATTGCTCCCAAAACACAGAACTTGTGATATAACACATCACTTAATTAGCCCAGGAAGAAAAACCTGCAGCCACAGGGGGTCCCCAGGACTTAGTTTGGGAAACACTGGTGTAGACTATCTACGTCTAGCTAACATATAACTAAAAAGAGGAGGTAACTTTATATAAAGTCATGTTTATAAATCTTTGTAAACATTTACATCTAACTTCATATGGCATAGTGATGTTGTGCTTAGCTTTGTTTATATTTAATTCATCATTGAGCTCTGAACATGTGAACTGGAGTGCACTATTTCACAATAAATAAACTGAACACAACAGTACACACATGGTTAATGGACGGGGTCATCTGTTTACTGTAAAACTGAACCACTATGCTTAAAACTTTGGCCAGGTCTTCAATTGCAGAGTCGTGTAAACACCACTCACCTTGAGATCAATCCAAGAATCAAGCAACCTCTTCTTGTTAAACTGACAAAGGAGGCCAGAGCTGGTGATACAAAAAGTGTTGCTGGCCATCCTGCCCTTGCCACAGGCAACTCCACAAAATAATTTATTTCTTTGTTCCCCTAGTAGGCCAGAGCGACCAATGAGAGGCACAGTCCCATTGACCTGCAGTGTGAAGAAAGAAAGAAAAAAAAAAAAAAAAAAGTCAATAATTGAACCCTTAAACCGCCACATACTTGGGGGTTAATGCACCCCTGGACTCCAAATACTTTTTTGCTGCACTTTTTAAGTAAACGTCGCAATTCACAAAAAAAGTGAAACTTTATTGGAACACATTTTTGCCATGCAAAGAGTATCACAATTACTGCAACACTGCAAAACTATTAAAAAAAAAAAAAAACTACTGCAACAATCTATTTTTCTATGTAGAAGGTGCAACGGACGCCATTGATGAAATTCAGTAAATTACCGAGCCAGCTGCTCTTGAACTGGCTGCACGCGAGCGCACAGAGGCCAATGCTGATGCTTGCAGGCTCGTCTACTGCAACGGCCGAATCCCAGGGACAGTGAGGGTGCAGGGGCGCCATTGGTCATGAGCTGGCTGCTCAACGAATGTACGGCACAGACTGCTCAGCTCCGGTGTGCTTTGGGAAGCGACTAGAGCCGGTTGCAGCGTTCAATGAATTTACATCGCTGAATATACTCTGCTTCAGCGTGCTGGCAAACTGCACTGGGAAACAACTCAGCCGGTTGCAGAGTTTAATGAATGTATGTCGCCAAATCTACTTGGTTCCGGTATGCTGGCAAAATGCAGTGGGAACAGACTATAGCCGGTTCCAGCGGTTTAAGGGTTAAATAAGCAGACCACACAGCAGCAGACACCAAATAAACTCCCAACAGCCTCCAAATGAAAGTGTAGGCCCTCTAAAGCTCTTTGCAACATTTTACTGTAAATTGTGTTATATAAAATTAAAGAACAAAATTAACTTTAAACATGGAGTGGTATTCATATTGGAGTTTTCACCAAAGTCACATTTGTCAAAGTGAAGACAAGTGCCGCATGCATGTTAGTTAACTGGTGCTGCCCTCTGAAACAGGAAATGTTGAACTCACAGCTGAGCAATTCACCAGTTCACGGGACTGCAAGCAAGATGACATGAGCTATGAGTAGACAGAATAAATATTTCCACATTACTGCATAACTGCCAAGAGATGAATGCCAACTTACTCTGCGCTCCTTGGACGCGTCAAGATACCAGAACTTGACATGTCTGTTGCCCACTGTTACAAAGTAGCTGTTATCTTCAGAGAAGGAAACTGCTGTAACCTTACTGGAAACTTTGTTGGATGCAATCACAATACCTTTCTGAAAAAGAAGAGAGACAAATGAAAGCTCTTTAAACTTGCACTTCCATGATCACTTGTTACACCAAACATTTGAAGTCTCCCAAATACAACTTTCCGAAACGTACAAATGTGTGGCATGTGTGTAGTTAAAACATGTTAAAAATAAACAGAACCTACTGGAAAAGGCTCACTGTAAAAAGAGATTATGGGATGGAATTTGAAGACATCACTGGGCTAGTGGGAAAAGTGAATAAATGATGTAGTGCTACTGGTCGATTTTATTTTGGGGGTGTTCTCTCGCTCACTGTTGCAACCAGTCAAGCTAAATGTGAGGTTCCAAGAACGGTCAGCTATGTCTGCAAAAAGATGCATTTTAGCTAAACTGTGTGCCGTTATACCCATTTAGAACTCCTGTTAAGTGACATCTTTTTACTGTTAAGCAAGAGCCACATGAGATGTGGATTTTTGTAGTCAATACCTCCAAAACAGTAAAATATACCAACATGACTTTGATACCAGCAGAAACACAGACAAGGCTGTATGGCATTCTAGTTCTGAGTGCACATCTCCCTTTTATAAAAAATATCTTCCGACGATACAAGACTTTTTTCCTGTGACGAGATGTGATCTTTGGAAGAGAGACACTTTCATGTCCCGCCATACTTACAACCTTTGGAAGCAAGTTCCATGATACACATGCAGAGCAGGTTAGAGATAATGGAAGTAGGAAAACTCGAAAGTTTAAAAAAAAAAAATGATAGTAAAGATTGCATTAGTGCAAACGGAAATTGTTACTCTGCGAAATAACAGAACAGCGAAAAGAGATCGCATAGTGTTTGAGGATGTCTGGGAGACAAGAGAGACAAGGCAGTGAGACAAAAAGGATAGCTGCTGCACAGGCTTTTAAATGTTTGAAGCGTCGCACGAAATGCAGATCACGTGGCACGGCAGCAGCAGGAAGCCAGCACGTGATCGAGAAAAGAGGAGGAAAAAAAAACCCAACTGTTATTTGTTTACCATTGTATCACCGTTTAAGAGGGGTTTCAGAGGAGTGACCGCGTCTCCTCGGAGTGCAATCAACCCACCTCTTCACAATGGCGCGCAGTGCTGGCATGAAGGGGTAGGCAAGTGAAGTGCAGATCACGTGGCACGGCAGCAAGCCAGCACGTGATCGAGAAAAGAGGAGGAAAAAAAACCCAACTGTTATATGTTTACCATTGTATTACTATTTAAGAGGGGTTTCAGAGGAGCGACCACGTCTCCTTGGGGTGCGTTCAGCCCCTCTCTTCACAACGTCGCGTAGCGCTAGCGGGATGGGTGGATTTTAGGAAGCAAAGCGAACATAAACAAATTAAAGTTAGTTAACATTACCATCTAATTGTAAATGGCAAACATTCCACACCAGAATATATACAGACCAAAATCTATATACATATATATTTATAGATATACTTTTACGGTCATTTAAAAGTTTTAGAACACCTCCGTTTTTTTTTTCAAATTAAATCATTCGAAATGCAATGAATGACCGAAAATTGCGAAAAGGTAAATAGTAAATTGCCAGATGTTTACATTTTAAGTTTAGGTTAGCAAAAACTGAAGAAAAAGGAAATTTCAGAATATTACAAATGGGCTTTCTTTAGGGAACAACTAATAAGTTATAAACATACAGATGTTCTGCAGCAATTAAAGTAAATGAAGCCTGGCAAGGTTGAAGCAAACCATTTGCACAGGTGGCGCAATTTCTGTTGATTACTTAGAAAACCCCTGTGTGTCTTAAAGCAGAGTTAGAACAGACTTTTACTATTATATTGTACTGAAAATTCCTTGTGTTCTGTTCTGTGTATTGACCCCTCTTCTTTTTGACACCCACTGCATGCCCAACCTACCTGGAAACTGCCTTTCCCAAGGCTTCTTCCATTTTTGTTTTTTTGGAGTTTTTCCTTGTCTTCTTAGAGAGTCAAGGCTGGGGGGCTGTCAAGAGGCAGGGCCTGTTAAAGCCCATTGCGGGCGGCACTTCATGTGTGATTTTGAGCTATACAAGAATAAATTGTATTCTCAATTTGAAGTATGACTTGGACAATATTGTAGTTCTTGAAAATGTTACATTTGTCCTTCCTTCACCACATTTGCTCAATGGGACTGAGACTCCACCACCTTTTCCTTTATTTCCTGCTCAAGTCAGTAGTAGCAGGCTCTTCTGCCATCGGCTGAGCTTTTTGTTGAGCATGCAAAAATCGACCAAACACGGTCACTTATTGACTAGTAGAAATTCAACCTGCCGGTGTAATAGGCCACAACGAGCATAACAGTGTTTTTGTTGCTCACCGCGAGTGCGTGCCTTGTGGCGAGGTCAGCGCACCAGCTTCATATGGTAAGAATAAACCAGGGCTTTAGCCACCTTAAAAATGCTCTCCTTGAGCTTCAAGAAACTTGTCCCCATGCTTCTGCCAATGCAGGAATTTTTTTTTCTGTACTTTATCTCTTGTTACTGTGTTTAGAGCCTCCTGGGTTTTTCCTTGGTTTCTTCCACAGCAGCAAATCTTCACTTCAGTCTCAATTTAAATTTCAGGAATAAAAAGAGGGAGCGAGGTTTGGAGAGTACACATTGTTTTTGATTATGCTGTGAGTGCAAGTACGCCATCATGCTGTAAAATGCAACTTTGCGTGCACCATTTCTCCAGACACTTTTTTCTTGATGTGCTCAGGTAGATGCCTCAGCGGGACAATGTAATGTCTCTGAATAACAGTCTATTCACGGTGAACGTCAATGTCATCATCTCTCAAAAATCTGCCATGGTGGCTTTGAGATTCATTATAAAAATCGCCAAAGTCGATCAACTTGACAGACTGATTTACCAGATTGAAGTCATACGATACATACTGGCATATTCAGGAACACCACCCTAATCCGTTACTATTTCAAGAATGGTTAGATCAACCCTCATACACAAAACTGATTTTTTTATATTTCTTAGCAATGCAAACGGAATGATTTGAATGGGGAAACCGATACCAATTAACTTGAGAAATTCATGCTGAGAAAGGTTCAGACATGCACTGTACCTTGATTCAGTACTAAAGTCTAATTAAAATGGAATACATTTCTATTAAAAATGTGTACATTTGATACTTATCAGGCAATATTTAATCTCTATATATTATTCAAATGGTAAAAAGTAAAGACTCTCTCTTCTCTATTTTAGTGCATACAAACCTAAGAGAGGTTAATAAACTGGTTGATTTGGTATACCTGATGCAATTCTTTTTGCAGTTTGGATGTTGAAAATAAATTGACCGGTATACTAAAAATTAGTAGAAAGCTTGTTAACACGTTTAAACATAAAACGCATTCTATCAAAAAAAATGTGTCAGCTGCCCTCTTCTGAGTTTCCCTGTTGCTATTTGGGGATGAGATAAGGGGGGGGGGATGAGTTACTTTTTTTTTTTTTTAGCATTTGATGCACCAGAATCAAATGTTAACATATTGAGGAACGGAGAGGCCGATGCACCTGACATTGGAGTTGGTCAGCATGGCTGAATTCAGACATGATATAGCTTTCACCTTTCTTGTGCTCACAATGACTAAGATCTCTTACAATACAAACTAGAAACCATCTGATTTTGCAGAATACACATGAGAAAGAATTTTTTTTTAATTTAATTTAACTCTTTGAGGGTTGAATATTTTTTCCCAAAAAATCCCGTTTTTCTGGAAACCACGCAAAGCGATGTTTTACACATAAATCAACATAAGACATCGATTGCTGCATGCTGTGGATGCTGTCGGTGCCTGTTTGGCAGAGGTGGCTCAATGGCCAGCAGGAATGAGCAGCAGGCCACCTGCCTGGCTTTTTTCTGCGCTGCAGGTGGACAGCGGTGGCGGTGCGATTGGCTTTGTACCTCTCATTACCGTAAGTGGCGATCCTCCCAGACGAACGTTGCCGTCAGCTACACGACCGCGTTCAGCACCACGATCAGCTGATGCTGGCACCTCACTTTCGGTGTTGATCTCCATCTCCAGGTCACTTGCCTCAAAATTTGAGTCTGAGAAGTCAGAGTCTGATTCAGCAGTAATACGCAAATTTTGCTTTGAGCATTTGCTTTGGTCTCTCGCCAGATGTCGGTGCCATTTCAGAGTTTTTTTTTTGCTCTTCGCTATTCATGCATGCACAGGGAATCGAGGTCAGATCAACTAAGCTAATTTTCCTTCCAGCAAAGAGATCTGAACTAAAATGTAACGGTGAGTTTTGTTGCAGTCCACAGCTAATTATCGTCGTATGCCCCTGAATTTTGACAAATGTCAACATCCGCCCTGAAAGAGTTAAACAGAATATGGGGATAATATTAGGGTTAAGAAAGGGAAAGAAGTCCCAGGCATGGCAAGGAGGCGACGCTCACAGAAAGTCCCCATGCATTGTGCTTGATTTTTGAAGGTTCTGCCATCTTTGTGAATGGTGGAGAGAATACATGCTGTATTCGATTGTCGAGCTTTATGTTTATGAAAGTTTCTTTAAGACGACACCTGAAGGATTCTTTGACCAGTATATCCTTGCAAGTGCGCCCTTGAAATGCACAATATCAGCAGCTGTTGAGAAATGGTGTAGTACTGGATTTGGGGAAGTGTACTTAAACCAAGAAACCTTTCCATCCATACCCAAAAGGTTGCAGATAAAATGGAAACAAGTCATTGATGCAAGAATGTCCCAGGCAGGTGGATCAGCAAGGTCTTATCAGCATGAATATGTTATGACATGTAAAGGATGGCATCACTGTTGGTGAAGGATGTTTTCGGTACAGCCTTTAAAATGGACAGTAACATTCTTTCACAGCAACCTTGAATCTTCTTCTATAATACGCTACCGTGGCTGTACGTTTGTCCAGGATTTTAAATCCCCTGTAGCTCGCAAACTATTTGGCCCAATTGACCTGAAATTTGGTACACTTATGGAGCTTTTCCACTGCATAGTACGGCACGACACGGTTCAGTTCAGCTCACTTTTGGGGGGTTTTCCACTGGGAACAGTACCTGGTCCTTTTTTTAGTACCACCTCAGCCGAGGTTCCAAGCGCCGAACCGTTACCAAAACGTGACGTGTAAACTCTGCTGGTCACTGATTGGCCGGAGAAAATCGTCATTACTGCGTCACTGGCTATTCTTTTCTTTAAAGGTACACACACGCGGAAGTTTGTGTCCCGTCTCTCCATCGCTGGACGCAGTTTGTTGCATAAGTGGATGAATGTTTCTTTAGACATTCGAAAGTTCTCCAGCCACTGAGTGTTTGTAAAACCGGGAGCAATCACATCCCACCACTCTGAAGCACGGTTAAATGTCCAAACAGATGGTCTGTTGCGACTTTTTGCAAAATGTGGAAGATCTGTAATATACAGAATCAGCATTTTAATGTTACACTGGCAGTTAAGTTCATTTTATGCTTTGCAACAGTGATAAAAGTTAGCTAGTGATGTGCTTTTTTTAGATGCTTACCCTTGCGCGTCGTCGAGCTAAAGTGTTGTCGTTGTCTGCGTGTTGTTGTAAAAGTTCCACGGTGTCACGGCAGTAGAGGCGGTGCAACTATAACGACACGTGAATAATCCCGCCCACTCTAAAGCGGTACTAAACTGCAGTCGAAACGCAAACTGAGCCAAACCGAGCCGAACAAAGGTGAGCTGTACTGAACCGTGCTGTGCCGTACTATGCAGTGGAAAAGCGCCTATATACTACGTGACCTCTACTGTCCGCTTTTGGGGTGATGATCGGCCGTCAAGATTATTCTTCTTTTACCTTTTATTTTATTGTAGAATCAACTCTCAGCAGCGGCCAGCAGGGCGGCCATGCAGCACATGCATACGGGTGCCGTTCTCATCCCTACCACCTTCGCTGTCACTTCCTCTGCCTCTTGATATCTTAAATCATTCTTGAAGCAGATTGAACACTTGAGTGGCAGCTTAAGTGAAAAATTAAGGAAAACGTACGAAGTAATTGCAACACAAACTCTGACAATCAGTTTTAACGTGAAAAGACGTTGACAAAAGGAGAGAAGAAGCAGGCCGCTAGACTGGAGAAAAGAAGAGCTGCTCAGGAAGGAGCAAGTGCATCAACCTCTGAGCAAACGAATGGTAAACGAGCAGAGAAAGAGGATGAAAACGAGGAATACTCAAGTCAAGTGTATTCACTGCATGTTATCGTGCAGTACACTGTTACTGGTAATGGTAATAATAATACAATAAAACAGCTTTGCAGGAGCAATAACATTTGCTTTTTTTTTTGTTACTAATTACTTTGTTAAATGGTGCGACTCAAACCACTTACACCTGAACACCAGCAAAGCCGAGGAGCTGGTGGTGGATTTTAGGAGGCCCAGGCCCCTCATGGACCCTGTGATCATCAGAGGTGACTGTGCAGAGGGTACAGACCTATAAATACCTGGGAGTGCAGCTGGATGATAAATTGGACTGGACTGCCAATACTGATGCTCTGTGCAAGAGAAGACAGAGCCAACTATACTTCATTAGAAGGCTGGCGTCCTTCAACATCTGCAATAAGATGCTGCAGATGTTCTATCAGACAGTTGTGGTGAGCGCCCTCTTCTACGCGGTGGTGTGCTGGGGAGGCAGCATAAAGCAGAGAGACGCCTCACACCCGGACAAACTGGTTAAGAAGGCAGGCCCTATTGTGGGCACGGAGCTGGACAGTTTGACATCCGTGGCAGAGCGACGGGCGCTGAGCAGACTCCTGTCAATAATGGAGAATCCACGGCATCCACTGAACAGGATCATCTCCAGACAGAGGAGCAGCTTCAGCGACAGACTGCTGTCACTGTCCTGCTTCACTGACAGACTCAGGAGACCCCACAATATGCGACTCTTCAATTCCACCCAGGGAGGTAAACGTTAACATTATACAAAGTTATTGTCTGTTATCCCTGCGTTGTTATCAGTATGCTGCTGCTGGAGTATGGGAATTTCCCCTTGGGATTAATAAAGTATCTATCTATCTATCTTTTAAACTTCCTGAAGACGATGAAAATAAAATTGGGCTACTCGATCGTGCACACATACTTTGATGACATGCCTTTCATATCATTAAATTACTACTTGTGACGGATGGCCGGACCATTACCTGGCCGGAACGTTGGCTGGATGGATGGACCAAGGGAGAGAACCTTCATTAGGATAGTACCCTCACCGAGATGCCAGAGGGCAGCTAGAGGGAGTTGTAGTTTGGAGCAGCCATTTTGGGCTCAATGGGTGCTGCAGCTACAGCTGAACCCTTTGGAAGAAGGTCAACACACACCTGGGGCACTGCCAATGTGCATTATAAAAGGAGTCGCTTCACTATAAGTCAGTAAGCCAGAGTCGGGAGGTGGAGGACAAAGCTTGCGAGGAAGAGTCCAAGAATTACTACACAAAGATAATTAAGTTTATCAAGCCTTGGATAAAATGTGAAACTACAATCAAACATTATGAAAAATGGTGTTTTACAAATATGCAAGACTGTTACATAAAAACACACTTGTCACAGATATACTTGTCCATACCTTCCACTCCCATACATTAACCGTCATGTCGTGCTCATATCCAACAGATACAACGTAGCTGGAATTGGCAGAGAAGGCCACACAAGACACTCCATATTTGTGGCACTGGACTTCTGCGACCTGCGTCTTCTCGGTTACATCCCAAATCCGTACAGCTGGCATGTGGCCACTCTGTTTAAAAAAAAAAAACAATGTGTTACTCATGTCTATACAGGAAGTGCAGAGAGCACAGCACTAACTTGGTGTCACATTAGGGAATTACGCAACATGCAGTAGTTTAATAACTGTCAGAAAACATGTCGCAGACACTTGTGAAAGGAGCAAAACCTGGAAGTATTTTGGAGTTATAACCTCTCTTGATTAATGTGGTAAGAGCACAGGGCTCTCTCAATTCCACTGTAATATCTTCAACCTGCGGCTGTTGGATTAATACTAAACTTCTGACTTGTATACCACTACCAGCTTCCACAACTTAGCACCGGTACCAAAATGACACTAAGGCATATAATGGATAAGTATTGACAAAACTGAACATTGACTGTAGTAAAGGAGACAACATTACTCCAATACCATAAAGAAGTTTGCAGATGACACAATGGCAAAGGAGTGAGCGATCTCACAAAATGGAGACAAGACGATTGGCAGACTGGTGCAAGTGCAATAATCTGTCACTTAATGATGAATTCAGGAAGGCCAATGCTGTCCGCCATCCCAACGCACATCAAGGGCGCTGCAGTGGAACTGGTCAAGAGCACCAAATTCCTTGGTGTACACCCTAACTTGGTTAATTAACAGCACCTCCATAGCCAGGAAGGTGCAGCAGCATCTCACTCCCTGAAAAAGGAAAAAGCGAGCCTACCTCCTCCACTTCTCCCCACATTGTACACGGGCATCACTTATAGCGTTTTGACCAGCTGCATCATTGTCTGGTTTGGGAACTGCAGTGTCTGATTGAAAGGTCCTACAACGGACAGTGCACATAGCAGAAAAGATCACTGGGTCCTCTCTGCCCCCCACTGAAGACATCTTTGTAAAGTGTTGTATCCACAAAGATAACAGCATTATGGTGGACCATTCCCACCTCTCCCATGGTCTCACTGGCCCACATCCATGTAGGAGAAGACTGCCCCCTGCCGAGGACCGTAACAAAAAGACACTATCTACCAAGTACCCTACCTCAGCTGATATTATATAAGGACTCAATATTACATCTGCTGCTAACTGTCTGTCTTTTTGTACATCTCCTAAGCTACTCTATAATGCACCTTCTTTTTTGCTGTAATTGGTTTTTGCACTATTGACTATTGCACATTGTACACAGGTCTACTTTACAAGTTCTAATGTTAATTTTCTTATATGTTGTACTTTATACTTTATATTTTTTTGTACTACGAAGTTGAGAGAAACAGTATTTCGATTCTCCTGGATGTTCTGCACATATAGTGAATTGACAATAAAAGGCTATTTGATTTGACGGATTTGACTTAATATTGTAGCATCCAAACCAGTCCTGTCAGGTTCTGCAACAACTTCTGCCTCTTAGCTGTCTTGACTCTGAACTCTGTGCAGTCATCATGCCCTCCGATCTACCCCTAGTAGTGAATTGATATGTAGTACATTTGTTACATTTGCGACCACTATTTATTTTTTTTTTAACTTTTACTTTTATTTACTAATCACTATATGTTCAGCAGTTTATTTGTAATTGCACTTGTCTCGTGTTTATGTAAATTAGAACAATCTAGATGAGAACAGGTCATTTGGCCCAACAAAGCTCACCAATCCTATGCACCTAATTCTTCTTAAAAAACATCAAGTCTAGTTTTGAAAGTCCCTAAAGTCTTACTGTCTACCACACTATTTGTTAGCTTCTTCCAAGTGTCTGTGGTTCTCTGTGTAAAGAAAAATGACCCTTAACAAATTTCCAACTGTGTCTGCGTGTTCTTGATGAACTCATTTAAAAATAACAGTCTCTATCCATTGGACAAATTCCCTTCATAATTTTAAAACTTTCCTCATAACTCATCCCCTGTAGCCCTGAATCAGCCTAGTCTCTCTTCTCTGGACCTTTTTCTTGTGCTGTTATGTCCTTTTTGTAGCCTAAAGACTCAAACCACACCAATTACTCCAGATGAGGCCTCACCAGTATGTTATAAAGCTTGAGCAGAACCTCCTGTGACTTGTACTCCACACATCAAGGCGCTATATAACCTGACATTCTGTTAGCCTTCTTCATGGCTTCTCAACACTGTCGGGAAGTCGATAGCTTAGAGTCCACTACGATTCCTAAATCCTTCTCATAAGGTGTACACTCGATTTTCAGGCCACCCATGGTGTATTCAAACCTAATATTTTTACTTCCTATGTGTAATTCTTTACATTTGCTGACATTAAATTCCATCTGCCACAAATCTGCCCAAGCCTGTCTGCTGCCCAAGTCCTTCTGTGATGATATAATGGATTCCAAATTATCTGCTAATCCACCTATCTTGGTATCATCTGCAAACTTAACCAGCTTCTTACTTACATATTATATTACAATCATTTATATGTATTAAAAATATCAGCGGCCCCAGCACTGACCCCTACTGGTCACCACTCTTAACATTGGACAGTTCTGATGAGGTTCCTCACAACATCACCCTCTGCTTCCTGTGTCTGAGACAATTCTGCACCCATCTAAAAACATCACCCTGAACTCCCACTTCTTTTATTTTAATGCCCACCCTCTCATGTGGCACCTTATCAAATGCTTTCTGAAGGTCAAGATAGATAATATCATAAGCTCCACTCTTCACTATCCTTTTGTTGCCTCCTCATAGAATTCTAATATGTCAGTAAAACACGACTTCCTTCTTCTGAACCCATGCTGACTGTTCAGTTAAACTTCTGTCTTTGCCAGGTGTTGCTCAATCATATCCTTAATAATTCCTTCTATTCATTTTCCTGTGATGCACATTAAGCTTACTGGCCTACAGTTGTTTGGATCTGTCTTGGCCACCCTTTTTATATAATATAATGATGTTTACCATTTTCCACTTCATCGGAATCTCCCCAGTGCACAGTGAGTTCCTAAAAATGTTTCCAGGCTTTATATCTGTACTTGCTAACCTCCTTAAGAACTTGAGGGCAAATATCTAATCCTGTTTGATTTCAATTTGTTTGATTTCAGCTTATTTAATCTGAGCAGCACTTCTCCCTCTACAATCTCCAAATCCCAGTAAATATTGGAAGTGGCCAGAATTGAACCGGGGGACTCTTGATTACAAGTCAGCATTTCTTACTGCTACACCACGGAAGTTGTCGTATTATACTTGCACCTTTTGTGAACATGATTATTATTTGGTCTTCAGCCTTCACACATTATACACTTCATGTCTATATTTTGTCATGTATTACTAAAACATGAAAAACATTTGTTTTAACAATGTGTTTACATAAATTGTTGTAGACACAAAACACACGTGAAATGCGTGTGTTCCAAATAAAGATCTATTCTTTCCCCTCTAAAACTCCAGCACTTCACTCCAAGATAATTAAGGCTTGGGCTAGGACAGCTTTGTGCCCTTTCTTCGTCGGTGGGTGATGTATAGCAGGCTGCTTGTGGTGATCAACACATTTACAAGACAAAAGACGCTGACGGAGAGGTGTGAAGGGATTTAAGGTTGGCCAGATTTGCAAAATTTTTCGTAGATGTTGTTAATTCTAGTGTTAAGGAGCCAGAATGACTACGCCATGGTGGGCAGTTTAGCCTGGACATCAGGGTATACTCTACTCTTTATGACAGATGCACAGGAATCTTTTATGACCACAGAGAGTCAGGACCCCTGTTTTAAGTCTCATGTGAAGCATGTTCTGGGGCATTGGGATCCACACACATTCCAGCAAGACTGTGCTGGAAAGCTGGTACTTGGTTGGTAAATGTGACACAGCCAATGATTTTTAGCCATATAAATTGACTAGGTCCAGTGACAAGATCAGCAAATTTGACATACCCCATGAGTAAAATTTACGTAAATCGTAACATCAGCTTTAGTGGAGGGGTTCCACCTTCAGTCTCTTGAAGAAAACTCATGCAATTCATAGGGCACCTGTAAGGCTTGCAAGTTGGGCTTTGCCAAGTAAATATCATGTGCTGTTTGGCTCTTCCTGTGACTACAAATATATTGAGGCAGTAAAACAATATTTTTTTTTCTTCTTGCCCTCTCTTAGAGTGTAATGTCTTGCAGGTACTACAACAAAGCAGAAAGGAGATCAAAAATGTTCATAAAATGCATGCTAAGATGTTTGTTTATAGTTTTAGATTCACAGACTGCAGATGCTGCTTTTTAATTTACACCCATTAAATCTGTGTGTACATTTCACATTTAAATATGTTCTGTTTGATTATGCAGGCCTGTATGATAATTACTTATAAACCAAAAAACCCTGCTCCATTACATACTGAAGACCAAACACAGTTTTTAATGTGGCGTTTAACAAAGCATCACTGTACAGTAGTCTTCTGCCGAGTAATAAATATGTCACTGGTAGGCTGCCAAACTAAATGGGGGCAAGGAACAAAAAAAAAAAAAAGTACTGTAAGGGGAAGAGTTATATTTGTACGCATAAAAAAGTCTGGAATGCTGGCTTGGCATACCTGTTAGAGGTATGCCAGGCCAGAGCAGACGAACACTTCAGAACATATTTCTAAAAACCCAACACTTTGTCTTTTTTCCTAATTAATGGAATTTACATTGGACTCAAAAAACACCCAGACTCCTTCACTTTAAGCACACTTTATTCAGTTGTAGAATGGAAAAATTTGCTATTATTGCCATCAATTTAAACTAAATACCCCATTAACAACAAAATGAGAACATGTTCTCAGAAAGTGTTAAAAATGTATTAAAAAAATATCAAAAACTTAAATCTCTCATTCATAGAAATATTCAAACTCTGGGTTCGGTACTTTCTAGAAGCCCTTTAAGCAGCAGTTCCAGTTTCAAGTCGTCTTGGGCAAATTTCTACCAGCTTTGCACACCTGGATTAGGACAGTTTATCTCATTCTTGCTGGCAGTTCCTCTCAAGAGACATTAGATTGGAAGGAAATGTCTTGAAACTGGCATCGTCAGGTCTCTCCACACATGGGCTTTGGCTGAACTACTTGAGCATAGTCATTGTTGGGAGGTGTGAGAAAAATTGCTATTAAACAAAAAAATATATACTTAAGCCACTCCACCTTTATCTTGGTTGTAAACTGTTGCCGTCTTTGAGAGTGAACTGTCAGCCTGTCTGAAGTCACGTGTGCTCTGGAGCAGGTTTTCTTCAAGAACCTCTCTGTATTTGGTTGCATTCATCCTTTCCTCAATTCTGACCCAGTCTCCCTGTCCTTTCCGCTGAGAAGCGCCCCCACAGCATGATGGTACCAGCACCATGTTTCACCGCAGGGATGTTATTAGGTGGGTGATGAGCACTGAGTGATCTTCGCTACACATACTGTGCTCAGGGTTCTTCTCAAAGAGTCTCATCAGACCAGAGTATCTTTGATCTCATGCTCTCAGAGTCCTTTTACCCAAAAATGGCTTCCATCTGGCCATTCTGCCATAAACACTTAATTAATGGAGTGATGCTAAGATGGCAACCCTTCCAATAGGTTCTCCTCCTATCTTCAGCAGAGAATTGTGAAGCTCCGTTGGAGTAGCCACTGGGTTTTTAGTCATCACCTGGCCAAGGCCCTTCTTATCTGGTTACTAATTTTGGCCTGACGGTTCCAAACGTCTTCCATTTCACAATTACTGACTCAATTATTAGCTTGCTTTCCATCCTGACATACGCAGGGTGGATTTGTGGGACCTTACATACAGAAGTACACGTGTATGTGCCTTTCTAAATGATGTCAATTAAATTCAGGTCACCACAGGTGGACTTCAGCCAAGTTCTTGACACATCTCAAAGAGATTTAAAGCAAACAAGAGGCACTTGACCACAATTTGGAGTGTCACAGCAAAAGGGTCTGAAGACCTCTAGGACTGTGAGACTTCAGTTTTTGACTTATTTTGCAAACCTTTCTGAAAACAGGTTTCCAATTTGTCATTACGGGTTATCGAGCGCTGATTAATGTGCAAAAATGGAAAGTTTCTCTATTTCGAATAAAATCTACAACACAAAGTGTGTATAAAGTAAAAGGGGTCCGAGAGCTTTCTGAATCCACCGTATATTAATCACGAGCCTTTACGTCTACCACTGTTGTATTGTGGAGTGGCCATGACAGATTGACCATCTCGCTCCAAGAAGAGCACCTGTAAGGCTTGCAAGTTAGGCTTTGCCAAGTAAATACCATGTGCTGTTTAGCTCTTCCTGTGACTACAAACAAATATATTGAGGCAGTTAAACAATATATTTTTTTTCTTCTTGCCCTCTCTTAGAGTGTAATGTCTTGCAGGTACTAAAACAAAGCAGAAAGTAGATCAAAAATGTTCATAAAATGCATGCTAAGATGTTTGTTTATAGTTTTAGATTCACAGAGCCTTTACGTCTACCACTGTTGTATTGTGGAGTGGCCATGACAGATTGACCATCTCGCTCCAAGAAGAGGACAACTTGTGTTCTATTTTGTGTCTTGTATTTACCCCCATTTGACAACACCCATTGCACACCCAGCCTACCTGTAAGGGGTGGGTCTCTCTGAATTGCCTTTCTTCCGATTTCTCTTATTTTTTTGGGGGGAGTTTTCCTCATCATCTTCTGCTGTCAAAAAATGGGGCCTATTAAAGCCCATTGAGACATTCCTTGCGTAATCTTGGGCTATACAGGGAATACATTGCTTTTGTTACTCATTATGTAATTTGCGATTGCATTTTACCTGAGAATTTGCCAAAGCACTTTGTGCCTGCACTATATAAAAATAAACTGAACTGAATTTTACCCCCTTCATAGAGATGGTGACATTGGCGTTACGACTGACAAGAGTACTTCCTATGCAGTTTTACTTGGTATGTTATAGACTGGTAACTAATTAATACTTTTGTGTGTTTCCTTTTTCCTGTACACATTAGTGACACTAAGTGCCACTGTCACCTGACCCTCATACACTGTAGCCACCTGTGATGCTGGGAAGATGAAGAAAGCTTCTCAAGAGTATCCTCACAATGTTGAGATATTTAAGTACTACAGAATGCCCATTGGGAGCTGGTTTTGGTACCCAATGTGGTTTTATTTTCTTCAGCATGCAGTCAGCTGGAGTTTATGTTTTCCTCCCTTCTCGGGTGATCTGACTAGAGAATTTGGTTATTAAGCTTGGCATTTCTTTTGTTAGAAATAATCTTTATTTAAATAACTGAACTACTTTCAAGTGTAGTGTAATGTTGATTATTATTTATGCGGTAGCATAATACATTTTAGCACCGGTTTATACACCTGTGGACACAGCTCAGGCTAACCTAATAAGACAGATATCGGGCACTGCAAGTTAGAAAAGATATGCAAGGCATAACAGTCAGGTGCATTTAAGAGCAGTGCAGGTACTGTAGACATCAATGAACCGAGTTTAGTACGTGTGTTCTAGAACCTTCTCCATTCATTTCAGAGGGCCAAAAGCCTCTCTCAGCAGGCCTGGGGAAAAATGCCAAAAACAGGTCTGGACAGGACTCTAGTCCATCACACAAACAACAAAAATAAATAAATAAATAAAACACACACACACACACACACACACACACACCATGGTCACAACAGTCTGAAGTTGCCAATTAAAATAACCTAAATAATAATAGGGTTTAGGGGTTCCCACAGCGGATCATCTTCTTCCATATCTTCCTGTCATCATCTTGCTCTGTTACACCCATCACCTTCATGTCCCCTCTCGTCACATCCATAAGCCTCCTCTTTGGCCTTCCTCTTTTCCTCTTCCCTGTCAGCTCTATCCTTAATATCCTTCTCCCAATATACCCAGCATCTCTCCTCTGCACATGTCCAAACCAACGCAATCTCACCTCTCTGTCTCTCAACCCTCCAACCTGAGCTGACCCTCTAATGTCCTCATTTCTAGTCCTGTCCATCCTTGTCACACCCAATGCAAATCTTAACATCTTTAACTCTGCCACCTCCAGCTTTGTCTCCTGTTTTTGGTCAGTGCCACCGTCTCCAGCCCATATAACACAGATGGTCTTATTACCGTCCTGTAGACCTTCTTGCTGATGCCCGTCTGTCACAATCACTCCTGACACTCTTCTCCACCCACTCCATCCTGCCTGCACTCTCTTCTTCATTTCTCTTCCACACTCCCCGTTGCTCTGTACTGTTGATCTCAAGTATTTAAACTCATCCACCTTCTCCAACTCTACTCCCTCATCCTCACCATTCCACTGACCTCCCTCTCATTCACACACATGTATTCTGTCATGGTTGTCCTACTGACCTTCATTCCTGTCCTCTATAATAATACTAAAACCACAGTAATTCTTATAAAATGTTGCCATGATTGAACAGCTTTGCAAGTCGCTATTAAGGAATAACAAAAGTGAAAGGTAAACTTTATTATGGCGGGTGACCATTAAAAATATCGGGTGGATGTGGCACAGACAGTATAGTATAGGATGACCATATTTTCAAAGTCCCAAAGTTGGACACATGTATAGAATGTGTGCGCTCAGACAAGAAGCCACACTGTTTTAATGCCTCTCATCGTCATCAAAGAGGGATCAGGGCACAAGAAACAAAACAAAGAAAAACACTTTTGCAAGTAAACATTTGATTGTGCAAAATGCTTGAAATGGAAACCAATAAATGACTGTCTGTCTGTGTGATTCTTGGTCCTCCTCGCAATGCTGTTCAAATTTAACACAACTGGTCACCCTAGTAAATTACAGAGTCAGTGAAACAGTAAGTGTAATCTGTGGATAATGGAGGTGTGAGGTTGGTTTAGTATAAACACTGACAAAACGTTTATTAACTATGTGTATAAGAGCTTAAATGCCACAGGGTCCTTTATTCATATTCAGATAAGGTTTTGTTTTCCTTGCTTGCACTTTATATTTTTACGGTTAGGAAAACTTAACTTGCGTGTTACGAGTTAACATATCAGGAGGACTGAGGTGCTGATGCGTTTATTCTCTACTACCAGTTCTCAAACCACCAAAGTTCATGCAGCATCCCACGCACAGTCAATCAGCCAGTGACGGTGACTTCGTACACATACATGCAGTTTGTATGGTTCTTTATTAACTTGTACTGGGGATCCGTTTGCTGTCAGAAACAACAATAAGAGGTAAAAAAAAAAAAACAGCAAAATATACAAGTTGATGTAACTTCTGTCATGGTAAAGTTAACACTGAAGTTGCACAGAATGTTTCCTCGTTTTACACAAATTCACCAATGCTTTTCAATTTTCAGATTTAAAATTATGTATAGTACAGTCTTGTCTGAGGTTATCTCAACAAAATTTGGACCGCCTCAACAAATTTCTTTGCAAAATAAGTGTGCCATATCTGAATAAAACTGGTTGGGGGGGCAGAATTGCTTCATGCAGACAGACAGACATGGACTTTCAGAAAAGGCGTTTTACGTATTATATGTGAATACCCCAAATTGCAACTACAGAGCAATTACAAAACACAGTCAACAGAGAATCATTTTAAAAAGCGACAACCCTGATAAAAAAATAAAAGTCCAAATGTTTAATATTATGTCAATCAGGAAGCAGCAAAGAGCTCCAATACAAAATTCAGCATGGATAAGCTGGTTATAAAATGGAGAGATGGAAAAAGAAGTTTTATTTTCATTTTCTTTTGTCAAAATGGCCAAGGAGGATGGAAAAAAGGACACTTAGTAATCGCTGCTTCCCTTAAGAAAGTCACTGAAGCAAAACCAGCAAAATGTTAGGGCATTCTGCTTTTGGCAGTGAAAATATTCATAGATTTCAGCTCACATTCATAGAAAATGCATAATATTTCTAGGTGGTCAGGATTTTAAAGAGGAATTACGAGAGAGGTTTAAAACACAAAAAGATTAGGCATACATATTTTATTAAATATAAAAATAACCATGTTAAATGTTCAAGACTCTCAAAGGCTTACCTCACCGGTGACCAAGTATTTTCCATCTTGTGAAAATGCCAAAGCAGTAAATGTTTTTCTGCAAAACAAGCATTTGGAAAAATTGAAGAGTGTTACAAACCAAAATGTTTCCAGTTACAAAGCAGAATTCACCTCATGTAATGTTAGTTTTGATACCCCAAAGACTACATAAATAATTTAAAAAAAAAAAAAAAAGGAGATGGAAAGGTATTGTTAAGAATACTTTAGAACTGATCGGTAACATATTATATTCCATTGCGGTCTCTTATTTCATGAAATTAAAGCAACACAAGAATGTGCAAACTGCCCATCCATTATACAGATGCTCACAACATATGGCACATACACCATCTAACGGAGTCACAGTTTATTCAGTACATTGTGTGTTGCTTTCTTCTACCTTCCTTGTCATCTCATTTTCTCGTCCCTTCTTATTACCAAAACACACTGGACACTACCGGGTCCCTTGCACTCTGCCTCCCACAAGCCCATCATCTTAAAGACTAATCACTCTTTCCTTCATGAAGTGCGATCAGCATGGTCACTTTAGCTTTGTTAATCAGTTACTTCATTTTGTAAAGGATCTACAGTATTCACTGACCTCTTTCCTCACTTCTGCTCCCTAAATGTTCAAACAGTGGTTCCCTTCAGTCACTAATGCTGTAAGAATTCTTTTCACCCCACATTTTCCTTCTCTTGGAACCTAATGTATAACACCTTGCGTAGAATTCACACTAAAACATTACATACGGACAAAATTAGAAAAATGCAAACACACTAAAAAAATATAGATGCATAAAACTGTGCGCAAGCAAAGTTCTACACACTTAACATTTATGTTGATTGGGTTTTATAAAAGGGAACGCATAGCCACATGTCTACAGCCCCACTCGGACTCTTCCCAGAATTTTGCATATTTGAATACGCAAATAAATAAAAACTGCCCCTTCCGTTCAGTGCTTTGTTAAAAGGCAATGGTATATGGAAAGAATTTCAGTGAATGTGAAATGGAGGTTCTGGTCAGAGACGTAGAGGCATGGCAAAAATGTACTATTTGGTGGCTTAAGCAGTGGTATACACAAAAAAAGGGAAACTGGAGAGTCAAAGCACTCAAACGTTCAAGTTCAGAAAGTCGTACAGAGCCCAAAAAATGAAAAATGAAGTGATCCGATATCAAAGTTGATGTGAAAAGGCAAGTCGCAGCCCACCATCTGAGCATCAGCAACACTGTTTGAGCAGCAAGAAGCTGCAATTATTGGCGAGACACTTATATATCTTAATGAGACGCATTTTTCCCCAACACAGATGATTTTCACATCCTCTTTAATAAAACCCCTGTGTGCATCCAGGTGTCCGTGTGTGTGTGTCTTTTGGTGAAGTGCGATGCTGTGAGGCTCGGTGCGACACGCATGACCGGCATCGTGGACGCACATACACTGGAAGCTGAGCACACAGTGAATGGCGTAGCCACGGCCGCGCATGATAAGCAAATAAAGGACAGCATTGCTGGGGAGAGTGCTGATTAGGTAGTCGCAGCCGTGCACATAAAATGCATTGTTGGGCAGACGACACACATACTGCCCCGTGCATGTTTACTAACTATCTACTAACAACATGCCAACCAAAAAAAAGGAAACGTCAAATAGGACAAAAGACACAGACACTCAAATCGTACATAAGCAACATGTCCTGGAAGAATGGTCAGCTCAGCAAGTAAACATCAACAAAAGAAAGGCCTTAAAGACAAAGAAAAATACGAGCAAATAGATCGATTGTAAAAAAGAAAATGAGCGTCAGAATATTCCCCGTATTGATTTGGCTCAATCCTCTACTAATTTACCCTTTACCATAAGAAGGCGGCAATATTCAGTTACATTAGCCATTGTCATAACAATTAATAAAGCTCAAGGGCAAACCTTAGAAAAAGTTGCCATTTACTTGCCAGAACCAGTATTCAGCCACGGTCAGTTATATGTTGCATTATCAAGAGTTAGAAGTTTTACAGATGTTGTTGTCAACGTTGTAGATGGTCCTGAACAAGAGGGTTTGCAAAAAATGTCGTCTATAATGAAATTTTATTGAAAAATTTCCTGAGGTAAAAAAATAAAAACATTTTCTTAAATATCTTCTTCAGAGATTGTGTATTACAGATTGTTAAAGTGTAACACTAAGGCAATATTAATTATACTTACTGTATTGTCATATATGTTTCTATTTTATTTTTAATATTATTTTACTTTAGGCTTCTTGCAAAAATATTTTTAACAAAAAAATTAAGACAACAAACAGAATGAGGTCAAGGTCCCTTGCCATTTGATATAGACTGTTCCTAATAATGATTATGCAATACGTTCCAGCACCCGTTATTGTAACGGGCTTAATGACTAGTTTATAATAAGAGTGGTAATGCTTTCTATTTACTTAAGCAAATTCACTCTATGCCTTTATAAGTAATGTGCCGAGAATTGTGCTTTCCTGTTTGCCAACCAAAGGGTAAGGAAATCTTATCTATCTGGATGATAAGCGAATGTCATCATCCCTAACAGCTGGCATGGCGCGACTCAGTGATGACTGAGAAACACCCAATCGGTAAAGCAGTTCACATTGAAAAGCTCCTGTGACTAAAAGCTTGAGGGTGGACAGAACTTGAAAAGGAGCAGGTAGAGCACAATTCCTCACAGTCTGCCTTTGTAAAGATGACGCCAGTTCAGCACACAGCTCCAGGAGGAGAGCTCTGGGAAAGGGAAATTGACTTAGAAGCCAGTCACCATCATGGTACAAGAAATCAGTATGATGTCCACATTTTTTCTACCATTTGTGAAATCTTCCAACAACACTAAAGCAGTCATGGGAGTTTGAATAGTTTGTTCCATTATATTGTTACGGATTGATTACAATCAATTGCTTTAAATTTGTAAACGATTTTGCAATTACTTTCGTTGCATTTGATAAAGCCACCATCATGGATGTGAATCTAGAAAAGAAAAGGAAACCACACAGAAACAGTAGCACTGCTTTGATGCTGGGTGCCGCACATATACCGAGTAGAAATGTGCGTATGTATAAAATATTTTTTTCCCCCCCCAAAAAATAAAGGCTCACAACACAAAATAGAGAAAAATCCAACCTTTAATTGAAGTATATTTATTCATTGGGGGAAAAAAATCCCACATTAAAAAATACATTTTTTACATAAAATCATGTGTGCCACAATTATTGGCACCCCTAATAATTCCTATAAAATAAATGTAATTAAAGCGTTTTTGTCATTTCTAGTTTAGTTTTTTAAGTTAAGCAGAGTAAATTGGACCTTTTAATTAGTAATTAATGACTTCCTGTGTCCCTGGAGTATAAATATGATGTGACAGAGTCCTATTGCTCTTAGCCATTCTTCAACATGGGAAAGACACCATGCTGTTCAAGTAAGGCAGATGTGTGTCGACCTTCACAAGTCAGGTAATGGATACAAGAAAATAGCTCCTCGCCTAAAACTGCCTGTATCTACAGTCAGAGGAATAATAAAGAAGTGTAAAACAATGGGAACAGTGACCAACAAGGCTGGATGAGGACCCAAGTTTATCTTGCCACCGCGCACAGTGAGGAGGATGGTAAGAGAAGTCAAAAATTCTCCAAAGCTCAGTGTTAGAGAACTGCACCAAAGAGTGGTATCTTGGGGTCACAAAGTCTCCATGACAACCATAAGACGCTATCTCCATGCCAACAAGCTGTTTAGGAAACATGCAAGGAAAAAGCCTTTTCTCACCTACAATTACAAATGTAAATGCCTGGAGTTTGCCATGCGGTACTAGGGCTTCAACCTGGACTGTGTTCTTCGGTCAGATTAAAATTTAGGTTTTTAGCAACAAACATTCTAAGTGGGTATGGCGTGAATCCATGAATAAGTATGCAGAAAAGCACCTCATGCTCACTGTAATGTATGGTGGAGGATATGTGGTGCTGTTTCTCTTCCAAAGGCCCTGGGAACCTTGTTAGGGTGTATGGCATCATGAACTCCTTGAAATACCAGGGCATTTTAAATCAAAATCTGGTGCCCTCTGCCAAAAAGCTGAAGATAGGTCGTCATTGGGTCTTCCATCAGGATAATGACCCTAAACATATGGCAAAATCTACACAAAAATGGCTCAGCAGACACAAAATCAAGCTCCATTCAGGGCCATCTCCGTCCCCAGACCTCAACCCCATTGAAAACCTGTGGTATATATATATATATATATATATATATATATATATATACATATATATATATATATATATATATATATATATATATATATATATATATATATATACTGCTCAAAAGAATTAAAGGAACACTTTTTAATCAGAGTATAGCATAAAGTCAATGAAACTTATGGGATATTAATCTGGTCAGTTAAGTAGCAGAGGGTTGTTAATCAGTTTCAGCTGCTGTGGTGTTAATGAAATTAACAACAGATGCACTAGAGGGCAACAATGAGATGACCCCCAAAACAGGAATGGTTTAACAGGTGGAGGCCACTGACATTTTCCCTCCTCATCTTTTCTGACTGTTTCTTCACTAGTTTTGCATTTGGCTACAGTCAGTGTCACTACTGGTAGCATGAGGCGATACCTGGACCCTACAGAGGTTGCACAGGTAGTCCAACTTCTCAGGATGGCACATCAATACGTGTCATTGCCAGAAGGTTTGCTGTGTCTCCTGCACAGTCTCAAGGGCATGGAGGAGATTCTAGGAGACAAGCAGTTACTCTAGGAGAGCTGGAGAGGGCCATAGAAGGTCCATAACCCATCAGCAGGACCAGTATCTGCTCCTTTGGGCAGGAGGAACAGGATGAGCACTGCCAGAGCCCTACAAAATGACCTCCAGCAGGCCACTGGTGTGAATGTCTCTGACCAAACAACCAGAAAGACTTCATGAGGGTGACCCAAGGGCCCCATGTCCTCTAATGGGCCCTGAGCTCACTGCCCAGCAGCATGCAGCTCGATTGGCATTCGCCATAGAATACCAGAATTGGCAGATGCACCACTGGTGCCCTGTGCTTTACAGATGAGAGCAGGTTCACCCTGAGCACGTGACAGAAGTGAAAGGGTCTGGAGAAGCCATGGAGAACATTATGCTGCCTGTAACATCATTCAGCATGAGCAGTTTGGTGGTGGGTTAATGATTGTCTGGGGAGGCATATCCATGGAGGTCACACAGACCGCTACAGGCTTGACAAAGGCACCTTGGCTGCCATTAGGTATCAGGATGAAATCCTTGGACCCATTGTCAGACCCTA